>NC_048223.1:9934179-9998488 GCF_002007445.2 Ailuropoda melanoleuca | reverse complement strand
TAACGCTGGGATCACGCCCTGAGCCGAAGGCAGACGCTTAACCGCTGTGCCACCCAGGCGCCCCCCATTTTGAATCTACCATATGGACAATAAGTTCCCTTTGGTCTTTAGAGCTCTACCCCATTTCTTAGCCCACTGAGATCAAAGGTCATACCCCTCATCTCAGTTTGATCAAAATGTCAAAGCCCTAAAAGACAGCATTTGATTGGCAGACATTATGTCACACGCACCATGCAGGCAGTGAGAGGAAGCTTCTACTGGAAGGATCTTCCAGGGACACTTACAGCTTCTGTAGTGAGAAGGCAGATTCTTGCATTAACTAATTAATTCATACTAATAAAGGCCAAATTAGGGACGCCTGGGTAGCTCAGTGGGTTAAGCATCTGCCTTTGGCTCAGGTCATAATCTCGGGATCCAGGATTCGGCTCTGAATTGGGCTCCCTGCTCAGGGAGGCTTCTGCTTCTCTCTCTACACCTCCCCCTGCTCATGCTCTTTCTCTCTGTCAAATGAACGAATAAAATCTTTTTTTAAAAAGGCTAATTTATCATAAAATTATCACAATATACTTCAAAATCAAATATATTCATGGAGGGCACCTGGCTAATGTGCCACTCTTTTTTTTTTTTTTTAAAGATTTTATTTATTTATTTGACAGAGATAGAGACAGCCAGCGAGAGAGGGAACACAAGCAGGGGGAGTGGGAGAGGAAGAAGCAGGCTCCTAGCGGAGGAGCCTGACGTGGGGCTCAATCCCATAACGCCGGGATCACGCCCTGAGCCGAAGGCAGACGCTTAACGGCTGTGCCACCCAGGCGCCCCAAATGTGCCACTCTTAAGCCCTACATTGGGCATAGAGCTTACCCCCCAAAAATTATAGGTATATATTCATGGGGTCGATTATTTTTGGATTATCTGTGCCTTTTCCCCACTCCTTGGGGGAGAACTATCAGAAGTGACAACAGAAACTCAACAGCTTTGCCATCGACCACATTTATGAAGCTACTCCCTGTGCTAGAAAGCTGGGGAAATAAGAAGGTGGTAGGTACAGAACTGAATCCTGAAGACCTTGGCCATGCCAAAGACAACCTTACTGCACTAGTGTTTGTTTACAAATCAGCAAGTATGTTTACTAAAGGAACTGCTAAAATCTTTTAGGGTCTAGATTGGGAGGGCAGAGGATCATTTTACTTTACGGAAGGGGATTGCATTTACAATTTTTCCAAGTTTTATGGGGATATATTGATATATAATATTGTATTCATTTAAAGATAAACCTAAGAAAAATCAAGTGTACAACATAATTATCTGATATGTATATATTGCAAAATGGTTACTGGAAAGAGATTTTAAAACACTTCACAATCTTGGTAACTTTCCTTTTCCGTTCTGTAATCAGTTCTTTTACCTCCTTCTTGACTCTCGATACTAAATGTTTATTTCCTCTGATTATAAACTTACCCATAGTTTCTTATCCCATACTGTGCCCGGTTACAAGTAGATTATATTCAAATGCTAATGCAACTGGTGGCCTGCTTCCCATCCCCCATAATGCCAGGGCCAGCTCACCCACATGCTGCTGCTTCTCCCTGAAGTTCTTCGCAGGTGCAGCTGGGGCCCAAAGGATGCCCTGAGCAGTTTCCTGGCAAGACCCACACCCATGCTTGGCCTGCTCCTGCTGGTCGTTGTTTAAGTCTAATAGGAGACTTGTTCGAGGGTCCTCTGTAAACTGCAAGTGTGGATTTACTCTTGATGTCTAGGTAAATACTGTCCCTATTGAACTAGGCTCAAGTGTAAAGTCTCCCACGGCAGAAAGCACCTTAGCAGAAATTCCCTCTATCCAACTCATGCCCTGCAAACCAGCCGAGGGAGCAAAGTTCAGTCTGTGTGGAGCCTCACCTTGGTTATACTTCCTTTATTGTGTTTGAGCACTTCTTTCCAATAAGGGGCCCCTCAGCATCCTAGTCTGATCCCGCAGCCCTCAGCCCTGCACCTCAGTGTACCTTTAGCTTACCAGCTGACCCCCCGAAATAGCCTAAAGCTCATCACACCCGTGGTAGTGGCTAAGCCATTCCTGGGCCTCAGGGCTAGGATCTGTAGTTTCTGGCTTAGCCATCAGCAGGGGAGAGTCCTTCCTGAGCAAGCGGCTTTGACTGTTCACCCAGAAGCAGAACTTGAATGAAAATAGTAACTTTAATGGAAGAGGGAGAATTCCACACTCGATAACTTCTAGGGAAAATTAAAGTGAAGAAAGAAAGATAAATAGAATTTCAATACCGTTCAGTCTGTATCTCAACTAGGTTAAAAAATTAGTTATACAAAGAAAAGGACCTAAAAAGATTTATATTAAAATGTTGACAGTTTTGGGGCACCTGGCTGGCTCTGTCTGTGCAGCATGTGACTCTTCTCGGGGTTGCAAGTTCGAGCCCCACATTGGGTGAAGAGATAACTTAAAAATAAAATTTTAGGGATGCCTGGGTGGCTCAGTCGGTTAAGAGTCTGCCGTGGGCTCAGGTCATGCTCCAGGGTCCTGGAATCAAGCTCCGCATCAGGCTCCCTGCTCAGCGGGAAGCCTGCTTCTCCCTCTCCCTCTGCCTGCCGCTCCCCCTTCTTGTGCTCTCTCTCTCTGACAAATAACTAAATAAGATCTTTAAAAAAATAAATAAAATCTTAAAAAGAAATGTCAACAAATTTTCTCTTAATGATGGGATTACAGGGGCGCCTGGCTGGCCCAGTCCATAGAGGATGGGACTCTTGATCTCAGAATCGTGAGTTTGAGCCCCACTTTGGGGGCAGAGTTTACTTTAAAAAATTTAAATAGATTTTTTTTTAGTTTTTTTTTAATAATAATTTTTTATTATGTTATGTTAGTCACCATACAGTATATCCTTAGTTTTTTTTTTTTTTTAAGATTTTATTTATTTATTCGACAGAGATAGAGACAGCCAGTGAGAGAGGGAACACAAGCAGGGGGAGTGGGAGAGGAAGAAGCAGGCTCATAGCGTAGGAGCCTGATGTGGGGCTTGATCCCATAATGCCGGGATCACGCCCTGAACCAAAGGCAGACGCTTAACCGCTGTGCCACCCAGGCGCCCCTATCCTTAGTTTTTGATGTAACGTTCCATGATTCCTTATTTGCATATAATACCCAGTGCACCATGCAAAAAGATTTTTTTTTAAATGATGGAATGACAGCTGGTTTTTTATATTCTGTTGTACTATGCTACCAGTCAGTATTGACTTTTCCTTTTTGAAATTGTGTTTTAAATCACAAAAACAATGTAGGCTCATTGTAATCATTTCAAATCACACAGAACAATACATATGAGAAGAAGTGCCACTTTACCCAAGGATCAATTCCAGTGCCCTCCCAAGTTTATAGCCACTGATAAGAGTTTATTGTATGTGTCTATATGCATGTGTATATATGTTTAAATAAGGATATGTATATTTAAACAGATGATCTGGGTTTTTTTCCTTAATACTGATGTGGGAAACAAAGTCAAAAGAAAAATTAAATTTCCTCACTACCTATAGCTCAGTGATGATTCCTTAAAACAGGCAGAGTGACATTCCTCCGAAGAAACCCAGCTGCCTCAATGTTAACACTTTGCTGAGGGCAAAAGGCAATCTTAGCCTGGCCCCCAGGATCCTGTAAGTCTACTTTAATGTATAAAAATTCCTTTGGAAACTTCCTTTATCTCTACCCCCCAAGATATATGCTGGCAATCATCCCCCAAGCATATGACCCACCGATAGACATCCGAAGAATCTCATGATTGAGTTTTCACTAGACAGTAATAAATGACCTTTCCCTAACAATAGCTAGCCCCTCAAGGTCCTGGAAACCTTGTTTCCAAAATACCTTGGAGGCTTGTGCTGTCTCCAACTCCCGCCCAACTTGAAAGTATACACTCGGCCACACGTCATGACCCCCCTCTTTCTGCCCACGGGTCCTGTCCCCATGCTTTAATAAAACCACTTTTTTGCACTGAAGATGTCTCAAGAATTCTTTCTTGGTGTGGGCTCCGAATCTCAGCAACACTCCAAAACTACATCAATACTGTGCATGTATTGAGGAGACTTTTCAGTGTCAGCTCTATCTCATTCTCTTAAATTGCTGTTTAGGGGTGGCTCAGTTGGTTAGGCGTCATGACTCTTCATTTTGGCTCAGGTCATGATCTCAGGGTCGTGAGATTGAGCAATGGGCTTGGTGCTCAGTGGGGAGTCTGCTTGAGACTCTCTCTGTCCCTCCCTCTCCCTCTGCACCTCCTCCCTCAAATAAATAATTCTTTAAAAAAATTAAAAAATAGGGCGCCTGGGTGGCTCAGTTGGTTAAGCGTCTGCCTTCAACTTAGGTCAGGATCCCAGGGTCCTGGGATGGAGTCCCGTCTGGCTCCCTCTCCTCCCTCTCCCTCTGCCTCCCTGTCCCGCCCCCACTCGTGCTCTCTCTCTCTCTCAAATAAACAAAATATTTAAAAATAATTAAAAAAATAAATTGCTGTTTTGTATTTTATAGCATGAATGTATTGTGTTTGGCTAAATGTTCTCATCAATTGATATTTAGGTCATTTCAAATCTTTTGCAATTACAAACTATACTGCATTCAAGATTATTGCATGCATTTCCCTGTATACATATCTATTTTTTTCAAGTTTATTTGTTTATTTTTAAGTAATCTCTACACCCAGTGTGGGGCTGGAACTCATAACCCCAAGATCAACAGTCAAATGCTCTTCTGATTGAGCCAGCCAGGCACCCCTGATATTTAAATACTTGATAATTCTCTCTTCCCACCTCTGTATTTTGTTTTTTGTTTTTTTTTTAAGATTTTATTTATTTATTTGACAGACAGAGAGACAGCCAGCCAAAGAGGGAACACAAGCAGGGGGAGTGGGAGAGGAAGAAGCAGGCTCCCAGCGAGGAGCCTGATGTGGGGCTCGATCCCAGGACCCCGGGATCATGCCCTGAGCCAAAGGCAGACGCTTAACGACTGAGCCACCCAGGCGCCCCTGTATTTTGTTGTTTTTATTCACATTTTTGTGATTACTAGTAAGGTTGAGTAACTTTTTACATCTGTATTAGATGTTTAAACTCTTCTATAAATTACATCTTTATTATTTCTTATGATTTGTCACTGTCTCTTCTTTATTATATATCTTATTAGTGGTTTGGATGATTATATGCACTTCTTTTTTTTTCTTTTTAGAGCAAGAGCACGTTTGAACAAGGTTGGGGAGGGGCGGGGGGGGGAGAGGATCTTAGGCAGACTCCATACCCAGCTCAGAGCTGACCAAGCTACATCTCATGACTCATAACCTGAGCTGAATCAAGAGTCCAACGTTTAACTGAGCCACCCAGGTGCCCTGATTGTACACACCTCAAATATATTTTCCTAATTTATCATGTCTTATAATACTGTTTTTTGTTTTGTGTGAGTGTTTAGTTCCATAGAAGTTCTTGAATTTTATGCAATAAAAACTCAAATATTTCCTTCATGGTTTCTGGGTTTCATTTCATGCTTTCAAAAAGTTTCCATTAATAAACTGAGTTTATGGTAATATGTTCCTATTTTCCTCTAATATTTCTATGGTTTTTTTATATTACAATTCTTTTAAATGTAGTAATGAGACAAAGACTTTTATTTTAAAATTTTTTTAAAGGTTTTATTTATTTATTTGACAGAGAGAGAGAGTGGGCACAAGCAGGGGGAGCAACAGGCAGAGGGAGAGGGAGCAGCAGGCTTCCTGCTGAGCAGAGAACCTGGCCCCAGGACTTGATCCCAGGACCTTGGGATCATGACCTGAACAGAAGGCAGATGCTTAACCAACTGAGCTACCCAGGTGCCCCTTATATTACAATTTTAAGTCTGTCTGGAATTTTTATTTGTATAAGGTATGAGGTAGAGTGTAACTTTATTTCTAAATTCAGTTGCCCAATTCCTTGCACTGCGCTTTTACAATAAACTAAATATATTTTTATATATACATGAAGTCTGTTATTGGATTTTCTATTCATTTCATTCATCTGTTTGTATTCCTGGAATGATACCATATTGTGTCGATTACTATTGCCTTTTACTATGATTTGCTATCTGATATGGCAACTCTCCTCATTACTGATCATTTTTTAAAATGTCCTTTGCTGTGGGAAGCCTGACTGGGTCAGTCAGTAGAGTATGCAACTCTTGATCTTGAGGTTGTGAGTTTGAGCCCCAAGTTGGGCATAAACTTTACTTACTAAATAAATAAATAAATAAATAAATAAATAAATGTTCTTTGCTGTGTTCATGCATTTTTACTTCAAACATCTTGAGAATTAGATAAGCTTGAGGATTACTATATGATCACTACAATAGATGTCAAAAGAAAGCATTTGATGAAATTAACACCCACAATATGGAATATTATGCCATTGTTAACCAAAAAAGACAGTTATTTGTACTGGAATGGAAAGATCTCCAACACAAGTGAATAAAGCATATCTTATGAATCCCTTGAATTAGAAAAAGAAAAGGTCTATACATATACACCTGTGTATGAAAATACATATGTACATGAGTTTAAAAACATAGATCTGGAGGGATACTGACATGTCATGGTTTTTGTTTCTGGAGAAGGGAATGGGAGTGTAGGGGTGTACTGGGTACTGTGGGGTGTTATCCACATGCTTTTTAGGACAAGGCACTGTAGACAGTTGCCAGGAAGGTTGCCTGCTGACAGCTAAAGCAGAGAGTGCCTTTAGAAGCATTACAACTCAGCTGCCTATAGCTGCTTTGCCATGTTTAAGTCCCAATGTCAAGTTGCATCCAATGACTGGTTATTTTGCAGTAAAAACATATGTTCCCTTTGCCCCAGTTTGGGATAGTTCTGAAGGACCACGCTAGCTTCAGAGTTCCCCAAGATATTGCCTATTATCACTTCTCTCATCCCTTCCAGTTGTTTCCAAGCATACTTCTCAATAAACCACCTGCACACGAATTTGTCTTAGAGTCTGTTTCCTGTGGAACCTGGCCTACAATAATGGGTAATAAATTATTGTAGGTGGAAGGGCACCTGGGTGGCTCAATCAGTTAAGTATCTGCTTTCAGCTGATGTTATGATTCCAGGACCCTGGGACTGGGCCCCATGTCATGTCGGGCTCCCTGCTCAGCAGGAAACCCACTTCTCTCTCTCCCCTTTGCTTGTTATCTTGCTCTCAAATAAATAAATAAAATCTTTTTTAAAAAAGAAAAAAACTATTGTAGGTGGAAAATAGGTGGGAGGGTCTTTTGTATTTTACTCTCTAATGAAAACTTTATTTATTTACTTATTTGTAAGATTTTATTTTATTTTATTTTTAAAGATTTATTTATTTATTTGACAGAGAGAGACAGCCAGTGAGAGAGGGAACACAAGCAGGGAGAGTGGGAGAGGAAGAAGCAGGCTCCTAGTGGAGGAGCCCGATGTGGGGCTCGATCCCAGAAGGCCAGGATCACGCCCTGAGCCAAAGGCAGACGCTTAACGACTGAGCCACCCAGGCGCCCCAGATATTATTTTATTTTTTTAAGGCTTTTTAAAAAGTAATCTCTTCACCCAACATGGGGCTCAAACTCACAACCTCGAGATCAAGAGTGGTAAGCTCCACAGACTGAGCCAGCCATGCACCCCTAAATAAAACTTTTTTTTTTTTTAAAGATTTTTTATTTATTTGACAGAGATAGAGACAGCCAGCGAGAGAGGGAACACAAGCAAGGGGAGTGGGAGAGTGAGAAGCAGGCTCATAGCAGAAGAGCCCGATGTGGGGCTCGATCCCAGAACGCTGGGATCACGCCCTGAGCCGAAGGCAGACGCTTAACCGCTGTGCCACCCAGGCGCCCCCTAAATAAAACTTTTTAAAAAATGATATATTAAAAAGGTCTTTTTTTTAAAGATTTTTTATTTATTTGAGAGAGAGACAGCCAGCGAGAGAGGGAAAACAAGTGGGGGGGGGTAGGAGAGGAAGAAACAGGCTCCCAGTGGAGGAGCCTGATGTGGGGCTCGATCCCAGAACGCTGGGATCACGCCCTGAGCTGAAGGCAGATGCTTAACAACTGCGCCACCCAGGCACCCCAAAAAGGTCTTAAAAAATAAAAAAATAAATACTCCCACTGAATAGGAAATATAATCATGTTGTCCTTAATTTTTTTTGTTTCTTTTTTTTTAAATCTCTACACTTAATGGGGGGGGCTAGAACTCACAGCCCCAAGACTAAGAGTTGCATGTTCTATCAACGGAGCCAGTCAGGTGCCCCCTTATGTTGAGCTAACTATAAAAAAGAAACCCTGGTGCCTTGTACACTTTTCTTCCCATCCAGTAGTCTCACTACCGTAGCAAGAGTCATTTCATTTCTACATACTTCCCTGAGTGGGAATCACACAGTCATGTTTTTGCCTGGCTTGATGTAGTGCAAAGACCACAAAGTAATGCAAAGACTTCTCTTAAAGGTGGATTTTCCACTGCTCTAAAAACATGATAAAACAAAACAAAGCAACACAAAACACCAAAGTACAGTTGAGCCAGAACAGGTGTTTGGAGAACTGTGACAGCCATTGTACCAGAGATGAGTTAGTTGTATTCCCCATAAAAGGGAATTCCCGGAGGAAGTTTAATATCACAAAGCCTCTGTGCCAAAGTGCCAGAAGTGAAACCCAGGGTTCTGAGCTCCAGATGCCCAGCCCAGCATTCTCTCCAAAAATTGAAATCATCATTTTCTAAAGGCTGACTCTATTTTCTGCTTAGGATCATCCTCTAGATGGGCACAGCAGACCTCTATTCTCTAACTAGGGCACAGAAATTCTTGTCCTTGGAGGGGAAGGGAGAAGGGAAGTCTTGTTCAAAGGACCTGCTAGTCTGTGGTCACCCTGAGGAAATAGCTGTGGTCCTCAGCTGCTCAGGCGTCCCTTCCTGCCCCACTTTTCTCCAGAGTTCTATTTTCAAGTTTCTCTGGGGACTGATCCCTAGAAGTTGTGGGGAAACCTTGTCCCACCTCATTCTCACACATCCATGAAACTCCCCATTCAGGAGTTGGTATCTTAGGTTGGCCAATGAACAATGAACCACAAGTGGGGTGGTTGGATACTTCCCTCAAAAATGAGGAACTTCAAAATTGAGGAGTCTATGCTTGTTGATCCAGGACAACTGTGCTTTATTCTGTCCCAAACAAACCTCATGCGACCCTAAATGCAGAAAATAACAAGGGCTGATGAGGAAGTGGGGAAGTTGGAAGCTTTATGTGTTATTGGTGGGAATGTAAAATGTTACAGGTGCTGTGGAAAACAGCATGGCAGCTCCCACTTCTAGGGATATACCCCCCAAAATTGAAAGCAGGGTCTCAAAGATATATTTTCACATTTGTGTTTATAGCAGCATTATTTACAATAGCTAAAATGTAGACATGATCCAAATGTCCATTGATGGATGAATGGATAAACAAAATATTACATGCTACAACATGGATGAACTTTGAGAACACTATATGTGAAATAAGACAGCTGCAAAAAGACAAATACTGACTGATCCCCTCCCCTATGTAAAAAAATGTTTATTTTTTTTAGTAATCTCTACACCCAACATGGGGCTCAAACTTACAACCCTGAGATCAAAAGTTGCATGCTCCTCTCACTGAGCCAGGTGAGTGCCCTGTATGATCCCACTTGCATGAGGTATCTAAAAGAGTCAAATTCATAGAAACAGAAAGTTGAATGGTGGTTAGTTACCAGGGGGAAGGGAAAATGGGGAGCTGCTGTTTCATGGGTACAGAGTTTCAGTTTTGTAAGATGAAAAAGTTCTGGATCGGTTGCACAACAGTGTAAATATACTTTTCACTCCTGAAATGTACACTTAAAAATAGATAGGGTGGTAGATTTTATGTTACATGTTTTTTTACAATTAAAAAATATAAACTGTAACATTGTATCTCAACTCTACTTCAAAATAAGTAAAATATTTCAAGACTTTTTTTTTTTTAAGATTTTATTCACTTATTTGGGGCGCCTGGGTGGCTCAGCGGTTGAGCGTCTGCCTTCGGCTCAGGGCGTGATCCCGGCGTTGTGGGATCCAGCCCCACATCAGGCTCCTCTGCTGTGAGCCTGCTTCTTCCTCTCCCACTCCCCTGCTTGTGTTCCCTCTCTCGCTGGCTGTCTCTCTGTCACATAAATAAATAAAAAAATCTTTAAAAAAAAAAAAGATTTTATTCACTTATTTGACACACAGAGAGAGAGAGTACAAGCAGGGGGAGCAGCAGGCAGAGAGAGAGGGAGAAGCAGGCTCCCCACCAAGCAGGGAGCCCAATGCGGGACTTGATCCCAGAACCCTGGGATCATGACCTGAACTGAAAGCAGACGCCTAACTGTCTGAGCCACCCAGGTGCCACAAGACTTTTTTTTTTTTTTTAATTTTATTTATTTATTCATGAGAGACAGAGAGAGAGATGGAGAGAGTGGGAGATGCAGAGCAAGAAGCAGCAGGGAACTCAATGAGGGACTTGATCCCAGGACCCTGGGATCATGACCTGAGCTGAAGGCAGACACTTAACTGACTGAACCACCCAGGTACCCCAGAATACGTAAAATATTTAAAACACTATCTGAACAGGTCAAAAAACAAACTAGAAGAAGTTAATAAGCTAGAAGTTAGATCTGTAGAAATTATTCAAATATAATACAGAGAAACAAAGAGATGTTAGGAAATAGGAATGATACAATGAAAAGGTCTAGCATTCAGACAACTGGTTTCAAGAAGAAAAGAATGGAGAAGATGGAAAAGAGATATTATTCAAAGATAAAGTGCCTGAGAAATTTCCCAGAATTGATGAAAAATATGAGTCCTTTGATTCAGAAATCAGAATGAATCCCAGAAATAAAAACAAATAAACAAATAAAAATAAATTTACCCTACACTCTTTTTAGGGAAACTACAGAAGATCAAAGACAGGGAGACTATATTAAAAGTATCCAGGGGCACCTGGGTGGCTCAGTTGTTTGAGCATCCAACTCTTGATTTCAGCTCAGATCGTGGTCTCAGGGTCATGAGATGGAGCCCTGCATTGCACTCTGTGCTAGGTGTGGAGCCTGCTTGGGATTCTCTCTCTCCCTCTCCCTCTGCCGCTCCCCCTCCCTGTTGTCTCTCTCTCTCTCTCTCCAAAAAAAAAAAAAAAAAAAAAAAGTATCCATGTATCCAGAAAGCAACCCAGATGAACAACCAATGACTGAAGGCAGTAGGTGAAATGGGTAAACAAACATTGTACATCAATACATGAACTATTCAGAGCTAAAAAGAAATGAGCTATCAAGTCATGAAAAGATATGGAAGAAATTTAAATGCATGTTACTAGGTGAAAGAAGCTAATCTTGAAAAGGCAACATACTGTGTGATTCCAAGTAGTATATGACATTCTGGAAAAATGCAAAAAAATTCCACAAAACTATGGAGATAGTAAAAAGATCAGTGATTGGCAGGGATTATTGGGGAGAAAGAATGAATAGGTGGAGCACAGGATTTTTAAGAGAGTGAAACTATTCTGTATGATCCTGTAATGGTGGATAAATAGCATTATATATTTGTCCAAATCCATATAACGTACAATACCAAGAGTGAATCCTGATGAACTCTGAGCGATAATAATGTTAATATAGGTTCATTGATTGTAATAAATGTACCACTCTGGTATGGGATGTTTGTTAGAGTCTGTGTTTAGGTGTCAGGGGGTCTTTTAGGGTTCCCAGACCCAACGTGGAGGGGTTCCCCCCAACAAAACACCAGGCAATACTTGGATACCAGCAGGGTATCCAAAAATTTAACTCAACTCTGACACTATCACCCAGAGAGAGCATCAGATTCCACGGGTTAAGTGTTCAGTCCTACAAGATTCCCCCCACCTCCCACTTCAGACCCGAGTCACAAGCCCCAGGCTATTACCTGTGCTTCTAACCTACTGGCTACAGACCAGAAATTCCAACAACTTCCTCCTTAGGTTGGATTAATTTGCTAAAGTGGCTCACAGAACTCAGGGAAATACTTGCTTATGTTTTCCAATTTGTTAAAGGATATGATAAAGAAAAAGATATGATATAGGATATGAATCAACAGTCAGATGAAGAGATACATAGGGCACGTTCCCTAAAAAAGGAGCTTCTGTCCTTGTGATGCGTGGGGCCTGGCCCAGTGGCATGTGGAAGTACCTGGTTCCCCAAGTGTGAAAGCTTTCTGGAAAAAAACCCAAAAAGCTGTCCTCTTGGGTTTTTATGAAGGTTTCATTACATAATCATGATTGACTAAGTGATTGGCCATTGGCTGATTCAATTTCCATCTCCTCTCCCTGGAGGTCAGGGATGGGACTGAAAGTCCCAACCATTTAATCCCAAGGTTTGTCCATCTAGCAATCAGACCTTACCCTTGGGTGGGGTCCAAAAGTCACCTTCAATAATAAGATACCTATTTCACTTTTATGGCTCCGAAGCGTTTTCAGGATATGTGGAGGAAGGCCAAATATATTTGAGAAATATATGACCAAATACATATTTCTTATAAATCATTATATCATAGGAGGTAAATAGGAGTTTTCTGTACTTTCCACTCTATTCTGCTATGAATCTAAGACTACTCTAAAAAAAGAAGTCTATTAAAACAAAAACAAAAAAATCAACCCAAGGGGAAAAAAAAAACCTACCCAAACATCCAAAGAGAAAAAACAAATAGCTAACAAAAGGACAATAATTACACTGACAGCAAACATCTAAAAACAAAAGAGCAAATTAAAAAATTTTTTTAAAAATTTATAGAATTTCTTTAGTAATTTCTACACTCAACGTGGGACTTGAATTCATAACCCCAAGATTAAGAGTCTAATGCTTTTCTGACTGAGCCATCCAGGTGCCCCACAACAAATTTTTAAAAACTAAAAACAATACGCACAGAGACGATTGGCTGGGACAGTCAGTTAAGCATCTGACTCTTGGTTTCGGCTCTGGTCATGATCTCAGGGTTATGAGATGGAACCCTGCGCAGGTTCTGTGTGGAGCAGGGAGACTGCTTGAGATTCTCTCTCCCTCTCCTTCAGCCCCTCCTGCTCATGCTCTCTCTCTCTTTCTCTCTCTCTCAAATAAATAAATGAATCTTAAAAAAATACACATAATAAGAAATTTAAGGTTGGTTATTGCTAGATATGGTCTTGCTCTGTCCCCTCTCCCTTCCCCCTGCTCTCCATTTGTTTTCATTAATTTGCATGGCAGCTTTTATTTTTGTGAATAGGAAATGGGTAGGACAAGGTAAAGGGAGGAAAAAGGAAGCTTATTGAGGGAAGAAAGGGATTTGGTTTTTCATAGTGATATTAACCTTGTGAGGGAGGGATCTAGAAAGGCCATTGGTCTATTTCCATTTTAGGGGGATAAGATTATTCTCACATTAGTCTCTATGGGGTAGGAGACTACTGTAGACTTTTTTGTTTTAGTTGAGCAATAGTAAAGTTTATTGAATGACAGAGTACAAAGCTCCTAAAGCGGGAGAGGACCCCAGAGGGTTGCCCACTGTAGACGTTTTCAATGATGGTGCCCATCTGCATAGGAACTTGGAAGCTGTAATGTATACTTAGATACGTCATCTCATTTAGTCTCTGAAAGAGGTCACTCTCCAACTCTGTCAGGCAATTTTTAGATATTTCTAGATATACTCAACATTTCTAGATATCTTGGTTAATCTTTTTTTTAAAAGATTTTATTTATTTATTCAACAGAGAGAGAGAGCAAGCACAAGCAGGGGGAATGGCAGGCAGAGGGAGAGGGAGATGTAGGCTCCCTGCTGAGCAGAGAGCCCAACGCAGGGCTCGATCCCAGGACCCTGGGATCATGGCCCAAGCTGAAGGCAGATGCTCAATCAACTGAGTCACTCAGGTGCCCCTATCTTGGTTAATCTTATACTTCCTGATATTTATTGGTTGAAATTCTGTAGGCCCCCTCTCATTCCAATATTTTTCTTTTTGTTTACTAGCAGAGAAAGGCAGGCTAAAGTTTCAAAAATTTTTACCTACAGCCTGGACCTTTCTCAGGAACTCTGGACTGCTATCTGAATATTACCACTGGACTGTCTAAATAAGCATCTCAAACTTAATATGTCCCCAAGTCAAGCTCTTGATTTAGTTCTTTCAATTTACTTGTCTTGCAGTGTTTCTTATTGCGGAAAATGGCAATAACACCCTTTCAGGTGCAGAGGCCAAAAAGTTGGGAGCGTCCTTCTTTTTCTGAAGATTTTCATTTAAGTAAACTCTATGGCCAATATGGGGCTCAAACTCACCACCCTGAGATCAAGAATCACATGCTCCACAGACTGAGCCAACCAAACACCCCATGCATCCTTCCCTTCTTCCTTCATACCTCATGTCCTGTCCACCAGGGAATCCTGTTGGCTCTTTCTTTCAAAATATATCTACAATCCAACCACTTCTCATTACCTCCATACTGGTCCAAGTCTCCAGTATCTTTCACATGGATCACTGTAATAGCGTCCTTAATGATCACATGTGGTAGGAGCTCAATAAATAATTATTGAATGAATACATGGAGCAATGCCCGGGTATGGGTTATCATTGGCTCTCTGGTGATTCATGGTTAAACTTGAGACCCCTTGCCATATTTTGGAGATAGAGTGGGAAGAAGTAATATTTGGGCAGCAAGTACTGTGGGCTCATGGACACAATGGGGAAAGTTGAAACAAACATGAAAAATACAGGAGAGATGAGTTAGTGGAATTGGAACTCTGAGTGGGAATCAGCAAAGGTGCTCCCGGGCACTGAGTGCCCTGTCCCTGCTGTTGTGATTGCCCATTCTTTCCCCATATAGAGCCTGGTTGGATACCTTGCTTCCTTCCACTGACCAGTTTAACCTGGGATCCTGTGAGGTGATCTTCAAGAAGTCCAGGCAGATGAATGACCTTTGCTGAACACCACGTGAAGGGAGAAGTTTTCTTTCCTAGCTTTGGGGGTGATGCATCCTGTGGAGGGAGGGAATTGAGTGGATTGGGAAAGCTCCTGGAACTGGGGCTGGAAGGGAGAGGTAAGGAAGTCATGGAGGTGTGGCCTGGCCTAAGATCTTTCCTTTTCCTCCTGTGCCACCCATTCCTCTCCTTCTCCCTCTCCCCATAGGAAATCCAGCAGCTGCTTCCAACAGCTTAGGTCTTCTGCCCGCTTTGAGAGTCCTTCCAGAAGCTCATTCATTGTTCTTTGCCCTGACTCTTTTTAGTCATTCTTTCAGTGAACACCTAAAGCCTGGTGGTTCCCTCATTTCGGTCACCAGGGGCTCTTTTCCAGACTGGCTAATGGAGTATGGTTTGGGGAAAGTGCCTGGCTTGGTCCCCTGCATGTTGAGTTCAATTTCCTCCTTTGGGTGTGTTTCAGCTTCCAACTGGGATCTTTGCCACAGCAATTATAACAACCACAATCTCCATGGAGGTTCTTAAAGCCATATAGGCAGACAAAAAAACCAGAAAGGAATTCTTAAGAAAAGACAAGCAGTTATCAGGATTTCCACTTCCATCAGACCCAGAAGCTCTGTCTAGCCTG
Organism: Ailuropoda melanoleuca; assembly: GCF_002007445.2. Classification (NCBI taxonomy): domain Eukaryota; kingdom Metazoa; phylum Chordata; class Mammalia; order Carnivora; family Ursidae; genus Ailuropoda; species Ailuropoda melanoleuca. The sequence goes on along the minus strand of NC_048223.1, from coordinate 9,982,921 downwards.
TCCATAACTGTTTAGTGAGAAGTATTTAACCAGCATGGGCTGCTCTCAATAACCACATTGAAATCAGACATCCTGAGGGAAAGGGAAGTTTCCCCCACCCCTACCTTGCTCTTCCTCCAGCCTTCCCCATCCAGCCAGTAACACTGTTATTCACCTGGCTGCTTGAAAGAAAAAGCTAGAAGTTTGCCTTTATTGTTCACTATCCCTCATTCCTCATCCTTTCTATCAGCAAGGCCTGTCGCCTCCACAAAATATGTCCAGAATCTATCTTCTCTCCACCACTTACTGGCGATCGTCGTCATCTTGGGCAATTGCAGTGTCTGCTGACTGGTCTCCCTGCTCACTCTTGTCCTGATACAGACTACCCTCCTCACGGAAGCCCTAGCCATCTTTCAAGAACGAGCCAAATCCCCTTTCACATCACTCCAAAAGCAGCTCCCACAGAACTTTTGAACTTTTGATTCATTTCTAACTTCTTCATCCCCTTTTTCCTCCTCCTCTTCTTCTTCTTCTTCAAGAGCGAGCACACTGTGGGGGGAGGGGCAAAGTGAGAGAGAGAGAGAATCGTAAGCAGACTCCCCACTGAGCGCAGAGTCCTACACGGGGCTCCATCTCGTGACCCTGAGATCATGACCTGAGCCGAAATCAAGAGTTGGTTGCTTAACTGACTGAGCCACCCAGGCACCCCTGATTCATTTCTAACTTCTTACCATGGTGCCTGAGACTCTGCACACTGTGGCTCCAGCCTTTGTCTCCAGTCACGCATCTCCCGTTCTCTCCCTCAGCCGTGTGGTCTTGTCTGTTCCTTCAGCGTGCCAAGCTTGTTCCTGTCTCAGCGCCACAGGATTTGTTGCTGGCAATGCTTAAAATGCTCCATGAAGATTTCCTCATGGCTGGCTCCTTAGTACTTGGGCCTCAGCTCAGTACTGTTACTCCATAATGAAACCTTCCAAAATTCAGTGGCTTCAAAACAGCAGTTATTCATTTTTTATAGCTGTATAAAAATCCCCAAGAGTGGGGATCTGCTTCTAAGGTGGTTCACTCACCTGGCTGGCATGTTGGTGCTGGCAGTGGTCCATGAGGTAAGTCAGGGTGGAAGCATGGGAGCCTTGGTTGTTTCTGTAGCTTGGTTTCTAGAAAAGTGCCCCAAAAGACTCAGGCAGGAACTATATTGTCTCTCATGACCTCAGAAGTCACATAGCATCACTTCTGTTGTACTTTATTAGTTCAGCAAGTCAAAAGGCCTGTCCAAGTTCAAGTGGAGGAATCGTGGACTCTACCACTTGAAGAGGGGTGTCAGGGTTCATACGGAAATGGAAAGATTGCTCTTCTGGATAATTCTGGGTAATGCTATCTGCCACAGCTACGTCTTCAGTGTGACTTTCACTGACCACTCTATATAAATTAGCCACCAAAAATAGCCATTCTTTATCATTTTAGCCTCTGGTCCCTTCATAGTACCTACCATTATCTTAAATTATCTTGAATGGGGCACTTGGGTGGCTCAGTCAGTTAAGTGTCCAACTCCTGGTTTTGGCTTAGGTCATGATCTCATGGGTCATGGGATGGGGCTCTGCACTCAGCAGGGAGTCTGCTGGAAGATTCTCTCCCTCTATCTCTCCTGCCACTCCCACTCGTGTGAGCACTTGCACGTGCTCTTTCTTTCTCTCAAATAAATAAATGAAAAGAATGATCTTGTCTATTTCTTTGCTCACTTTCAGCCTTACACAAGAATATACATCCTCTGAGAACAAGAGCCTTGTAAGAAGAAAGGCCAGACGGGCAGCTGATGCACTAAGCCCTGGCAGTTGCAGTCACAGAGGTGATGGCTATTTAGAGATATGTAAGGGTGGAGACGCTGGTGTTCAGATTGACTATGGGGGATGAGGAGAAAAAGGAGGACATTGGGTTGCTGGTCCATCTCAGGTGGAGAAAGGGTACGGAACTGAGGGTGTGCATGGCTCAGGATTCCCTGGCAGAGGACATGCTGAGACCCAAATCCCTTTTCTCTTTTTCCCAAGCTTCTGGCCCCATTTCCCAGGCCTCCTGCAGTTAGGGTGGGGGGCCAGGTAAAGCTATGTCAAAGAAATGCAAGTAGAAGCTGATGTGTACCACTCTCTGGGGTGGCCTATTGAATGCCACCCTGTGAGATTCTGTACGCCCCCTTTCCCTTCCCTATAGGAGATGTGTTAAGGATGGCAGCATCACAGAAAGGGCAGGTCTGGCTTCCTGAAAGACCACGCGGAGTAGAAAACCACTCCCTCACCACCCTTTTTATTTCATGACACCAAATTTTTGAAGAGACAGGGACAGCCGTGGTGTCCCCACGTTCAGGATTGATCTCAACGTTTCTTCTTGCTGTTATGTAACTTCTTCCTCTGTTCTTTGTATTTTCTGCCAACTGAAAGTCAGCTCTCTAGATTGATTAGCTTCAGGTTAACTTTTTTGGTAAGAAATACTTCAAAGATGATGTACTTTACATTGCACCCTATCTGGAGGGTCATCAGTGTTAGGTGGTCCCACCTCTGGTCATGGTATGTTTGAAGACTGAGTTTAGACGGTGGTTGTTAGATTTCTCCATTGTAAAGGCACTTCCCCTTTTTGCAATTAGTATGTAAACTATGAGGTAACCCTTGGTCACAATTCTAACATCCTGTTCCTGAACATTTCATCTAATCTTTTTAGCATCCGTTGTGGTTTCTTCCCTCAATTGTTTACTTTTACTATTTTTCTAGCATTTATTAAGCAACTTACTAGGTGCTGAGCACTCTTCTCAGGGTTCAGCCTGTATTTTCTTCCTTCATTTCCTCTTTCTTTCTTTCTTTCTTTCTTTCTTTCTTTCTTTCTTTCTTTCTCTCTCCCTTCCTTTCCTTCTTTCTTGTTTCTTTCTTTCTTTTCTAAAGATTTATTTATTTATTTGAGAGAGAGCGTGCACACATGCGGGGTGGGGGGCACGGGGGCGAGGCAGGGGGAGAGGGAGAGAGAGAATCACAAGCAGACTCTAGGCTGAGCGCAGAGCCTGACATGGGGCTCGATCTCACAACCCTGACATCACGACCTGAGCAGAAACCAAGAGTCAGATTCTTAACCGACTGCACCACCCAGGTGCCCTCTTTCTTTCTTTTAAAGAAAGCTCTACACCCATCTTGGGGCTTGAACTCACCACTCTGAGTTCAAGAGTTGCATGCTCTACTGACTGAGCCAGGCAGTCAGTATATTTTCTTTTTTAATCATCACAATAACCTTATGAGATAACTTTATTTTATTATTGTTATATTTATACTTTTTAAAAGTAAACTTTATCCCCAAGTGGAGCTCAAACTTACGATCCTGAGATCAAGAGATGCACGTTCTACTGACTGAGCCACAGAGACACCTGAGATAACTTTATTTTATAAGTGAAGACTGAAATAGAGAAGGTGTATTAATTTTCCACTGCTGCTATAATAAAACACCACAAACTCAGTGACTTAAAACTACATAAATTTATCTTAGGCCAGAGGTTTGAAATGGGTCTCACTGGACTGAATTTTTTTAAAAGAATTTTATTTATTTATTTGAGAGAGAGAGCACATGAGCAGGGGGAGCGGCAAAGGGAGAGGGAGAAGTTGACTCCCTACTCAGCAGGGAAGCCAACAAGGGGCTGGATCCCAGGACCCAGATCATGACATGAGCTGAAGTCAGACGCTTAACCGACTGAGCCACCCAGATGCCTAATCTCAGTCTCACTGGACTGAAATGAAGGTGAAGGCAAGGCTGCTTTCCTTTGGAGGCTTTTTGGGAAAAATCTGTTCCTTGCAGCTTTTAGAGGCTGCCTGCATCCCTTGACTCATGGTCCCCTTCCAGCTTTAAAGCCAGCATTGGTGGGCTGAGTTCTTCTCATATGTTAACACGATGATCTTTTTTTTTTTTTTTGAAGATTTTATTTATTTATTCATGAGAGAGAGAGAGGCAGAGGCAGAAGGAGAAGCCAGCTCCCTGGGAGCAGGGAGCCCGATGCGGTACTCGATCCCAGGACCTTGGGATCATGACCTGAGCCAAAGGTAGATGCTTAACCAACTAAGCCACAGACGCCCTGTTATCACTCTGATCTTGCACCGATTGTCACATCTCCTTCTCTGACTCTGCTTCTTTATCCACTTTTAAGGACCCTTGTGATTCCATTCCTACTTAGGTAACCCAGAACAATCTCCCTATCTTAAGGTCAGCTCATTAGTTGCCTTAATTCCATCTGCAACCTTAATTCTCCTTTGCTACGTAACCTAACATATTCCCAAGTTTGGGGATAGGGACATGGGCATCATTAGAGAAACCATTATTCTGCCTACCATAGAAGGTAAGGAACTTGCCTTGATCACACAGCAAGACAGCTGCAGAGCTAGGATTTGAGATCTGGCAATATGGTTCCAGAGCCCACTTTTTTTTTTTTAAGATTTTATTTATTTATTTGACAGAGACAGAGACAGCCAGTGAGAGAGGGAACACAAGCAGGGGGAGTGGGAAAGGAAGAAGCAGGCTCATAGCAGAGGAGCCTGATGTGGGGCTCGATCCCAGGACCCCGGGACCACACCCTGGGCCAAAGGCAGACGCTGAACCGCTGTGCCACCCAGGCACCCCGAGAGCCCACATTTTTAATCCCTTTACTCTGCTTTCTCTAAAAATGTACTGAGTTGTGGGGTTGGGATAGTTTATTATGACTTGCATAAAACATCCCTCCTGCTCCCTCTTCCTCTGATTTCATAAGGTATCATGAAATTCTCGATTACAATTTGGCTTCCCACAGCATGCTAAATAGAGTGCCTAGATGCAGAGTCTGGAGCTTGGGCTCAAATCTCAGCTAAACCACTTACTTGCTATGATTTGGGCAAATAATTAAATTTCTCTCCATTTCCATAATGTAATGTGTTAATGAAATAATAGTAAAACCCTTACATGGCAACTGCTATGTGTTAGCCAGGATTTTAGTCTTTCTGTATATTCCTAAGGGGTCACCTAGCCAGACTGGCTTTCTGGCTCTCATCTTTCATCTGGCATCACCACGTAAAGCAGTCACTTGGAACAGTCTTGCCACAAAGAACACAAAACTTCCATGGAAAACAATTGACCTATTATAGTGACCGATAGAGCTGGTATGAAGATCCAATGACAAATTTTCTTAGAGCAAATACCACAATAAACTTGATCCCTTTTTAAAAAAATTGTTAACTTTTATAGCATTTTTTGAAGAATATTGATATTTTTGCAGCATTCATGTTTTATCATCTTTTTAGAAGTTGTTTTTTTTTTTTAAGATTTTATTTATTTATTTGACAGAGAGAGACAGCCAGCGAGAGAGGGAACACAAGCAGGGGGAGTGGGAGAGGAAGAAGCAGGCTTCCAGCGGAGGAACCTGATGTGGGGCTCCATCCCAGAACACTGGGATCATGCCCTGAACCGAAGGCAAACGCTTAACGACTGCGCCACCCAGGCGCCCCTAGAAGTTTTAAATAGACTTTAATTTTTACCTAATGTCCTTTTTCTTATTTGGGACCCCATATTACCTTGAGTTGTTATGCCTCTTAAGGCTCTGCGTGGCTATGAGAGTTTCTCAGATTCTCTAGGTTTTGATGACCTTGATAATTTTGAGGAGCACTAGCCCCTTTTGTACCATTCTCTCTCTCTTTTTTTTTTTTTTTAAGATTTTATTTATTTATTTGACAAAGAGCACAAGCAGGGGGAGTGGCAGGCAGAAGGAAAGGGAGAAGTAGGCTTGCCCCAGGGAGAAGCAGCCTGACGTGGGGCTCGATCCCAGGACCTGGGATCATGACCTGAGCTGAAGGCAGACGCTCAACTGACTGAGCCACCCAGGCGCCCCTGTGTCCCTCTTATAAGAATACCAATTATATTGGATTGGGGCCCAACCTAGTGATCTCATTTTAACTTGATTCCATCTGTGAAGACTGTTTCCAAAGAAGGTCACAGTCACAAGTAGCAGGGTTTAGGACTTTAACATAAATTATTTGTAGTTCTTCTGCATAGATTTATGACTTCTCCCCATTTATATATATATATATTTAATCATTTATTTATATCAGTATAAACTGCTACTTTGCTATATTTATTTATTAACTCTGGAAGTTGTTTTGGGGTTTTTCTTTTTCCTCTCTCTCTTTTTTAAAGATTTTATTTATTTATTTGACAGAGAGAGAAAAAAGAGAGAGAGAGAGCTAGAGGAAGGGGCAGAGGCAGAGGGAGAAGCAGGCTCCCCACTGAGCAGAGAGCCCGATGTGGGACTCGATCCCAGGACTTAGGGATCATGACCTGAGCCGAAGGCAGACGATTAACTGACTGAGCCACCCAGGTGCCCCCCAACTTTTCTAAAGATTTATTTATTTATTTTAAAGAGAGAGAGAGACATATGGGGGGGAGGGAAGGGGAGAGAATCCCAAGCAGACTCCCCACTGAGTGCAGAGTCCTACATGGGGCTCGATCCCATGACCCTGACAGAGATTACGACCTGAGCCAAAATCGAGAGACAGATGCCTAACCAACTGAGTCACCCAGGCATCCCTGGGATTTTTCTACATAGGTAATCATGTTGCCTGTAAGTCCTTCCCAATCTGTATATATATATATACATATATATGTATATGTGTGTATATATATATATATATATATATATATATATATTTTTTTTTTTTNGCTCCACACCCAATGTGGGACTTGAACTCACCACGCTGAGATCAGGAGTTGCATGCTCTATCCACTGAGCCAGCCAGGCGCCCCCAATCAGCATATCTTTTATTTCCTTTCCTTGTCTCATTATGGTCACTAGGACTCCTAGACAATGTTAAAAGTGGTAGGAGAAGGACTGAGTGCACCATCCCCGGCCATGACAGCTCAGCACAGTGCAGATCCTAGTGCAGAAGGGCAGGCTCCTTGAGAGGTCCCACAGTGGGACCATGGAGAATGGATTTACACATGAAGATTATCAGAACACTGCAAAATGGCTTCTGTGCCACACCAAGCCCCAACTTCAAGTGGCAGTGATCAGTGGTTCTGGGTTAGGAGGTCTGGCCAATAAATTAACTCAGGCCCAGATGTGCAACTACAGTGAGATACCAAACTTTCCCCCAAGTCCAGGGCCAGGTCATGCTGGTCGACTGGTGTCTGGGTTCCTGAATTGCAGAGGCTGTGTGATGATGCAGGCAGGTGCCACATGTATGAAGGTGACCCACTCTCGAAGGTGACATTCCCAGGGAGGGTTTTCTGCCTTCTGGGTGTGGACACCCTAGTGGTCACTAATGCAGCTGGAGGGCTCAACCCCAAGTTTGAGGTTGGAGATATCCTGCTGATCCATGATCATATCAACATACCTGGTTTCTTTGGTTTGAGCCCTCTCAGAAGGCCCAGTGATAAAAGGTTTGGAGTTTGTTTCCCTGTCATGTCTGACGCCTACAACCGGGATACGAGGCAGAAGGCTCACAGTGCCTGGAAACAGATGGGAGAGTGGAGAGAACAACAGAAAGGCACCTGCGTGATAGTGGCAGGCCCCAGATAGGAGACTGGCAGAGTCTCACCTGCTGCAGGAGCTGGGGGCAGGTGCTGTTGGCACGAGCACAGTACCAGAAGTTAGAGCTGCAAGGTGTTGTGGGCTTGAGTCCTTGGCTTCTCTCTCAACACTAACAGAGTCATCCTGGATTAGGAAAGCCAGGAGAAGACTAATCACGAGGAAGTACGAGAGGCCAGGAAACAAGCTGCTGAGAAATTGGAACAGTTTGTCTCTAGTCTTCTGGCTAGTGTGCCACTGCCTGGCAATGCCAGTTCACCAGCGCTGGAGTGGTCTGGGCCTCTCTCTAATGGGATCCAAGTAGCTACTACCTACTTTGACCCCTTGCTGGGGTCATACACCTCTGTCCTTAAGTCGTAGGAGAAAGGAGAGGAAGATCCCTCTCCTTCACCTCCTCCATTTCTCTCACCAGACCCTCCCCTTCTGTGCTGGCTCCTCCTTCTCTCAGTTGTCTCAAAGCAGTTTTCATCTCCATTCTTCCCCAAAACCTAGAGCCCGAGCCCTACCACACAGCTGTGTATATGGCCCAGGTGTAACTTAGGCTTTCAAACTTGGCACAGTAGCTACGCGGTCTTTCTGAGATAAAGCTTTCATATTCCTGGTGACTCAGTTCTGTCTCCGCCAAAGCACTAGAAACCACATAAGGGCCAGCCAAGTCCAATATCTCTTAGACTTTAATACTATCATATATACTTTTTAATGATTTATTTATTTGAGATAGAGAGCTAGAGAGAGCATGAGAGCAGTGGGAGGGCCAGAGGGAGAGGGAAAGAGAGAATCCTCAAGCAGGCTCCCTGCTAAGCACAGGGCCCAACACGGGGCTCAATTCTATGACCCTGAGATCCTGACCTGAGCTGAAATCAAGAGTTGGACGCTCGACTGACTGAGCCACCCAGGTGTCATTTGTTTTTTTTCTTAAAGTCCATCCACATGTGAGTGAAATCATATGGTTTTTGTCTTTCTCTGACTGACTTATTTGCTTAGCATTATACTCTGTATCTCCATGTTGTTGGAAATGGCAAGATTTCATTCTTTTTTATGGCTGAATAATACTCCATTTTATATATCTACCACCTCTTCTTTATTCATCTATCAGAGGACACTTGGGCTGCTGCCATATTTTGGCTATTGTAAATCATGCTGCTATAAACATGGGGGTGCATGTATCCCTTTGAATTAGTGTTTTTGTATTTTGGGTAAATACCCAGTAGTGCTATTGCTGAATCATGGGGTAGTTCTATTTTAAACTTTTTGAGGAACCTCCATCCCATTTTCTGGAAGTGGATGTACCAGTTTGGATTGCCACCAATAGTGCACAAGGGTTCCTATTCTCCCTATCCTTGCCAACTCTTGTTTCTTGTGTTGTTGATTTTAGCCATTCTGACAGGTGTGAGGTGATATCTCATCGTGGGTTTGATTTGTATTTCCCTGATGATGAATGATGTTAAGCATCTTTTCATGTGTCTATTGGCCATCTGGATGTCTTCTTGGGAGAAATTACTGTTCCTGTCTTCTGCCCATTTTTTTAATAGGATTATTTGTTCTTTGGGTGTTGAGTTGTATCAGTTCTTTATATATTTTGGATACTAACCCTTTATCAGGTATGTCATTTGCAAATATCTTCTCCCATTTTGTAGGTTGCCTTTCAGTTTTGTTGTTTCTTTTGCTGTGTAGAAGCTTTTTATTTTGAGGTAGTCCCAATAGTTTATTTTTGCTTTTGTTTCCCTTGCCTCAGGGGATCTATCTAGAAAAAATTTGCTATGGCCAATGTCAGAGAAGTTATTACTGCCTGCACTCTCTTCTAGGATTTTTATGGTTCTTATGTCTCACATTTAGGTCTTTAATCCATTTTGAATTTACTTTTGTATATAGTGTAAGAAAGTGGTCCAGTTTCATTCTTTACATGTTGCTTTTCCATGTTTTACATGTTACCAGTTTTCCTAACACCATTCACTGAAGAGACTGTCTTTTTCCCATTGCATATTCTTTCCTGCTTTGTTGAAGATTAGTTGACTATATAACTGTGGGTTTATTTATGGGTTTTCTATTTTGTTCTGTTGATCTGTGTCTATTTTTGTGCCAGTACTATCCTGTTTTGATTACTACAGCTTTGGAATATAACTTGAAGTCTGTCAACTGTGATGCCTCCAGCTTTGCATTTCTTTTTCCAGAGGCTTTGGCTGTTTGAGGTCTCTTTTTTTTTGTTTCTTTTTTCATTTTTGTTTGTTTCTTTGTTTTGTTTTGTTTTTCAGTGGGCAGCAAAGCAAATCACTCACAGTTATTGAGTGATAGTACAAAACTAGCAAAGAGGGAGGGGACCCGAGAGAGTTGCCCTCAAGGTCTTTTATTGTTCCATACAAATTTTAGGATTATTGGGGTGCCCGGCTGGCTCAGTCAGAGGAGCATGTAACTCTTGATCTCAGGGTTGTGAGTTCATGCCCCATGTTAGGATTGTTTGTTCTAGCACTGTAAAAAATGCTGTTGGTATTTTGATAGGGATTGCATTGGATGTGTAGATTGCTTTGGGTAGTATGAAGATTTGAACAACATTTGTTCTTCCAATCCATGAGCATGGGATGCCTTTCCATTTCTTTGTGTTGTCACAATATCTGTTTTTTAATCTGTGTATTTAGAAAATTCACATTTTAAAACTATTTGGAAAATATACTTTGTTTTTTAGAGAAGTTTTAGGACTACAGCAAAATTGAGCAGAAAGAGAGTTCGCAGATATTTTCTCTCAGTTTGTGGCTTGTCTTATGATTCTCTTGAGACAATTAACATTTAAAGTGATTAATATTCACCATGCTTGTAACTGTTTCCTATTTGTCTTTCTTGTTCTTTATTTCTTTTCTCCTCTCTTTTTTCTGCCTTCTCTGGTTTTAATTGACGATTTTTATATGATTCCATTCTAAACTTGATCTCTCTTTTTTTTAAAGATTCATTTATGGGGCGCCTGGGTGGCTCATTCGTTAAACGTCTGCCTTCGGCTCAGGGCATGATCCCAGAGTCCTGGGATGGAGCCCTGCATCAGGCTCCCTGCTCTGCTGGGAGCCTGCTTCTTCCTCTCCCACTCCCCCTGCTTGTGTTCCTTCTCTCGCTCACTGTCTCTCTCTCTCTTTTTTTTTTTTAAAGATTCTATTTATTTATTTTAGAGAGAGAGAGAGAGAAAGAGAGTTGGGGGAGGGGCACAGAGAGAGAGGGAAAGAGTCTTAAGCAGACTCCACACTGAGCACGGAGCCTGACACAGGCTCGATCTCATGACCCTGAAATCATGACCTGAGCCAAAACCAAGAGTCAGATCCTTAACTGACTGCACAATCCAGTTACCCCAACTTGATCTCTTTATGAAGAAAGTTTTTGTGGTTATTAGTTACATTAGTGGTTCTGAAGTGACAACGATTTTGCTCCCTAGGTGACATCTGGCAATGCCTGGAGACATTTTTATTGTCCTAACTGTGGGAGTGTTACTGGTGTCTAGCAGTAGGTAGAGGCTGGTGATGCTGCTGGACATCCTACAATACATACTACTGTCTTCCACGGCCAAAAGTTATCTGATCCCAAATGTCAGTAGTTCCACATGTGTTCCCTGTGTCCACTGTGTAAAAGCAGTTCTATCTCCTTCTGCTGATCAGGGTAAATTGCCTTTTCCAGTATGGCAACTACTTTCGTTGGCAGGGAGCTGGTGAAGAGCTGTAGCTTGTAGTTCAAAGGGAACTTGTCATGTCCGCTTGGGGACCAGAACCTCCAACCTTGCAGAGTTTAGAGTTGCAGGCACAGGAAGCACAAACTGGGTCATGGGAGAGATGGCAAATGGGCCACTCCTGCTTCCATGCTTTGGTTCCCAGACCCAGCTTACCTTCTCTGGCTTAGCTTACAGGTGGTCTGTTGGCTGCCTACACTCCAGTCTCACTTTGCAGCTCTCCTGCCCTATCTCCTAACTCTGTCTCCCACATGGATTAGTTTTGTCTCCTCAGATTGCCTTTAAGCTCCTGCCACCAGGTCCCTGGCTTCCTCCTCTGGGAGACTTCACCAATTCCTCAGGCACTCAGGAAGTTCGGACCAGCACCTGCCTAAGACGTTAGTTCTCCTGCTACTGAAGGGCCCCACAGATCTTTGCCCAGATAAAATGTCCTGAGGCAGTACATTTATGAAGAATAGGGCAGACTTTGGAGGAGGACTGCCTACTGCTAAGTTTATCTATCTGTCTAATTCTTGTTATATCAATGCTTTGGTTAGAATGGGGTACTTCATAGGATATACTCTGAGCCCTGCCAGGGCTGGTTGGTTTTTTGTTGTCATTGTTGTTTCTTTTGAATGGGTAATTATTCACAATGTTCAAAGTTCAAAAGGCACAAAACAGTATTCAATGAAACGTTTCCCTCCTACCTCTCTTTTCCAGCCACCCAAGTTCCCCTTTCTAAGCACAACAAATGTTTTCAGTTTTTCCAGATGCCGTAACACACACATTTATATTTGTTTAGCCACATGGTAATGTACTATACAATTGTTCAGAAGCTGGTATATATGGTTTTTGAAAATCTAACAGTGTATCTTATAGCCTATTTCCTCATTCTATTTTTACTCATGTTTTGTTGTTCCTGTGTGTGTGTGTGTTTGCGAATGTAATAATTTATTTAACTTATCAACTAATTGATGGGCATTCAGTTTTTTTTCTAATCGTCTGAGATTACAAACAATGCTGCATGAATAACTACATTCTAGGTGTGGGGGCGTATCTGTAGGATAATAGCTGGGTCAAAGGGTATTTACATCTGTCATTTGATTTTTTTTTTTTCGGTATATATTCCCTATGCTGTACTTTTCATTGCCATGACTTACTTATTTTATAACTAGAAGTTTCTATCTCTTAATCCCCTTTATCTGTTTCATCCATCCCCCCACCCACCGCCCTTCCGACAACCACCAATTTGTTCTCTGTATTTAAGAGTCTGTTTTCTGGTTTGTTTCGTTTTTTAGATTACGTATATAAGTGAAATCATATGGTTTTTGTCTCTTTCTGTGTGAATTATTTCACTTAGCACAGTACCTTCCTGTTATTTGAGAAACAACTCCCAAATCACCTTCCATAGAGATTGAACAAATTAGCCTTCTGCTCACTATATCCATTTCTCCAGAGTTTTGCCAACACAAGGTGTTAACAAACCTTTTTAATCTTTGCCAATATGAAAGGATAAAAGTAGTATCTCAATGTTGTTTCAATTTGTGTTAATATTAGCTATATGAAATTGCTGGGTTTTTTAGGTAAAAATAATTGTTGAATATCAGCAATTTTATGTGGTTTATTTCTTTCACTGTGAGATTGAGAATTTATTTATTTATTTATTTATTTATTTATTTATTTATTTATTAGAGGAGAGAGAGAGCACACGGGCACACACACACACAGGGTGGGGAGGGGCAGAGGGAGAGGGAGAGAGAGAATCTTAAAACAGTCTCCATGTCTAGCATGGACCCCAAGTCGGGCTCCATCTCACGCCCAACCCTGAGATCATGACCTGAGCCAAAATTAAGAGTTGGACGCTTAACTGACTGAGCCACCCAGTTGCCCCAAAGAATTGTTTTTAAGCTTAAGAGTCACTTACTGGGACACCTAGGTGGCTCAGTTGGTTAAGCGTCTGCCTTCGGCTGGGGTTGTGATCCTGTCCTGGGATTGAGTCCCATATCGAGTTCCCTGCTCAGGGGGGAGCCTGCTTCTCCCTCTGCCTAACTCTCCCCCTTCTTGTGCTCTCGCTCTTTCTCACACACACACAAATAAATAAATAAAATCTTAAAAGAAAAAAAAAAGAGTCACTTACCTATGGGGTGCCTGACTGGCTCAGTTGGAAGAGCATGAGAGTCTTGATCTGGGGGTTGGGAGTTCTAGCACAATGTTGGATGTAGAGATTACTGAAAAATAAATAAATAAATAAATACAAACTTAAGAAAAAGTCATTTACCTATAACTTTCTTTTCAAAGTTTTTGTCATTTTTTTAATCTGGAGGTTGGTCTTTATTGACTTATAGGAGCTCTTTTACATTAGAGAAGTTAAGCTCATTTTCTGTTATGTGACTTGAAAAATGTTTCTCTGGTTCATTATTTGTTTTCTGAATTTACTTACAGTGGTTTTTATATTCAAGAATTTTTAAAAAATGTATTTAATTGAACTTATCAGTCTTTTATTTTATGTCGTCTAGATTCAGGCATAATTAGAAATGCCGTTTTTGGTGGGTGGGGTGTTTGGGTGAAACAGATGATAGGATTAAAGAGCACACTTATCATCATGAGCACTGAGGAATGTGTAGAATTGTTGAATCACTATATTGTACATCTGAAATTAATATAACACTCTATGTTAACTATACTGGAATTAAAATTTAAAAACTGAATAAAATAGGGGTGCCTGTCTGGTTCAGTCAATAGAGTGTGCAGCTCTTGACATGGGGGTCCCGAGTTCGAGCCCCACGCTGGGCATAGAGATTACTTAAAACAAACAAAAAAGTGTTAAAAAAAACTTAATTGGGAAAAAGAAATGCCTTCCCCCACCATCCCAAGATTATATAGGAACTTTGTTGTGATTTCTTCTTCTGCTGGGGCAGGTATAGTAGGCAAAGTCAGGTTGGCTGTAAGTTATCTCAGGAACAGGTTGCTCGGGAATGGAAGGCCTCGGCAGCAAGAGTCTGTCTCTCTTCATTGAAACTCTAGGGACTTCAGGACATTGAAGGAGGAGGTTTTGGATGTTTGGTATTAAGATGATCCTCTGCACTGGGATGGGCTAGGGGCCAAGACTTACAGGAACCAGATAAGAAGCATCAAAGGGTATGTGTGATGAGACAAAGCCAGGAAGCCCTTGGGCTCAGCTAGCCATGAGCAGATCAGTGTGTCTTACTATGCCACCTCCAAGAGCTTGTGTTTGTTTCAGATCTACCAAAACAAGGTGCTGCATCCCAGCCCAGAGCACTAGTGGGGAACAAATGATGGGAGCCCTGGGTTCTGCACATCCAAGAGTATTGAACAGAGTTCCCCACCCCTGGGCTCTGACTTGGTATCACTCTAAGGGTCTGCCCCATCACATCCTGTCTGTTCTGCTTGTTGTGAGCTGCAGAGGACTGAGAGCCTTGTCTCTTTTTCTGCAGTGCTCAGTAAACACTTGCCATGTTCTATCTTGTACTGGGCACTGAGGCTGAAGAGAGCAAAGCAGGGTCCAGTGTGGTTCTGCCTCCAGGAGCTCACCACTATGAGAGTGCATCTGTTCCTGGGGTCCTCAAAGCAGCCCTACCCATCTCAAATTTTTCATGCCTCTTACGATATGGGACCAGGCTAGCCAGCCTGCCTGCCTGCCTGCCTGCCTTCCTTCCTTCCTTCCCCTCTTTCTTTCTTTCTTTCCTTCTTCTTTTTTTTTTTAAGGTTTTTAAAATTTATTTGAGACAGGGGCGCCTGGGTGGCACAGTGGTTAAGCGTCTGCCTTCGGCTCAGGGCGTGATCCCGGCGTTATGGGATCGAGCCCCACGTCAGGCTCCTCCGCTATGAGCCTGCTTCTTCCTCTCCCACTCCCCCTGCTTGTGTTCCCTCTCTCGCTGGCTGTCTCTATCTCTGTCGAATAAATAAAAATAAAATCTTTAAAAAATAAATAAATAAAATAAAATTTATTTGAGACAGAGAGAGAGAGCATGAGCAGGGGAGAGGGGCAGAGGGAGAGAAAGAGGCAGACTCCCTGCAGATCAGGGAACCTGATGTGGGGCTCATTCCCAGGACCCTGAGATTATGACCTGAGCCGAAGTCAGACGCTTAACCAACTGAGACACCCAGGTGACCCTCTTCCTTCCTTCCTTCCTTCCTTCCTCCTTCCTTCCTTCCTTCCTTCCTTCCTTCCTTCCTTAAGTTGAAGAGTATTTTACACACAATAAAATGCACAAATCTTATGGGTTTTCTGACTTTTCATAATGCATACACCCTTATAACCCACACTCCAATCAAGATATGGAATGTTTCAATCACCTCAGAAAGTTCTCTGGTAACCCCTTTCACTTATTCATCCCCCCAACCACTCCACTGATCTGCTTTCTATCACCTTAGCTTAGTTTGGCCTACCCTAAGACTTCAAACAATGGAACTTTTTGTGTTTCTTTCACTCAAAATGATATTTTTGAGGTTTATTCATGTGGTAGCATGTTAGTAGCTCATTCCTTCTTATTGTTGATTGGGAGATGTAAATTCATAGTGGTGAGTTCTTGGAAGCAGAACCCAATGGGAATAGTTGAATAGTTCTACCACAATTTGATTATTCACTTATCTGCTGATGGACATTTATTTCTAGTTTTGAGCTGTTACAAATAAAGTTGCTATCAGCATTTGTGTACAATATACGAGGACCTATATTTTTACTTCTCTTGGGTAATACCTAGGAATGGATTTGCTAGGGCCTCACCTAAGTGTATGTTTAACTTTATTAAAAACCAAAACAGGGGTGCCTGGGTGGCTCAGGCAGTTAAGTGTCCAACTCTTAATCTCAGCCCAGGTCTTGATCTCTCAAGGTCTTGATCTCAGGGTCGTGAGCTTGTCCCCATGTAAAGCCTACTTACACAAAACAAAACAAAACAAAATAAAACCTGCCAAGCTGTTTCCCAAAATGGTTGTGCCATTTTACAGAACCCCTGGCAGTGTATGAGAATTTCAATTGCTCCACATTTATACAAATGTTCGGTGTTGTCAGTCCTTTATTGTTTTATTTTTTAGGATTTTTTTTTTCAGTAGGCTCCACACTGGGCTTGAACTCACAACCCTGAGATCAAGACCCAGACATTTAACTAACTGAGCCACCCAGGCACCCCTAAAGATTTTATTTGTAAGTAATCTTTATACCCAACATGGTGTTCAAACACAACCCCGAGATCAAGAGCCTCATGCTCTGACTCAGCCAGCCAGGTGCCCCTGGTGTTGTCAGTCTTTTAAATTTTAGTCATTTCCTTCCTTCCTTTTTTTTTTGAGAGAGCACCCATGGACACGAGTGGGAGGGGCAGAGGGAAAGAATCCCAAGCAGATTCCCTGCTGAGTGCAGAGCCCGTTTTGGGGCTCTATCCCATGGCCCCAAGATCATGACCTGAGCGTAACCTGAGAGACCGTCAACTGACTGAGCTACCCAGGCGCTTGTTATATTTTAGTCATTTTAATGGGTATAAAGTGGTATCTGATTGTGGTCATGTTGTGAGTATGTGTGTTTTTCCATCTACTTTTTTTCGCATTTAAAACACCGTTTTTAATTAAAAAAAGATTTTTTTTGGTAGGCTCCAGACCCAACTTGGGGCTTGAACTCATGACCCTGAAATCAAGAGTCTCATGCTTCGCTGATTGAGCCAGGCAGGCACACCTTTTTGGTATTTCTTTTCTCTCTCTCTCTCTTTTTTAAGGTTTTATTTATTTATTTTAGAGAGAGAACAGGTTGGGGGGGGAGGTTGGAGAAGGAGGAGAGGGACAAGCAGATTCCATGCAGAGTGCAGAGCCCTACACAGGGCTTGATCCCACAACCCTGAGATCATAACCTGAGCCGAAATCAAGAGTTGGATGCCCAACAAACTGAGCCGCCCAGGCGCCCCCTTTTTGGTATTTCCAATCTTATTTCATTTATTTATTTATTTATTTATCTATTTATTTATTTGTTTATTTATAAAGATTTTATTTATTTATTTGAGTGAGAATGAGAGAGAGAGAGAGAGATTAGGAGCAGGAGAGAAGGGTAGAGGGAGAAGCAGACTCCCTGCTGAGCTGGGAGCCCCATGTGGGACTTGATCCCAGGACCCCTATCTTATTTCTTCTTCTTTTTTTTTTTTTTTTTAAAGATTTTATTTATTTATTCGACAGAGGTAGAGACAGCCAGCGAGAGAGGGAACACAAGCAGGGGGAGTGGGAGAGGAAGAAGCAGGCTCATAGTAGAGGAGCCTGACGTGGGGCTCGATCCTATAACGCTGGGATCACGCCCTGAGCCGAAGGCAGACGCCTAACCGCTGTGCCACCCAGGCGCCCCTTCTATCTTATTTCTTCTTGAAGTATAATTAATTTGTGTTTTTAATTTAATGCATCTTGTAGATTTTTCCACATTGGCACATATAGATTTGCTTCACTAACTTCAATGGCTATACAATCTTTCACTGGATAAATACATCATAATTTATTTAACGAGTCCTTTTTTGATGGACATTTAGGCTGTTTCCATCTTTGACAAGACTGCCACAAACCTTCTTGTTCATGAGTCTTTGTTCAAATGTCTAAGTATATCTTTAGTTTAAGCTCTTAGAAGTAGAATTGCTGGGTCAAAAAATAGGTGCATTCTAAGATTTTGATTGATATCGACTTAGACTATTCAGATAACAGGTCAAATTAGCTCTCCTGGGAAGAACCGAGGCCCCTAGAGCCATTCCTCCCTAGGCCAGTCATGTCACTCATCCCAGCATTCCGAAGGACTCACCGCTTTTGGACATTTGGTCTGACTTGCTCATATGGGTCTCTAGATGTCTCTCATTGGCACGATCTTTCTTTCTTTTTTTTTTTTTTTAAAGATTTTATTGATTTATTTGACAGAGATAGAGACAGTCAGTGAGAGAGGGAACACAAGCAGGGGGAGTGGGAGAGGAAGAAGCAAGCTCCCAGCAGAGGAGCCTGACGTGGGGCTCGATCCCGGAACGCCGGGATCACGCCCTGAGCCGAAGGCAGACGCTTAACCGCTGTGCCACCCAGGCGCCCCTGGCACGATCTTTCTAAAATTACTTTTTATTTTACAGAATGGATGCCCCACAATCTGCTTCGTCAACTCCCTATTGTTGGATCTTTATTGAGGTGGCTCCAAAACAGAGTTATGCAGATAATCTTGCAAAGAGCATTTTGGTGAACAGGTCAGCTCATGTTTTTGTCAAGTATTTGTCCAAGCCAATAATAATGGCTAATGCTTATTGAGCACTTGCTATGAGCCAGGCCCTGCTCTAAACCTTTGTGACGTATTTTCTCAAAAATCCTGTAAGTTGGATATCATTATTATTAGCTTAATTTTATAGATGTGAAAGCTCAGGCATACAGGTAAAAAATATTTCCAGGGCCCTAGACCTGATAAGGGATGGGACTGGATTTAAAACCCAGTCAATCTAGGGGCACCTGACTAGCTCAGTCGATAAGAGCATACTCTTGTTCTTGGGGTTGTGAGTTCAAGTCCCACGTTGGGCATGAGTTTGCTTAAAGAAAACAAAACTAAAACAAACCCAGTCAATCTAGCTCCAGTCAATGGTCTCAGATTGAGGCATTTGGCTCAAAGGGTAAGCACATTTAAAAGAGAGATGCTGTCGAATTACTCTCCAGGAAGGTTGTGGCATTCTCCAGGCCCACCGGAGTGAAGGTGAAGGCCCTTTTTTCCTCCGAGCAGTGTATCTTTTTCATTCCCAAAACCTGGGTGTAGGGGATATGAAAATGAGATACATGCAGCAGAAGGTCCAGCATAAAGCAGGTGGGTGCCCTGGACTGCTGAGTAAAGGGATGGCTGGCTGGCTGGTTGGATGAAGGGAGGGGGCAGACAGGTGTAGGGCGAGGGTGCCTGGGTGCATCAGAGCAACCACTGCCCAGGGCAGGGTTGAATTGAAAACTTGAAAACTCATTCATTTAACACAGTGTGAAGCGTTTATTCTTTTGCTCTTACCGAAGCTAGCTGCTTGGCCGCCCTTGCCCCTTCGTTTAGGTATCTGCTGAAGTGTCTCCTTCCGAGAAGCCTTCCCTGCCCACACTGCAGAAAGCAAGAATCCTCACCTCACTCGACAACTCCTTATTCCTCTTACTCTACCTCAGTTTCCCCCGTAGCATTTATCCCCTTCTGACATCCACATACTGCTTTTCATTACTTCTAGCTTGTTTATTGCCCGTCTTCCCTGCCTCCCCTCGCTGCCTCCACAACAGAATATAAACCTCACAAGGGCAGGGGCTTTGTCTGTTTTGTTCACTCATTTATCCCGAGTGCCAAGGCCATTTCCTGGGATTAGCAGGCGCTCAATCAATATTTGGTGAATATGGCACTTACTATTCACTGTTCCAGGAAGTGAAGGTGCAGCAGCCAGCAAGACAGAAGACCTGCCCTCGGTGCCCGACAGGAATCCTGGGGGCTGTAGCAGCCGGGGGAGGTTCTCCCCACCCTGAGGTCTAAGAGGTCTCTCGCCGCCTATCTAAGGAAGCGCGACGGTAGCGACGCTCCCGGGGTCTGCCGGCCACGCCCCCGGCGTCTAGCCGCCCCGCAGCGCCCCCTGGCGGGCCTCGTTGGCCGGGCGTCCCTGCGGCGTGAGTGCGCCCGTGGCTCGGCGGCGCGCAGACCTCCCCACAGGCTGCGGCGCGGGGAACCCCGGGAGCTCCCGGCTCGTTTCCTCCAGACCTTCAGACACTTCTGCTTTTGCCGGGAGCGGGAAGAGGAAGGAGGGCAAAAGGAAGGCGGAGCGCAGGGCGAGGCTGGCGGGGAAGGGGGGAGGGAGGTCGGGGTTCTGGCGTCTTCTCCCACCGCGTCATCCGCAAGACGTGTCTTTTCAAGTGCGAGATCCCCTCAGTTTTGGACGGCCTTGCTTTACCCCAGCCCATCTCAGGTCTCATCTTCCGGCCCTTCTCTAGGGGCAGCGAGGTCAGAAGGCGCTGGCGAAAGCCGTGCCAGTGTCCTCGGGACCCGACGTCCCTCGGCCCTGTATTAGGGTTTGTGGGTCAAAACAGTTGGCGTCTCTGTGTTTGGGGTCGAGCTCCACGGTCCACGGGCACCAGGCGCGCCCTGTCGAGCGCCCAGTGGGTGCCCGTCCTGCCCCGCGACCTTTGGAGAGGGAAGGGCCGGCGGCAGCCGGAGCAGAGGTTAGGGTGCCACCTGGCGGCTGCAGCCCGCGGTCCAGACGTGACTTTGAGGTCACTTGGCTAGGGGATCCTGGTGCTGGGCGTCTCCTTCTAGGCCTGCCCCTAAACACAGGATCCCCGGTCCGTTTCACTTAGTGGTTGGGGTCCTGGATCATTGGAAATGTGCACGATGCGGTGGGATCAGGTTTTGAAGAGCTGAGAAATGACAAAAGTAGGATAGTGTTGGTGTTGAAACTCAAGGTTTTTTTCCCTTTGTGGATGGTGTAGTGGCCCTCCCTCCTCTGTAGTCTCCCCCGCCACCCCTTCTGTCTTGTTCCTTTTATTCTGGTCTTAAAAGGGCATGTGTGATTATAAAAAGAACGCATTAAAAGCAAAAAAGAGGGGGCATCTGGGTGGCTGAGTCGGTTAAGTGGCTGCCTTTGGCTCCGGTCAGGATCCCGGGCTCCTGGGATCCATCCCGGCCTGGGGTTCCCTGCTCATCCAGGAGTCGGCTTCTCCCTCTGCCCACACCCCCCACCCCGCCCCCGCCCCCGCTCNAAAAAAAAAAAAAAAAAAAAAGAATGCATAGTCATTGTAAAAAAAAAAAAAAAGTAGAAATATGGTTTCTGTTGGAAGTCCTCCCCTTCACTTGAACATAGGCTTGTGCTCCCTGGGAGTGCAGGTTTCCTAGTTCTCTTTACTTGATCCTGTCAGGACCGTTGGTTAAGGGTCAAATCCACACCCTTCCTGATGTTGGCAGTATTGGCCCACCCAGCACCAGGGCTGGAACCATGATGGAGGCAGCATTAGAACCAGTGGAAGGGGGAGGGGAGCAGCCGGAGGGGAGGCCAGGGGCTTCCCCTGAGGTTTCTCAATTCTCTTTTTGCATAATTTGATTTTTTTTTTTTTGCTTTTTTTGTCCTTATAAGGTTCTTGCCCCCTCGAAAACAATTTTATTGTCCCTCAGTGACCAAGGAGGGGTGTCCATTTGGAATGTAAGTTTCTGAAAACCGAGACTTCACAGTATTGAGCTCAGTGTTTCACCTCTCTGGTCTGTAGCTGGTCACCATCTCTAGACTCTGGGACTTTTGGGACAGGTCTCTGTCATTGCACTTCCCACATTATTCTGTGG
This sequence comes from Ailuropoda melanoleuca, assembly GCF_002007445.2. Taxonomy (NCBI): domain Eukaryota; kingdom Metazoa; phylum Chordata; class Mammalia; order Carnivora; family Ursidae; genus Ailuropoda; species Ailuropoda melanoleuca. The sequence continues at coordinate 9,961,408 of NC_048223.1, read as the reverse complement.
TTCTGACTGCCCACCCAAAGGCTAGCTGGCTAAAGATTGGAACCTCCATAGATATGACTGCTTGGCTGCCCAGCACAGTGCCCAGTACTCAGCAGGTGCTTATGAAATGCTTATTGCCAGAATGAATTATATTCACTTTCACCCTTTTGTATTTCCAATTAAATAATTAAGGAAGTACTCATTGTAAGCTACTTTAAAATGAGAGGGGAAATGGCTAATTTCATGCTGAGAGAGGAAAAATACTTGCTAGTTTTCCCACAGGCTATTTTATAGCCACTTGATTTCCTTTAGGTTGTGTGTTTTCTGTTGGGCAATCTACACTCCACAAAAGAGAGGTCCTGCCTTTCACGGTCCCACCTTCTAGAATAGGGATCTCAGCCTCACTGCACATTAGGAGAGGGAGAGGTTATAATACTCAGTGGACCTCTGACCAACAGAATCAGGGTCTGGGGGGAGGTGAGGTCTGAAGGTTGGTTTTTGGCAACCTTTTTTTAAATCAGTTTTGTTTTTTTTAAATCAGTTTTACCGGCAATTCTAATGTGCATCAGTGACTGAGAACCTGTAGCCTAGAAGTATCTTTTGGTGCTCTAGCAACTGAGAGAGAGGAGGGGATGTAGTAGGAGGAAGCTGTGGACAAGGAAGGGAGACTGGGGTTGCAGGCCTGGTCCCCCACTTGCTGTGGTTTAAGCCCTTGGTTTAATCTTTTGTGAGGTGGGGATGATGATGGCTGTCTATAGGACTGTTGTTTGGAATATCTGAGTGCCTGGCACTGAGTTGATGCTTGTGATGGTTATTTTATTTATTTATTTATTTTATATTTTGAGTAGGCTTCATGCCTAATGTGGGGCTTCAACTCATGACTCTGAGATCAAGAGTCACATGCTAGGGTGCCTGGCTGGCTCAGTTGGAAGAGCATTTGTCTCTTGATCTCAGGGTCATGAGTTCGAGCCCCATGTTGGGCATAGAGATTACTTAAAAAAAAAAAACTTAAAAACCCCACCTTAAAAATAAATGAATAAGTAAATAAATAAATAAATTTGTTTTAAAAAAAGTCACATGCTCTACCAACTGAGCCAGACAGGTGCCCCTGCGGTGGTTATTTTTATGTGTCACTGGTCTAGTCTAGGATACCCAATTGTTTGGTCAATCACCAGTCTAGATGTTGTTCTCTGGTTATTTTTCAGAGGTTCTTGACATTGAAATCAGTAGACTTTGAGTAAAGCAGATTACCATCCAATAATGTGAGAGAACCTCTAAAGAGGAGGAAAAGACTGAGGTCCTCTGAAGAGGATGGAATTCTGCTTCTGGACTGCCTTTGGACTTGAGCCTGGAACACGGACTCCTGCTGCAATTTCTAGCCTGCTGGCATGCCTTGCAGGCTTTAGGATTTCAGACTGGCCAGCCTGCATAATTGCATGAGCCAATTCCTTAAAGTCTCTCTCCTGCTCTGGAGAACTTTGAGCGGTACTCAGTAAATGATGGCTACTGTTCTTCTCATCTAACTCTTGACTCAAGCTGCTTTGGATTAATAAGGCTGTGGCTTTATAGGTCAGGGCAATGGGCATTATTGTAAGGAAATGATAGCAATGAGCTCCCGCTGTAACATTCCAGAGTGTGAAGTCCAGATGCAGTGACAAATGCACGGTGCAGAAATCCTTGTCTCTTTCTTCGTCTGAAATATGGTGATTTCCCTCAGGAGGGGAGTCCTGTGGCACATGTGCAGACCCGGGGTCTGGAGGCCTGGCTTTGGCTCCTGGCTGTGTCACTAACTTACTGTGTGACCTTGGGCAAGCCCCTGCCTTCTTCGGTGTTTGGCTTCTTGAGGGACTTGGGCTGGGCCACGTGGGAGGAGCTTTCTGTGTCAGAGCCTCTGAGTCTAGAGTTTCCTCTGGTGCTTTGACTTGCAAAGCAGATTTCCCACCAGTTTGTTTGTTTACCTGCTGGAGTTTGGTTTCTGCTTCCTAAGTGGTTGCAGGTTGGGGCACTTGTATTTATGCTCAGGAGAGAGGCCACAGGGCTGAATTGTGGCTGTCACATCCTGGCTTGAGAGGATGCCTCAGACCTCACCCCCAGCTGTCCCTGTGCCCCTAGGGGCTAGGAGGCTCCAGGACATGGCAAAATCAGGCCCTTACAGGTCTCTGCCATTGGGATTCCCTTCCATGTCTGCTCAGGCACACCGGACCTTTCTCCCCTTCCAGCGTGCTCGGAGAGGTCAGAGACCACACACAGAGGACCTAATGCTGTTCTACAAACAGGCATGTGAAAGAAATAGCACAGCTGTGGTCCTCTTCAAGTGATCCTGATTCTGACTAATATCCATCTCGCTTGATGTCAGGGGCCAGACCTTGCTGCCAAGTTGTTTGCTGTCCCCGGCTGCGTGGTCCCCTTGGCCTGGCATCGCTGCTGCTGCACCTTCTGCTGGTGAAGCTGGGAACCCCAGGGTAGCCTGTGGCTATTTCCTCTGATCATCTGCCTCCTCCCCGGGGAATCCTCAGGAAAGCTTACTGACACTTCGGTCCACCGAGCCTTTCCTGTCAATGGGTAAGAGTACCCAGCTCTAACCTTGACTTCAGTCTCCATCTGCAGAATGCAAGACCTCAACTTGCTGCAAAACTACCCTGTCCCCTCATTGCTGCCGGAGTTGCCAGGGAAGTGTTCAGAGAGCTCATACGGCTCTCACCTTGGTCTACTCTGGACTGCCCCGCCCCCTTGTGGAATTTTGCTGCCTGTGAAGTCACTTGAGGGTGGTGGCTCCTCACTGTCCTGGCTGTGAGGCTATTTCCCTGTCCAGGGGGCATGTGCCTGGCTGGCAAAGCTGCAGTCCTCAAGGATCCGGAGGGACCACACCGTCGTGGTCTCCCTGCCGCCACACTGTGACCTCCCTTGAATCGGGGTGGCATCTGGTGACCTGGGCACGGATGCAGCCCTGCTTGTGGCCTGGGGCTCTTAGAACCCCCCTGAGGAGGACTTCTGTCTCAGCCCGTGCCTGCAGAGGACCCCAGCATATAACACTGATGACCTAACTCCTCAGTCCCCACGTGTTAGTCAGCACAGTGCTGTTTGCAGTGATGGAAACTCAGCTTAAGCTGCTCATGAGTTTGTTTTTATTTTTTTTTAAGGAAATTTATTACTTATATTACTGAAGACTCATGGCAAGTCTTCAAATATGGCTGGAACCAGGAGCTCAAAGAATGTGGTCAGAACTCAATCTCTCTCCTGTCCTGTTTCCTCTCGTGTTGTCTTCACTCAGGCTGACTGTTTCCACTTGGCTGATCCCAAAAGTTCCAGGCTTCTATCTTCCTTATAGCTATCAGTCTTGGTGGAAAGGGATCTTTTGTCTTTAGTCCCTACACAAGTTCTGAAATTGGGTCTCCCTGGCTTAATTCATTGCCTGCTACTGAAGCAATCCGTGTGGAAGGCGGGGTGAAATAGATGTCCTCTCCCAGGAGACTGGAGATGGCCCATCTCAGCTACTGGAATAAGAGTGAGGGGAGGTCATTCTCTCAAGAACGTCAAGGTTCCCTTTGAAGAAGGAAGGAGAAAGAGATGCAGGTAGAAACAAACTTTCAGGCGTGTCCCCCACCAGGCACATCTGCCTCCCTGCACTGAGAACACGTGAGGCTCGAGCTGGGCTCCCAGCTACAGCTAAATGCCAGTACAGGAGAGGTGTGAGGACCTGTCAGGTAAGAGGCACAGGTAGCAAAGGCTGTGAGAGTTCAGGGGAGAGGGTGAGTGTTTGGATTGCAGCTGTATCATAAGAGCAGGGCTTCTCAAATTTTAATATGCATGCGAATCACCTAGGATCTTGTTAAAATGTAGATTCTGGTTCAAAGTCTTAGAGCAGTGGTTCTCAAGTAGGGGTGATTTTGTCCCCCAGAGGACACTGGGCAGTGTCTGGAGACATTTTTGGTTATAACAACTGAGAACAGGAGCTACTGGCGTCTAATGGGTACAGACTACTGTTAAAGAACAAAAATTCAACCAAGTGAGTATGAAGATCTAATTGGCTTTATTAAGTGAGTCATGCACTAGGCAGCATATCATCTATCAAGCAGAGGGTAGTTCTAGGGGGTTGTGCAAAATGGAGCGTTTTTATAGGAAGGACAGTGACAGAAGAAATTATTAATGAATGAAAAGATAGGATTGGTCACAGCAAAGTTAGCTTCCCTTACAGGGAAAGACAGGGGGTGTTTTTGTGTTAAAGATTTTATGTATTTGTCAGAGAGAGCACAAGCAGGGAGAGCAGCGGGCAGAGGGAGAAGCAGGCTCCCCACTGAGGAAGGAGCCCGATGTGGGACTCGATCCCAGGACCCTGGGATCATGACCTGAGCTGAAGGCAGACATTTAACCTTAACCGAATGAGCCACGAAGGCGTCCCAACAGGGGGCCTTATTAGGTGGATTACCTCATCGTCCTTTGGGGGATGGAGAGGGCCTATGTGACAGATTACCTCATCAGTGCTTATCAGAAAATTCCTGACTGGCTGGGACTTAGATTTCTGGGCGAGATTGAAACTACAGTTAGGTTAGGTAGTAAGCCCCGGGTTTGGTGACTTGGCCTGGTCCAGGTGATGCCATTTTGGACCTGTGGTTTTCTTTTTAACACCAGGAATGTTGCTAAACATCTTCTGGCATACAGGACAGCCCTTTGTAACAAAGAATGATCTGGTCCAAAATGCCAATAGTGCTGCAGTCATCTGGAGAGCGTGGAACTAGGGGAGGACCTTTGAAGCAGAGGAAATGTCCAAGCAAAGGAACTGAAGGAGGAAAGGGTCTGGTGGATGGGGGCAAGTTGTAGGCAGCCTGGCAGGAGGAGAGGGTGCCTGCTGATGGAATCTTAAAACCTTATGCATCCTGGCTTGGTAGAAAGTCTGAGGGTGACCTACAACTTTGCTGTTGGATGTGTGCTCCAGAAGAGCTGCAGATGTGTGGCCTGTGTTTTAGAAATGCAGAGTTCAGGCCCCATCTTAGATCTTCTGAATTAAAATCTCCCTTTTAATCAGACAGGGAGACAGACCATAAGAGACTCTTAACTCTAGGAAACAAACTGAGGGTGCTGGAGGGGAGGGGAGGGAGGGATGGGGTAACTGGGGGATGGACATTAAGGAGGGCACGTAGTGTAATGAGCAATGGGTGTTACATGCAACCAATGAATCACTGAGCTCTGCCTCTGAAACTAAGAATACACTCTATGTTAATTAAGTTGAATTTTACTTTATTTTATTTTTGAAAAAGATTTTATTTATTCATTTGAGAGAGAGAGAGTGCACAAGAAAGGGGAGTGACAGGCAGAGGGAGAAGCAGGAAGCCCGACAAGGGGTTCCATCCCAGGACCCTGGGACCATGACTCGAACCAAAGGCAGACGCTTAACTGCTTAACCGACTGAGCCACGCAGGTACCCCTTAAATTGAATTTTAAATAAAAAATTTTTTAAAATCTCCATTTTAACAAGATCCAGTTGATTTGCATGCATGTTAAAGTTGAATAAACACTGTTCTATAACAACTGGTTAGGATGAGTTGACCAACTAGCTTTTATTTATTTGAGCACCTACTATGTGCTCAGATTTGAATTAGATAAAGAGTTGACTTACCCGGAGTACACGGTTGGTTATAGAAAAGCAAAATGAATTCCAGATGTCAGATCTTCTAATGGAAGTGCCCTGCCCCGTCCCCACTGGGACTTCCCAAAGGGGCAGATTTCAGCAGATTTCAGCATGACGAGTGACCCGGCCCCTTTCCTTGGTCAGAGCAGATTGGAGCTGGGGTAGCTAGCTCATTTCCTCAAGGCAGCCACTCCAGAGGCTGGCCAGGCCAGCAACCTCTCAGGTGGCTTGTCTTGACAGGATTAGCAGCCCCAAACACAGTCACTGCTCTTGGCGATTGGAATTAGGAATTTCCAAGAGAGGTTGTTAATTCACAGAGAAGGTGGGGGGTTGGAGGGGTCTTGGAGGCCACCAAATGCAGGAGGGACCCAGTGGTTTGAGGGAGCATTTGAGAAAGTAGAGGCAGAGACCAGGGGGACATGTGGGGAAGCAGGGAGGCACTGGGTGAGACCAGGCAGTCCAAGAGAAACAAGGCCAGACCACAGAGAAACCTCTGATCTTGACAGCAGTCTGGTCTCAAGTCCATGGACATGGGTCTCTTTTTCTTTTTTCTTTCTTTTCTTTTTCTTTCTTTTTTATTAAGTTCAATTAGCCAACATACAAGTACATCATTAGGTGTTTTAAAATTTTTTTTAAGATTATTTATTTATTTATGTGACAGAGAGAGCCAGAGCGAGAGAGGGAACACAAGCAAAGGGGAGTGGGAGAGGGAGAAGCAGGCTTCCCGCTGAGAAGGGAGCCCAACGCAGGGCTCAATCCCAGGACCCTAGGCTCATGACCTGAGCCGAAGGCAGACGCTTAACGACTGAGCCACCCAGGCGCCCCACATCATTAGTTTTTGATGTAGTGTTCAGTGATTCATTAGTTGTGTATAACACCCAGGGCTCATCAGATCACGTGCCCTCCTTAATGCCTGTCACCCAGTTACCTCATCCCCCCACCTCCCTCCCCTCTGAAACCCTCAGTTTTTTTCCCGGGGTCCAGATTCTCTCATGGTTTGTCTCCCTCTCTGATTTCTTCCCATTCAATTTTTCCTCCTTTCCCCTATGGTCCTCCATACTATTCCTTATGTTCTACATATGAGTGAAACCTTTTGATAATTGTCTTTCTCTGCTTCACTTATTTCACTTAGTATCATCCCCTCCAGTTCCTTCCATGTTGATGCAAATGGTAGGTATTCATCCTTTCTGATGGCTGAGTAATATTCCATTGTATATATGGACCACATCTTTAACCATTCATCTGTTGAAGGACATCTCAGCTCCTTCCACAGTTTGGCTGTTGTGGACATTGCTGCTATGAACATTGGGGTGCATGTGCCCCTTCTTTTCACTACATCTGTATCTGTGGAGTAAGTACCCAGTAGTGCAATTGCTGGGTCATAGTGTAGCTCTATTTTTAACTTCTTGTGGAATCTCCATACTGTTTTCCGGAGTGGCTGTACAGGCTTGCATTCCCATTGACAATATAAGAGATTTCCCCTTTCTCTGAATCCTTGACAACATTTGTTGTTTCCTGTCTTGTTAATTTTGGCCATTCTAACTGTGTAAAGGTGGTATCTCACTGTGGTTTTGATTTGTATTTCCCTGATGCCAGGTGATGTGGAGCATTTTTTCATGTGTCTGTTGGCCATTTGTATGTCTTCTTTGGAGAAGTGTCTGTTCATGTCTTCTGCCCATTTCTTGACTGGATTATTTGTTTTTTGGGTGCTGAGTTTGAGAAGTTCTTTATAGATCTTGGACACCAGCCCTTTATCTGTTATGTCTTCTTCCATTCCATAGGTTGCCTTTTAGTTTTGTTGACTGTTTACTTTGCTCTGCGCAGAAGGTTTTTATTCTAGTGAAGTCCCAATAGTTCATTTTTGCTTTTGTTTCCCTTGTTTTTGGAGATGTGTCTTGGAGGAAGTTGCTGTGGCCAAAGTCAAAGAGGTTACTTCCTGTGTTCTCCTCCAGAATTTTGATGGATTCCTGTCTCACATTTAGGTCTTCATACCTTTTGAGTTTATCTTTGTGTATGGTGTAAGAGAATGGTCCAGTTTCATTCTTCTGCATGTGGCTGTACAATTTTCCCAGCACCATTTATTTGAAGAGACTGTCTTTTTTCCATTGGATATTCTTTCCTGCTTTGTTGAAGATTAGTTGCCCATAGAGTTGAGGGTCCATTTCTGGGTTTTCTATTCTGCTCCATTGATCTATGTGTCTGTTTTTGTGCCAATTCCATGCTGTCTTGATGATCACAACTTTGTAATGGAGCTTGAAGTCAGGCATTGTGACGCCCCCAGCTTTGGTTTTCTTTTTCAGCATTCCCCTGGTGATTTGGGGTCTTTTCGGGCTCCATACAAATTTTAGGGTTGTGTGTTCCAGCTCTGTGAAAAATGTCGATGGTATTTGATAGGGATTGCATTGAATGTGTAGATTGCTCTGGGCAGCATAGACATTTTAACAATGTTTTTGCTTTCCATCCATGAGCATGGAATGTTTTTCCATCTCTTTGTGTCTTCCTTAATTTCCTTCATAAGTGTTTGTAGTTTCTAGAGTACAGATCCTTTATCTTTATGGTTAGATTTATTCCCAGGTATCTTTTGGGTGCTATTGTAAATGGGATCGAGTCCTTAATTTCTCTTTCTTCAGACACATCGTTAGTGTATAGAAATGCAACTGATTTCTGTGCATTGATTTTGTATCTTGCCACTTTGCTGAATTGCTGTATGAGTTCTAGCAATTTTGGGGTGGAGTCTTTTGGGTTTTCCACATAAAGTATCATGTCATCTGCAAAGAGAGAGAGTTTGCCTTCTTTTTTGCCAATTTGAATGCCTTTTATTTCTTTTTGTTGTCTGATTACTGAGGCTTTGAGTCCCTTTTTCTTTTTCTTTTCCCAAAGAAACAGCAGTCTAAGATGGTATCATTTGACAATTTACATTTAACTGATTTACTTAAGACTATAGACAGATTTAATAATATTCCAAGTGTGTGTGGGTGGCAGGGAGGAAATTTTCAAATTGCTTTCACTTTAGCTCATATACATTACTGTTTTGGTACATTTCCCTTTGGCACATTCCTTCAGTCATTCCCTCGTCTTCCTTCTTCAGAGAACCCTAATCTTGTTCAGGGATGCCACTCAAATACTGCAGAGACCCTGGCTCCACTCTGGACCAGATTCTAGTTTGTCTGAGCCAGCCACAGTGTTCTCATCTTTTTTTTTTTTAATTAAGATTTTATTTATTTTATTTTTTAAATTTTATTTTATTTAAATTCAATTAATTAATATATAGTGTATTATTAGTTTCAGAGGTAGAGTCAGTGATTCATCAGTTGTATGTAACACCCAGTGCTCATTACATCACATGCCCTCCTTAATACCCATCACCCAGTTACCCCATCCCTACACCTACCTCCCCCTCCAGCAACCCTCAGTTTGTTTCCTATAGTTAAGAGTCTCTTATGGTTTGTCTCCCTCTCTGATTTTGTTTTATTTTGTTTTTCCCTCCCTTCCTCTATGACCCTCTGTTTTGTTTCTTAAATACGACATATGAGTGAAATCATATGATAATTGTCTTTCCCTGACTGACTTATTTTGCTTAGCAAAACATAATACACTCTAGGTCCATCCATGTCATTGCAAATGGTATATTTTTCTATTTTACAGAAAGAGAAAGAGTGAGAGTGGAGGTTGAGGGTGTGCGTAGGGGAGCAGAGGGAAAGGGACAAGCAGACTCCACACTGGACGCAGAGCCTGATGCAGGGCTCAATCTCACGACCCTGAGATCACCACCTGAGCTGAGATCAAAAGTCGGATGCTCAACCAACTGAGCCACCCAGGCGTCCATGGTGGTCTCATCTTTTTGCCAGCAAATAGGAACAAGTGTGCGGCTCAGCCCGGGGCCCATGAGATGAGTGGGGAGGTCTGCTGAGGGCTTCTGGGAAAGTGGTCCGGACTCCTAAGAAAAAGCCTGGAAGAAATGGATCCTTTTCCCATTGGATATTTTAAAATCTGAATGTGATGCTTGGACCTGCTATGGTCCACAGAGTTAAAAGCCAATAAGTAGAAGGTCTCATGCTCAAATCTCTGAGTGACTGTATCCATAGCTTAAAGCCACTAATCTCTTGTCTTTTCTTTTGTGAGCTAATAAAGCCCTCACTGATTAAATTCAATTAAAAATAATCCAGAAGTACTGGGACACCTGGGTGGCTCAGTCGATTAAGCCTCTGCCTTCTGCTCAGGTCATGATCCCCAGGGTCCTGGGATCAATTTCCGCATCCGGCTCCTTGCTCAATGGGGAATCTGCTTCTCCCTCTGCCTGGCGCTCTTCCTGCTTGTGCTCTCTTTCTCTAATACATAAATAAAATCTTTAAAAATAAAGTTATTAAAATATAATATACACTTCTCAACAATTTATTTTTCCTCAACAAACAATTTAAAGGAAAGAAACAGTCAAAGATCCCCACTTCAATGTGTTCTTTTTTAAAAGTGAAAAACTTGGGAACATTCTAAATGGGGGAATTAAATAAATTAGGCCACATCCACATGGCCGAACATGATGCAGTTGTTAAATAGTTATAAACTGTGTAGCAATGGGGACAAATGACAATACTTGCTTTGTCAGTGGTTGAACTTTGAATGATTCTTGGTTTTCCATTGTAATTTTTTTTTTGAGAGAGAGAGAGAGAGAGAAAGAAAGAGTGAGAGAGAGCGGGGAGAGAGAGAGAGAATCTTAAGCAAGCTCCATACCCAGCCCGGAGTTGATGTGTGGCTGGATCCCACGATCCTGAGATCATGACCTGAGCTGAAATCAAGAGCCGGCCGCTCAACTGACTGAGCCACCCAGGAGCCCCTTTCCATTGTATTTTTAAGTTGCCGTGATTATTGGAATATTGTTTGTGCAATAAGAAAAAAATGAAGTCAAAGAAAGTGAGTGTGAAGTTTCACAGGAACATTAGGGCCTATTGTGTTACATTCTTTGCCCTGGTGGTTGTAGGGGTGTCTCCTGGTTCTCCAAGCCATGGCAGGGCCCCCACACAGAACCTTTACCACTCTGGGGAAGCCAGGATGTGGAAGGCACAGCTCCTTGATTTGGCCAGGGTGGTGGTCTGCTTTCAGCATCCCCTTGTCTGCAGGATATAGTAAGGCAGGGAGACTGGGTGTGGCCTTTCTTTTTTAGTATTCTCTTCACTGATGTTCGGTACTATTCGTAAAATGGGTGCCAAACTAGGAGAAAGACAGGTGTAGCATGTTCCCCTGAGCAGCTGTGAGGGACCCGGGCTCAGGTGCTATGTAAACAGGTAAAACGGAAACATTTTCTAGGGTTCTGGGAATTCCTGTGATGCTTTCCTCCTTAGGTGCTGCGTTTGGTAGGCTGAGGTCCTACAGCCGAGCGCCCCCTGAACTAACTTCCACTGAAGCGATGGGGTCTGGAAGTGCCCTTTGAAGAAGGGCAGTGCCTGACCCCAAGGAACACCACCAACGATCTAATGGCAGGTACCGTGCCTGCCAAGCAGCAGAGGTGAGCTCTTTGGACGGCCCGGGCGGGCTCTGGCCACCGAATGCCGCTTTTCTCTGGGGCCATCTGTAACCAGGGCGGGGAGGGGGGGGTCTCTGGGTGTCGCGGCGCAGGGGCGGGTCAGCTGCGTCGCGTTAGCGGGGACAGGCTCCGCCGCGTAATGGGGACCATGCCCGCGCTAATGGGAAGCAGCCGCGGCGCCCGGCCGAGCCTCTTCCTCCCAACCGGCCCCAGAGCGGCTGAGATAAAACGGAAGCGCCGCGAGAGGCGCTTTGATTCCAATACGAAACAAATTATTCCTCCCGGAATGGAACAAAATAAGTCAGAGTGGAGTCTCATGGCCGTCATTCCTCCCTGCCAGGCCACTGCAGGCGGCCCCGGGCTGCCCGGCTCCGCGGGCGGGAAGGTTGGAGGCCCCGGTCTCTGGGCCAACGGCGCGCGCCCGGGCGTCCTAATCCTGTAAGTCAGTTAGGCACCCAGTTGCTGGGCTGGCTCCTCGGTGAGCCAGAATCACCTCCCTGCCAGTGGTCCTCAAACTTGGGTGAGGGAGCCTCAGAATCTCCTGGAGGACTTGTTAAAGCACAAATTGGTGAGCCCCACCCCCAGAATTTCTGATTCTGAAGGTGGGGTGGGTCTCATAATTTCCATTTCCAGGTAATGCTGGTGCTGCTGGTCCAGGGAGACTATACTGAGAATCACATGTAGGTGGGAGCAAGCTTGGCTGCACTGCTCTGTCATTCAGTTGGCTGAGCCCCAGAGAGGTCCACAGGGGGTAAACTAGCCAGTAACTGTTCACAGGACCCACCAACTGATGAACATGCTTAGCTTCACTTTCCTTTGGAGCCTGTTTTTGATTGACCACCTTTGTCCAACAGTGAACCAAGCAAGCCCCACTCCAAAGCTCAGGGACTGGATTTTCCCAGCAGCCTGTGTAGGTAATGGGGCAAGAGCCAAAGGTCTTTGAAGAACACTGGTACCTGCCCTAGGACTCCATGCAGTGTAATGCTTCTGTTCAGATCCCTGGCCTCTAGAGAGGCCCCTGGCTCTGTATCACCATGTTTGGGCCAGAAGTCTTCTCTGGCAGGGAGAGTCTGTGTGTTGGGGAGGAGGGGGTGTTAGGGGGTGGGCGGTTGGGGGGAGGACAGTGGCAGTAATTCTTGCTGGGGTGACATCTGAGGTAATGGAAACTGTTTAGAGATCTAAGAACCTGGAAGAGGTTAGACTTACTGGATGTTTCAGGAGGGGGCTGTCTGGGATAAGTAAGTGTCTCCCCTCCCTGCATTCCCTAGAGTAGACCAGTAGTTCTCAAACTTGAGTGTGCATCAGAATCACCTGGAGGCCTTGGGTTGTTGTCCCCACCCCCAGAGTTGCTGATTCAGTGTGTCTGAGGTGGGGCTGAGAGTTTGCATTTCTAACAAGATCCCAGGTGATGCTGATGGTCCAGGTTCCACATTTTGAAAACTGCTAGCTTAGGCTATATTTGGCATCTCCAAGCCCTTTCTGTACACTTAAAGTGGTCATGGTATGTGTGCCCAGCCTGTACATCCTGCATCAGCCACCGGCCTTTTTTTGACTGCCTTTCCCAGTTTTCTTTTTTTTTTTTTTTTTAAAGATTTTATTTATTTATTCAACAGAGATAGAGACAGCCAGCGAGAGAGGGAACACAAGCAGGGGGTGTGGGAGAGGAAGAAGCAGGCTCATAGCAGAAGAGCCTGATGTGGGGCTCGATCCCATAACGCCGGGATCACGCGCTGAGCCGAAGGCAGATGCTTAACCGCTGTGCCACCCAGGCACCCCTCCCAGTTTTCTGAAGGTGATTTGGTCTTGCTGTCTGTCCACCTGGTACTGGGGCCAGGGAACAGCTCCCAGGGTCGTTTAAACTTGGGAAGGGTGCATCCCCAGACTCCCATCCCCATTCCTGCACTCAACCAGGCATGACGGTTCCTTTCTCCTTCCTGTCATCCCTTATCCTCTCACATTTGCTCGAGTCTCAGCCCTGCCTCGGGCTGCAAAGAACAGGAAGTTGAGAAAGGGATCCCTTTCATATGCTCTTAGGATTCATGCAAGGCCAGGCCTAGAGGGGTCACTGTTGCACTTCTGCCAGTAACAGGACGTCTCTGGGATGATACTTCTCTTTTTACTCTGTACCTTGCACATCATAGCTATCTGGGAAATATTTGCTGTTTGGCTGATAAATTGTTTGGGAATTTACTAGGGAGGGGATATAAAGCAAAACAAAATGAAGACACTCCTCAAGCCTGCCATAGACTAGGAAAAGGTTTTGGTCATTGTTAGCCAGCTGGGCGAAGGAGGCACAGTCTTTGGTCTCCTGTGTCACAGGCTTCTGCGTGGGAACCGGCAAGCACAGGCCTGTGGGCATGAGCAGACAAGGTCAGGGGAATTCAGTGTTGGGAGCTTTGAGTGTGCCCCAGCAAGCTAGAGACCTTGGAAAAGAAAGGGCAGGTCTTTGGGGGACTGGGGTCAATCAAGGCCATGGGGAGTCTTCTGTGGTTCTAGTGGCTCAGGATCTTTAGAAAAGGCAAGTTTCTTTAGGAATGTAACCAAACATTTAAACCAAGAGGTTTAGAAAATGTTAAATGTGAGGGACACCCGGGTGCCTCAGTGGGTTAAGCGTCTGCCTTCAGCTCAGGTCATGATCTCAGGGTCCTGGGATTGAGCCCCAAGTCAGGTTTCCTGCTCAGCAGAGAGTCTGCTTCTCCCTCTGCTTCAGCCTCTCCCCCCGGTTGTTCGCTCTCTTTCTCTCTCTCTCAAATATAAATAAAATCTTTATTCACATTTAACATTTTCTTTTTTTTAATCATGGCATTTGAAATTTGGATTAGGATGTCAATCTCCAATTTTGATGAAAATCAGCCATATGCATCCCATTAGGTTTTAATACTTTTCCTCTTAATTACTTGTACTTTGAGGCTGTGTATTTAGGAAATGGCTAAATTGGCTGTAGGTTTCTTATTCGGTTATTGCTGTGATTCTCAACCCTAGCTGTATATTGGATTCACCTGGGTTGCTTTGAAAACTGATGCCCTGGCTACACCCCAGATGTAGCATCCAGGTGCACTTTTTCTGACTCCCCAGGTGATTTTTGGAGTGCAGCTAGCTACTTATTGCATTGTTGGAGGGGCCAAACTGAGACAAATCAGAGTTTGGGGGGGTGTCTGCTTAGCCTTCAATGAGTGCCGTGACTGCTCTCTCCCCACAGGAAGAGACCATCAGAAGTAATTACAGGACCCTCCATCCTGCCAATAGCTCCATTTGACAAGACCAGGGGTGGACCTCCAGGACAAGATCTGACCCAAGTGAGCCAGTTTATCTCTCACAGGAAAATGGAATCAGGACTCAGGGATTATAGCTATAGCTGCAGTCCTGCCCTGAACAGAGCAGAGGAGAAGCCTGGTCAGAGCAGCAGGAAAAGTTAGTCTGCAGAGGGAAGCTACCCGGGTTCCTATCATCACCTCAGCCCCCGTTCGAGCCCTTCAGGAAATCTGGCTGCCACCCCACTCAGGGCTCCAGGGCTCACCTACAAGTCCTTATAACAACCCCACGCCCCCACTGTTTGGTTTGAGCCAGCTTTAGTGGATTTATGTTATTGGTGACCAGGAGGCCTGACGTGTATACAGAAACAGCACAACAAAAGCACACAAAACCAAACATGCATTCACTCCCTCCCCCCATACACACACACACACACACACACACACTCACACAAACATCCGGTGTTTGAACCAGGCTCTTTGTGACTCCATGTGGTCCCAATGGAAGATTCTTTGGAATCTGTATTTTCTGGAGTCTGCTTGGAGAAACCTCAGCTTTCAATTCAATTGGGAACAGCAGTGGTTCCCTACTGTGGTTCCATAGGCTTCGTCAGAATCACCTGGAAGAACTGACCTACAGATACACACATAAACAAAAATGCCAGGCACCAGCCCCAGAAAGGCAGAGGCTGGCCCATTTGAATAGGATCCTGAAATCTACACCTTAAAAACTTTCTCCATGAGATTTTGATATGTCGTTGAGTCTACTTGGGATCAGTGTAGATAAATTAATGTAATTTATGAAATTCCTCTTTAGTCTCATTTCTAGATGGAGCTGGTATCCCTATCTAATTTGGTAGATGGTATTTTGTTTGGGAGATGGATAAGAGCCCAGTCTGAGGACGTGCAAAATAGGACTCAGTGACGTTCAGGCTTGTTGGAGCCCATATACACAAGCAATCAGGCCAAAGGGACCCTACCAGATTGACTGCTTGAGCTGGTCAAATGAGCCAGGTCATTTGCTTTGCCCTCTCAGCTTTGTAGACACAACCAAAAAGAAAAAGAAAAAAAAAAGTGTGTGTGTGTTTGTGTGTGTGTGTGTGTGTGTAAAGCAACAAATGTACCTTTTATTTTAGAAACAAAAATATCATTTCTGACCCAACAATAGCCGGATCCCTGTGAATGAAGGGTTTGCATATTTTCCTGTTTTAACGGTTCTAGTATAAACAGTCCAAGCCCAGGCCTGATTGTCAGAAGGTCCTGAGCAGCCCAACCAGAGTGCTGGAAATGACTTCTTCAGCCCTGAGAACCTGGACCCGGCTTGGTGCCAGGATTTGGGTTTGTGTTTAACAGTAGCAATGGGGTCAGGAGTTGAGGGAGAGGGCAATTGCAGTGATCCCCAAGACCAAAGCTAATGCCAGAAGCAACAGCAGAGGCAGTAGGAGCAGCAACTACCATGTATTGAGGATTTCTTTGTACAGGCACCAGGCTAAGTGATGTAATTATTTTTTTGAACACTTTAAAATTTCAATGTGGTAGTGTTATTATTCCAATTCTAAGAATGAGATTCAGAGAGGTTGAGCAGCTTTTCTGAGGTCACACAGCTCTAAGGGGAAGATTCAGGATACAAATGAAGGCATGTTTGTCTCCTAACTATTACAAGATACTGTGCATAGGGGTGCCTGGGTGGCTTCCTCGATTAGCATCTGACATCAGTTCAGGTAGTGATCTCAGGGTTGGGATGGAGCCCTGAGTCAGGCTCTGTGCTCAGCAGGGAGTCTGCTTCTCCCTCTCCCTCTCTCCCTCCCCCTGCTCGTGCTCTTTCTCTCTCTTTCAAATAAATAAAATCTTTAAAAACAAACAAACCCAAGATACTGCACACAGAAGCCCAGGTCACAGACACCATCCTGTGTGCCTGCTGTGGGTATAGGGCTTCAGTCCTAGAAGCAGTAGTCCAGGGCAGCTCTTCCGATACATTGCTGGTCCCTGCTTTCTTTCAAGACATTTCTCCCAGCACTCCAGCTCCACTGGTCTCCTGCAAAAGGAGATAGCTGTCAGCAGGGACTGGAAGTCTCTTTCCCAGCTCCAGGCAGTCCCAAATTTTGGGGTGGATCCTTTCTGCCCTGCGGGTGGGATGACTCTCCTTTTTGGGCTAACAAAGGACTCAAGATTTATTGATCAATGACTGATTATTTAGTGACCCAGGGAGTGAGACTGAGGAGACTTTCCTGGACCCGAAACAAAGAGATTTGTGCTGTTATATAAAAAATTGTTGTTCATCCATATGGATTATTAAGCATTCGTTGAAAATCATGTTTCAGGGGCGCCTGGCTGGCTCAGTTGGAGGAGCATGCGACTCTTGATCTCGGTGTTGTAAGTTTGAGCCCCACGTTGGGTGTAGAGATTATTTAAATAAATAAGCTCTTAAAAGAAAATCATATTTCAAAGAATAAGATATGGAGAAACCCTCATGGTGGAAGGTTAAAAGATGCAGGATACAAAGTTGCAAATTCTATATAAAATATGTCTTTAATGATGTAGAAGTGTATAAAATATGCAAATAACAGAGGAAAGTCACCAACATGTTAACTGTGGTAACCTCATGAGGGAGGGATAGGATTTCCTGTAAGTTTTGTTTTCTTTATGAATTTTAATGTTTTATTTTCTCAATCTGAATTATCTTTGTAAAGGAGGAAAAATGTGAAAGCGCGAGAAGTCCTAATATATAGCATTGGAAGTACACAGGTATGAGTATTGTTTGATTTGGATCTCAGCTTGGATTTCAGCCCACAGAAATGTCTTTCGACTCACTGCTTAGGCTCTTTTCAAGAGCGAGGATGGGGGCATTTTGAACCAGTTCCGTCAGCACTGGCAGAACCTGAGAGAGGCCCTGTGTGGGCCAGGGCGGAAACTGGCCCCTGCTGGTTCTTGAGCGCTCTTAGTTTGGTGGGGGAGACAAGTGCACTACTACAACGGAGGCATCCATGCGCCAAGGCTACTGTTAAACGGGGTTGGAAGTCAATCGGAGCGGGAGGGCAGGGTTTTCTTGGCGTAGGCAAGCAATAACCCTCGGGATACGAATCAATGCTATGGTGCTGGAGTAAAGGGGCTTGAGCACAGCCCGGGGCTCTCCCTGGGGTCCCCAGAGCCGTCAGTGGCCTGCAGGGAAACGCCTGACGGACGCCTGTGGGTTGCGGCTTCCCAAGCCCCGTCCCGCTCCTCCCTGAGGGCCAGTCGGCTGGAGATCCCGGCGGAAGCCGCAGAGCAGCTGGATTGCCAGCGTAGAGCTTTGGCTCTCCAAGTAGCCCCCTAGTCCCAGCACTCAGAGTCTCTGGTGCCGGCGCGGGCAGGGGCCAGAAATTGAGAAACACCGGAGGATCTCGACAGTGGTTGAAAGTGGGGCAGCCACTCCCAGGATCCAGCGAGAATGGATCGCCCTGCCCTGAACCCCTCGTGGGCTCAGATTCTGGGCCGCTGAGGGCGGTGACGATGATGTCTCTTGGTGCCAGCAGAGGGCAGCCTCGAGGCTATGCGGTAGACTGGCGACCTCGCCACGCAGCGGGCTCCCTTCCAGCGCCCAGGCTTTGCTGGGTGAGGGCGGCCTTGGAGCCCGGAGGCCAGCGACCTCAGTCTGCAGGAGTCGGGCGCCAAGGCCCAAGGGCACCTGGCAAGTTGTGGTCAATTACACCCCTCCGGCAATCTCAGTTTCGGAGACAAGGGCTTGGAGCCCGTGGTAACCAAATGCGCCAGGAGAAGCAAGAAGCAAAACCCTACACACACGCACACGGAATATGCGCGCGCGCGCACGCACACACGTGTACATATATACACACAGATTCCAAGCATGTAGGAACCTTTTAAATGATGCTAGTGAGAGCTAGGATATTCACGTCTTTGGGGAGTGCGGTCAGAGGCTAGGAGCTGGGTGGCTGCCGGAGACGTGGATCCTGCAGGGATCTGGAGCTCAATGCTGGGGACAGAGGAACTGTGGTCTAGCGATCCCTACAGAGATAACGGGATTCCAACCCCGACTATACACTTCTGTAAAATGGTGGGTCGGGGTCTTGTAGGGTCTTGAGAGATTCGAGACAGCAGAAACTCAATGAATTCAAGTTTCATCCGTGCCCCGGCTCCGGCACAACACAGGGCTCCTGGGTTAGCTGCTCAGTTGAAAAGATCCTGTCACAGCGCCGTTTGCCTGACGTGGTTGTATTGGAGACGCAGGACCAAGTTGCTGGTGGCCGGCCTGGAATCTTGGGCGCTCTATCTCCGCCCTCCAGAGAGCCCTGAATTCCCCCGTCTTCGGCACCGGAGTCACCGAACTCCTGCAGAGCTCAATTATCGGCCAACGAAATGAAGCCCAGCACCGGGCGCGTTGAGTCTCTCGGCAAGCCTGGCGAAGGGCCAAAGCCCGTTGGGCCTGGGGTTGCTTGGCGCTAACCAGGCCGACCTCGGAGTGCACTGGGCAAACATATCTACGCTCCACAGCTGGCAGTCTTTGCCTGGCCTTGGTCTCTTACAGGCTGTGTGCATACGGGCATCCATTAAGTTCTCGGTTTGTTTCTCCACCTAAAATTCGAAGGGAGAGCATTTCCCAGGGTAGTTGTGAAAATCGTGATTGAAAACTGGATAGGCCTGTGTAAACGTGAGACGTGATTACCACTCAAGAGCAGCCAACTTCGTCAGTGTTTGCACAGCGTGTGAACAGGACACATACAAGAACAGTATCCAACCGTGTGCACACGCACATCACTCGTGTGAAAATGTGTATGCCTGTCTCCCTGGATGCATGGCAAATGCACACATGTATGCATCTACCATACACGCACAGAGATACGGGACACCCTCGTGCAGACGTGTGCATGCACATGCCGCGTGAGAACTCTGCTGTAGGTGCCTAGAGTCAGAGCGCGCGCGCTGCTCAGCTGCCCCGTTTCTCTCGAACTGGGGCACTGCCATGGGGGAAACGTGCCGCTCCAGGGTGCGGGAAAGCCCGGATCCGGTCAGCGACTCGGCGCCGCCGAGCTCCTTTATCTCTCATCTGCCTGCCAGTGGGCAGCTCCAGTTTCAGTAGGGACCAAGATCCCCGAACCGGCTGGTGGGGGCAAGGGGCAAGAAAAGGACGAGGTGGAGGGCACTCCAGACACCCGAGGCTGCAGGGCCTCACTCCTCAGGTCTGTCGCTTTTTCTTTACCTCTCTAGGTTGCGTCCCCAAGGAAGACAAAAAAGAGGTACCCTGATCCTCCATTCAGCTCAGGAAAGACGGCTTGGGCCCTCTACGCATTAGGAAGAGAGGCGAACCGGGGGTTCGGCCTCCGTTGAGGAAGATTCGCCCTTGGTTGAGTTAGATAAGCGGCCGCAGCGCCGACCTGGGCGCCAGGGCCCGCAATGGTGTGCGTGCGAGGCGCGCAGCGTGGCTGCGGGAGGTCGCTCCACCTCCTCACCCGCAGGTCGCGGCGCTCGTTCTTCCGTCTTGCGTAGGATTTAAGCCACGCGGCCCTCGCATCACCTGGGTGTGCCTGCGGAGAAAACGAGACACGCGTACTCTGGGAAACCAAGGCCGCAGCCACGCAAAGGCAACGCCGCGGAGACTTCAGTTTCGCGGCGACCGGTGTTTCTAAATCACAGAAAGCAATAGGATAGGGTCACAAACGCTCTCCCGTCGTCTCCGCAAACCCTCCCGTCGTCTCCGCAAACCCTTCCGGCGGACAGGACGGCATCACGCAGAAAAATTGAGGCCAAACGCTGGGGGAGTCTCCGGGGCCGCGAGAAGGCACAGAGGCGCAGCGGCGACAGACACCGCACGGGTTCGGATCCTGTTGGCCAACCGAGCCCAGCTGCAGCGAACGCGAGTCTCCGCAACAGTGGCGCACGGTGCCACTTCTGAGGACCACGTCTGGCGAGGTCCGGCGGGGAACCACGGCCGCTCACCCTCTGAGAGCCTTGAAGCAGGAGAACGTCATGCTGGTGGGAACTCAGTGGCAGAAGGAATTTAGTGGCGGAAGGCTTTCGGGGAAAGTAGGGCAACTCGGCTCGGTACCGGGGCCGGGCCTGGGGCTGGGGGAGCAACCCCTGACCTGGTCGCCCGGTTCCGGCAAGGCCGGCCTGTTGCAAGCGGCCAGTGGCACGGCCCCGCGGCCCCCTCCCTCGGGATTCCGCAGGGCTCTGACCCGGCCTTTATCTCGGCGCGGTCAGCAGTCGTGGGGGCTTCAGGAAAGAAGACAAAGGCCCGGTGTCACTGCAGGCGGGGGCTCGGTTTCCTGACTCTCTGCTCACACTCACAGCCTTTAGCGTTGGCCGGGGGGAGATTTTTAAAAAATATGTGTCCAATTTCCTTCCCCCCTCCCCGAAACAAAGAAAAAGCAAAAAGCGTATTCGCCTTCCCTCCTCGTCCACAGAGATGAAAGTTTCCTGGGATCCTGCCCTTTCCTTTTCTTCGCCTGCCTAGAGAAGAAATTTTCCTTCGGACATAGAGGAAAATCCCGGGAAAGGTTTTGTTTGATTCGGCTTGTTAGCATTATTACCAACAAAAGTCAGGCTGAGCTCCCAACTCGGAGAACCGGAGTTGGCCTCCCGGCGTGGCGGGGGCTCGGGTGGCCTCTGCCCTCTGCGCTCGGCATCGCTGGGGACGTTCAAGGTCTCCTGCGCTTCCTCGGCCCGCCCGGCGGGCGGGAGCACCCGGGGCTCACACGGGCCCAGTCATTTCTCCCGAATTTTGTTGAGAGCTGCCGGGGAGCGACCACTCCGCTCCCGCTGCTCTGCGCTTGCAGCGCCGCCACCACGCCGGCAAACGGGAGGCTCCGGCGGCCCAGGCCCGGGTCTTCGGAGCCACTGGCCCCACGCGGCCCCCGCTCCCCACCCGCCGGCGGCGCCTCTGCTCGCCGCAGCTCGGCCCAACCCGCTTCCTGCGTTTGCCCCTCAGGTTTCCCGTTTAGCCACAAAGACCGAGGGGGGCCTCTCCCACAAGCTGACCTCCGCCACCTCCCGCCCTGTTGCTACCTACTGCTTTTCTTAAAAAGGGGGGGAAAGCGTTCAAACAGCTCCGCGTTCCAGAGGGAGGCGCCTGAGGGCGGGAGGCGCCGGCCCAGGAGCCTGAGAGTGGCGGCTGCGCCTGGGCTCAAGCGCCAGGCCGGGTGTCACTCCGCAGGTCAGCCGGGCCTTTGTCAGAGAAAACCTGGACTAACGGTGAAAATTGCCTTAGGAGAAGAGAGAGGGCGATTGGTGGAGCCCTGGGCTAGGCCCGCTGTCTGTGTCCCCAGGGCTTGGGTATTCACTGCCACGACAACAGGATGCCCTCTTGGTAAGGGCCAGGGGGCTGAGGCAGGGTAGACGCAATCGCCTGCGTTCCAACTTGGAAAGTGCTCCATGGTCTGGGCTCTTGGGGGCGCAGGGGTGACTGTGACCACTGGGCTAGAACGTCAGACCCTATGGGATTATAACCCAAGGCCTCCCTCCTTTCCTTCTTTCCTTCCTCCCTCCCTCCCTTCTTCCCCTCTTTTCCTCCCTTTCCTACCCTCCTTCTCTTCTTTTGGTACCAGACAGAAAACCGTATTGACCATCTACTACAAAATGCGCACTTTGTCGTTAGAACACTTAATTACTTTAGTAACCCTGCGAGGTAGGTATAATTATTTCTATTTTATAGATGAGAAAACTGAAATTCAGAATGTGTTTTGCTCAAGGTCACACAGTTACTAAAGTAGGTTGCTGGGTTCTATACTAGTTCTTTCAGGCTGAACGGGCCTTGCCCCATCCTGCACAGGCCACTTCCCTGGGCTGACACGGTCTCAGAACAACCTTATCAGAGCTTGTCAACAAGCTGGAGCCTGTGTAGCAAAAATCAGGCAAAGCAAAACGTTCTGGGGGGACAATCTGCACACAGCTCAGTCCTGTGCTTCCTTCTCCTCTGGCTGGCTGCCCCTTTCCCCAGCTCCCCGAACATCAAACATTGGCCTGCAGGGCCTATGCCACTCGGAGAGCCCAATGGGCAGTTGGGCTCAGTGCTTTCAGATCTCTCTATAAAACTTCCAAGGCTGTTTGCCCCACAGATAACTAGCTGACCCCTGGATGTCCCCTTCTCTTCTCAGTACCTCTGGTTCCTTAAATGTAAGCTAAGAGAGTTGGGGTCCATTCTTCTGTGACAGAATGGCCCCCTGTCTCAAGAAAGTAGAAAGCAGATAAGACTGCCTGTTTCAGGAATCTTTAATTTCTTGTTGTCTCTAAGGCAGAACTGGGGGCATGAAGGTTATACCCAACCGCTCCATGCTCTGGTCCCCACCATACAGGAGAGGTGTGCTTTCTGGTCCCATCCTTTCCTATAGGTCCCACAGATCTACTCCAAGAAGCAGGGCCAGCCCTATGGAGGTACCTGGACCAACAAGGCATGGTCACCACCAGCTTAGATCCACAGAGTGGGGCACTGCAGGGCTCCTGAGCCTGACGAAGCAGCTTCCTGGCCCTGACACCCTGCCTGGCCCAGCGGTTGTGGTGCACCAAGCCTCCATTAAAGGAAGAGCTTATTCATGGGCAGGCTGTCTTGGGTCTGACCCACTTTCCTGGCCCATCCTCTCCTGCTCCACTGACTGAAAGCAGCCCTGGTCTGCCCCTGATTTTTGCCCACCGCTAGGGGGCTTTTAGAAACCTGGAGCTCCAGCCTCCTCTAGTGGGAGAGCCAGGCAAAGGGCTGGAGGGCACCTAACCTCAGGTGAAATGTCCTGAGCTTCATGCCCACCCAAACTGGAGATGTGGGGGCAGTGAACTCTTTACTTATGCAAAGGGGAAGTAGGCCCAGGACACCCTCTGGAGTAGAGAGCGAGGCTATCCCAGAAAACACCCTAGGTCCTCCCATTCCGCAGTTCCTTGGTGCATGTACTGCACTGGCAAAGATTTTTCCTGCAACCACCCCCCCCAGCCCCGAGAACAGGACACCTTAGCCCCTTCAACCCAAGAATTTTGTCTGGGCAGCCTTAGGGGTCAGGGATGACCAAGAATTTGTGTGTAAATGTGAGGAGGGGGATTCATATTGTCAGTGATGAGTGTGAGGATTTTACATGCATACAAGCACATACACACTCCTCATTCAATACCATATGTAGCAACTCATTATCCAGGATGTGCAGAAATTGGCGGGGTATTTGCATCAATCTCTAAGTTGTATTTATAGTATACCCTGACAAACGTAAATATGTACACCCATGTGGTCCAGCCATCTAGAACAGACTATATATGCTAAGGCATAATTGCTATATATCAGGAACTCTCTTAAATACTTTTGCCATCACTTAGGATATTCCTTAAATCATCTTCTCTAATAGAAACTCAAAAGGGCAAAGGAGAGGAGAGAAAGGAAATGAGAGATGAAGAAACTCAGCCATTGCCTCAAACTTTTAGCACTGGGGGAAATGACCAAACTATAGAGTTATGGAGAAACCCCTAGGGTTGGAATTAGAGACAGATGTTTTCCTGTGGGCATCCATTGGGAAGTGGGGTATAATCTGTCTCCCTTCTCTGTGTGGGATCTCTTCTCCAATTCCTGTGTAGAGCAGGACTCCCTCACCGATTCTTTCATTTTATCCTCCATACTTGATGAAACTGCCACTCAGCTTTGGGTGTCTCTTGCCTTTCAGCTCTTGGGGACAGACAGAGGCTGTCCTCCAGCGCTGGCCTAGGCCAACTTCCCTACTTCCCTGAAGCCTCTGCCCTGGAGCCTTTCTTCTTTTGCTTTCTCTGCTTGGGATAGCAGTTAGGGGGTGCCAAGGACCAACCCTGGAACAGACATCCTCAACCAGCTCAAGCAAAGGCTGTATATGTGTTGTTTGTCATCATTCAGCAAGCCAGGATTATATACCAAGAACGTAAGTGCACACATTACCAATGACTTATGAACGCAACACACACTGTGGTACCAGTAAGCACTCCTTCAGTATTAGGCATTTTGTTATTACAATGCCCAAAATATATGCCCTCTCTGAAGGCGAATGACAGACATACACACCTCCCATCCTGTCGCCAGGACACGACTTACACTGCACACACATATTTGCAGCAGGCATAGACTACACAATCACCCATGGGATATATGTTCACACCCCAGAAAGCACAAACACACACACAGCAGTCCACTTTCTTTTTTGCAACTCCTCTTAGCCAGACAATGGTGCAGTGGTTCATTAGAAGCACCCAGATACTAGGCCTGACCAGTCTCTTGGGCTTCCCACCCCAGCTGAACCTCCCTCTCCAGCCTGCTCCTTCTGGCTCCCTGGCATTCGCAGGCTCCAGTGCAGGTCGCAAGGTGATGCTTCTAAGAACAGCCGCAGCTTCATCCTCCACCTTCCAGTCTCCTCAGGTATGCCCAAGGGAGGAAAGGTGTCCTGAGTCAGAGCCACCTCCCCTTTGGCCCAACTACACATAACAGGGATCCCACCATGGTGATCCCACAGCATGAACACCAGTATAGGCTGAAGTGGGAGGCCTGCAGCCATGGTTCCTCTAACCGCTGCTCAGCCTGGACCTGTGGCCCCTGCTGTCCAGGCCCAGAGTGGGGGCAGTGAGGGACACATGGCTGGAGTGGGGTCCAGCCCAAGCTGCACCTCAGTGGAGGGGAGAGCTGGCTGATACCTGTCATCTCATCAGCACATTGAAGGCCACCACCCCTAATACCCCTTGAGCTCCCGGAGCTGTCACATGGTCAAATGCCCGTGTGCCTCTGAGGAAGCACTGGTCTGAATTCGTTATTGGAAGAGTCAAAGAAGGAAAAAAACAAAACAAAACAGATTTTTACAGCCATGCAGTATGTTCATTCCTCTCTGATATTCCTAAATCTCTTACACATATCTCAAGGTAAATGAATTCTGATTATTAAAAATAATAAGGCAATCAATGTAAGTTGCTCCTCACATTTGTATAGAGGTTTGCAGCCTACAGAACGTTTCCCCAAACAAGATTTTTATCTGTTTAGAATAAAC
The DNA here is from genome assembly GCF_002007445.2 of Ailuropoda melanoleuca. NCBI lineage: Eukaryota > Metazoa > Chordata > Mammalia > Carnivora > Ursidae > Ailuropoda > Ailuropoda melanoleuca. The sequence continues at coordinate 9,936,070 of NC_048223.1, read as the reverse complement.
TCTTCTGGTTATTATATTTGTCTGGAAAAATAGAAACGTATGAGTTCAATATAATGAACACACAGTCCATACACCTAGTACGACTGCGTAAGAGGCAAAATACAAACGAATAGGTGCAAAAATTGAACAAATCCTACCTACACTCATGCCTTGTGAACGAACGACGACTGATAAAGTCTCTTTGATGACGTTAGACAGCCACTACAGACCAGCGATGACACAGAAAACAAACAATCCCCCGGAAAACAGAGCAGCAGCAACAACCACAAATGCCCTCCACTCGGGCTGCCCTCAACCCTTATTTATCTGAAAAAGGATAAAACTTGGCTGGAAATCTCCCTCTTTTAACCAGCTGCCGAACAAACTTAGGCGAGGCAGAAATAATATAAGTCCGTGTTAAAAGAAAGAACAAAAAATTTATTTGGGAATTGACAAGACGATAACAACAAACAAAACAACAAAAGTGCTCTAGTTCTTTCTAGAAAATTTGGTCCTCCAAACAACACACTACAGAACCACCAGGTCTAGGGTTTTCGGGCCAGCCGGCCCCGGGCCACAAGCCCGCCGGGTCCGACTGCTGCCAGGTTTCACATTTCTCCTGCCCAAGGTGGGAAAAACAAGACGTTTGCAAAAACAAAAATCAGAAAGAGAACCAGCCGTCTCTGCACAGCGTCCACCGGGCAGGCAGTGATCTCCCGGCACTCGGCACTCTGGGCTTGCCTTAGAAGATCCGGGGAAATTTGTTTTTGATTTGTTTTTAGACAGATAGAGGGGGAAACCCCCCAATTCGTAAAGGAAACCAACTTTTACTGAGCATATTCTCCTACCTCTCTGAACATAGTTTTTTGAAGGCCCGGCAGGAATTCTACTTCAAATCCCCTGGAAGAGATTTTCATTTTACTTTAGCAAACTCCAAGGCCACCATACTTCACTGGTTTTCCCGGTTAGTTTTTTTTTTTTTTTTTCTTAAAAAATATTTTTAAATGTCATTTAAAACAGCCCTCTCGATCTTTTGGGAGAAACATCAACTAGCCTCCGCGGGCCTGGAGGTGCCCGAAGCGCCGAGACGGAGAGCGGAGGACACTCAGCCTGTCTCGGTGCGGGGATGTGCTGTAAACCCCAGGGCAGGCCGCCGAGCGAGGCAGCCGGGCTCCCCGATCGGGCCCAACCCCCGCCCCATCCAGTGGGCCCCGGCAAGCGGCTTCTGAACCGCTTCAAGAGGTTAGTGGAGCAAACACACGTTCGTCCCTTTCTCGGGCGGCGCGGGTCTCGTTGCCCGCCCGGACCGGCGCTTCCAGCCACGGATTGCGCGGCAGCCGGGCGGGGAAAGCCGAGCGCGAGCGCACCGACCTGTATGAGAAGGCCAAGAGGTCTGCACCGCCGACGCCCGGCTGCACCTCGGCCCCGGCACTTCCTCTCCGCTCTGAATTTTGGCATGGGGTGTCCAGCCCGGACGCTGGGACACCGGGAGGAGACGAGGCCTGCAGAAGGCGCGCGGAGAGGCGGCCAGGAGGCCGGGGGAGCGAGGGGGCAGAGAGGGCAGGGAGGCGAGCAACAAGAGGAGAAGCGGAGGAGACAAAAGAGGGGCGAGAGGAGCTGAGGGGAGCGAGGAGGCGCAGAGGGCCTTGGACGCTGGCTCAGAAGATGGCCCCAGAGGGCGCGTGGTCCGGCCGGCGGCGGTGGCTGCGGCTAAGGCCGGCGTCGCACGTCCCTGCATCCTCAAAGCCGGCGTGCGCTGAGCTCTCAGAGATCGAGGCGCGAGTGCAGCGCGCCGGTCTTGCTGTCGTGGTCCCAGTAAGAGCAATGCATCATGGCGAGCTCGGGCTGCCGGGCGCAGGCGAACTGCAGGCCCGGTGCGTTGGTGGGCGCGGGCGCCGGGGGCGCGGCCGTA
>NC_048223.1:9879402-9934101 GCF_002007445.2 Ailuropoda melanoleuca | reverse complement strand
CCCGCCGCCGCCGCCGCAGCGGCCGCCGCCATCTGGCAGGAGGCGTAGGGCATGGGTGAGGGCGGCTGCGGTAGCGGCCAGGAGTTGTTGAGGAAGCCGGACTGCAGGTACTTGGGGGGCGCCAGGTAGCCATAGCCGTCGGCCCCCGCGCCCGCTACGCCGCAGCCGCCCGCGGCGCCTCCAGCCCCGAAGAGCCCCTTGCCGGGCTGGAAGTGCGCCGGCGGCGGCCGGAAGGGCCGCTTCATGCGGCGGCGGCGCCGGTAGTTGCCCTTCTCGAACATGTCCTCGCAGGCCGGGTCCAGCGTCCAGTAGTTGCCCTTGCGCTCGCCGCCGCCCTCGCGCGGCACCTTGATGAAGCACTCGTTGAGGCTGAGATTGTGGCGGATGCTATTCTGCCAGCCCTTCTTGTTCTTTTCGTAGAACGGGAACTTGGCGATAATGTATTGGTAGATGCCGGACAGAGTGAGCCTTTTCTCCGCGCTCTCGCGGATCGCCATGGCGATGAGCGCCACGTACGAGTACGGGGGCTTCTGCGCCGGGTCGGGCTTCTCCGGGGCTGTCCCGGCGCCGCCGCCTCCTCCCTTGCCGGGGCTCGGCGGCGGCGGCGCCTCGGGCTCCTTGGCTGCGCGGCCGGTCTCCGGGGCCAGCAGGGCCCCCGCGGCGTCCTCGGGCTCGGGGTAGCTGGCCATCATGACAAAGCCGGCGCGCCGCGGCCAGGCAGTCCCTGCTGTTTTCCCTTGGTACTGGGGCGGCAGAGTCCGGGCGCACAAGTCTGCTCACGGCCGAGTCTCAAACTTCTGGAGACTGCCGATGCTGCCCGCGCTCGCTCGCTGGAGGCCTCTCGCTCCGCTCCTCTCCTCTTTCCCTTCCCCTAGGGAGCGGCCGGCGGGAGTGGAGCTCAGGCTCTGGCCATGGGGAGTCCGCCCAGCAGAGAGGGGCTCCGGCCCCGCCGCCCCACCCCGCCCAGGCCAGTCCCCGCCTCGGTGGGTTTTCTTTCCGCGCACTTCCCCTCCCCCCACCCTCCGGTTTCCCGAGGCACGACCCGCGTCTCTGGCGGAGCTGCCTCCTGGAGTCCCTAGTGCGCCAGGAGCCTCGCTCAGTTCTGATTCGTATGGGCTCCGCCGAGTTCCGCTTGCGTCAGGCGCCTTCGCCCCTATAGCGGGGCGGCCAGTCGCGCACGGGCGAGTTCATCTCCAAGTCACTTTTTGTAAACGCCCCGCACAGCCCGGACCGGCCTGCCCCCTCCCAGCGAGCTGAGGGGGCCCGGCGGACGACCGGGCTCACGATCTCGCAAAGCCCTTGCAATCCGCGGGTGCTCACTCTGCGGACTGGGCCGGGAGATGCCGAGGGCCCCGGCGGGGTCCGTCCTCACTCGGCCAGTGCCCAGGGAGCTCGGGCCCTAGCGAGGAGAGGCGCGCCAAGCCTCCTCGCGGCTTTCAGGTGAAAGAAAACGACTCCCCTGCTCTGCCCTTCGCTGCTGTCTTGGGGCTCAACTTCTGGCTTGGGGCTGGGGGAGGGGCGGGACGGCGAGGGGGCCGGACCGCGGTGGGGTGGAGAGAGCTGCGCGGTGGCTTTGGGAAAATCAGCCCAGAAACGCGTGTCACTGAACCAAGAAACCTCGGCCTGGCCTAGCCTGTCCGTCGCGCTTCCAGAGTGGCTGGGCCGGATGGGGCTGGGGAGACGATCGGGGAAGAGGCGCCCAGGAGCTCGGCCTGAAGCCCCTCTGCCCTTCCTTGCTCTGCCCCTGGACCTAGGGACCAGACCCCCTCCTCAGATTCCGCGTTGTAATCCTACGACTTGGATGTGTGCTTTAACGACAAGTAGAATCCACTTCAGTCCTGCTCCAACACGGGCGCGAATGTTGCTGTGGGGCTTTGGGGGAACTTTATTTGTATGTGCACCGGTCTCACATGTAGAAATCATGGGGAGGGTCTGTCCTTGAGACACGTGAGATACCAGCTGCCCAGGTGCACACGTGCTGGTGCAAAAACATAGGTATGCACACGTACAAGGTGAGATTTTTATTTACGGGGTAAAACATATAGTTACAGATATGTAATGGTACATGTGTGTCACCTGTCAGTTAATGTGGTTCAGGGATACGCATCTTCTTTCTTTATCCTCCCTCTCCACTCTCCTCCCCTCTCTCCTTTCTTCCTTCTTCCCTTTCCCCCTTTCTTTGTCAATATTCTGTCACAGACTGGGAAGAAAAACAGGAGGCTGTGAGGGAGGCATTTGTTCAAATCTCTCTCCTGACAAGACATTTGTTCTGATCTTTCTCCAGGGCTGAGGGGTGAGTGCTTGCCTACCTTCAGTGGAAGTCTGAATGGTGCCCAGTCACACCTGCATGCCGGGAGATTGTCTCAGGGGAAATTAATGCTGCCAGGAAAAGCAGCTGTGCTTTTTAACAGTTAACTTAGCCTTAACAAAAGGTCTGCAACTGTAAAGTGTGAGAGAGATGTCTGTCCGGTGTTTTGAGTCCTCATGCCCCAAACTGCTTGGTACTGAATGGGGCCAGGATACTTTGGGGAGGAAGGTGGACTGAATGGGTGCCATGCAGGGGTGTGTCCTATGTCTGGATTGGCATGGCTTGAGTGGCCACCCCAATACTCATTACTACCACTTCTTCCTAGGCTGCCCAGTATCTGAGGAAGCCTGAAGAGCCCTTGGTGGCCTATGGGCCCAGCACCCACGGCCACCTGCAACTGCTCTCTGCTTCCCACGCAGCTCTCTGATCTACATTCTGAGATTAAAGGAAAAGAGAACAGGGTGATGGGGCTCTTTGGAATTCAGCATCTTGGAAATGATTCCAGAGAGGTCAGCAGGGCAGTCTGGTCTGACCATCACAGTAAGAGAGAACAGGGCTCTCCTAAACTCACCCCAGTAAATACTCTCCTCTACCCACCATTGAAAATATCTCAAAGTAGCTTGATTGTTTTCTCCCTCTGCTCCCAATATACACCGGGGTAAGCAGCACCTCTTCAAAACCTCTGTGGCTGTCTCCTGAGCAGGAGTGCAGGTGTTTTTCTTCTTTCTCATGCCCATCCATGCCCAGGCTAGGGGTGGGAGTGGTGTGTGTGAGGTTTGGGGCTCCTGCAGATTGACCCTAGCGCCCATCCTCCCCCTCGGCCTGGGCAGGGGGAAAAAAACAGCTGGGTCTGGCCCCAACCTGGGGGTGTGTGTGTGCTCTCTCTCCTCTTTTTTCCTGACCACCCAGGCTGGCTTTCTGTCTCTCTCTCACCCTCACAGGCATTTCCGCTGCTGGCCTGCAGCAGCCAGGTGTAACAGCATTGTTTTGTGTGTCATCACTTCCCTGAATTCCAAACTCGGCTCCCTTTTCAGCCTTTAAAGAGTGTGTGTGTGTGTGTGTGTGTGTNCCCTGAATTCCAAACTCGGCTCCCTTTTCAGCCTTTAAAGAGTGTGTGTGTGTGTGTGTGTGCGCGCGCGCGCGCGCGCGCACGAGCGCGTGTGTAGGGGGTGGGGGTAAAGGAAGGAGTTCCTCTAAAGGATTTTCTGAGTGGACAGAAGAGGAGTCCTGCTACTTTCAGGTATTGATCTCTCCAGGAAGCGGTGGGGCGCGCCTTGGTTTACTTCTCAACCCTCCAGGGCGGGCTGGGTAGCGCCCCGCTTCCTGGCGAGGTGGGGATCCCGTCTGGCAGGCAGACCGCGTCGAGGCTCGTTGGGGGGGGACATCCTCTTTCCCCGCGGCATTGCTGCGACGCCGAGCCCCAGCTCGGTGACCTCGGGGCCGTGCCCACCTCCGAGGGCCGGGCGGAGCTCCTAGCCTCTCCGCCCGGGTTTCCCGGGGCCTGCAGCTGCAGCTCGGGAGCAGCCCGTGCCTTCTGCCGGTCCTCTCTCGCGGGCGCCGCGGGCTGACACGGTGCCGGAGTCCCGCGGCCCCGGCGCGGCCCGGCTCCTTTGCTTGCCCCGCACCCGCGAGGCCCCGACAGCCGCCACGAGCAATTCACTCGGCCGTGAGGGAGGGGTGGAGGGAGACACTTCTCTTCTTACCGCCGGGAATCCTCCAGCAGCCGCGGAAGCGCCCGCGTCTCTCGGGATCCAGGCGGCCGGGTCCTGCCAGGTGAGCTGCCCAGCGGCCCCGATGCAGGCAGCGCTTCCCGGGCACGACTCGCCTGGCCCCGCGTCGCCGCCGGCTGCTCGAACCAGGTGCCGAGGTGCCCTTTCCTGGCGGGGCCCTGAAACACCCACGGGCTTCCCGCCCTGCGCGAGGACAGAGGAACTGAGCCTGCTGCAGCCCTCTCCGTGTGGGTACTGCCTCTGCGGCGCGCGCGGCGGGAAAAGGGAAGCCTGGATGCGTTCCTTAGCACATCCCTACACAACTGCACACCTCAACTGTCAGCACTACTCTCAGCTCCTCCTACACCACCGTGGACTCCAGGTCCATTCCTCCATCCACTTCTCTCCAGTCAAGCCTGTATCCCCTGCACTACCCTCACACACTCACCTGTTAGGCATACTAGGTCAGATACTGCACATTTTGGTGGAAAATGGGTTACTCTGATGCCTGGACTCTAAGCCTCTTTACACACTCGGGCACTCAGCTGTCTCAAGACACAGTGACCTCTTCTCTGCGATCTGACTCCCAGAAGCCTGTTGATTCTTTGATGTCTTTGGCCCAGGGTTAGGGTGACTGGGCTGCCACCTGGATGTTCCTTAGCCAGGTTGCTGCTCAGTTCTTTGCAAAACTCAGGTGCATATCCCGAGACACCTGAACACACACAGGCCGTTCACACAGGCTTCCTCTCTGTTTCATAGCTGAACTCTCTGCCACTCTGACAGGCTGCAGCCTGAGTGGGTGCTTGGTTCTTCTGCACACGCTCACAGAGCCCCAGGCCCCAGGCCAGCCGGCATTATCTTCTGCCTTGTTGGGATTAGCAGAGACACTTACCCAAGTGTGTGCTTGGGAGAGTGAGAGAGAATAGGGAAGTGGAGAAGGAGAGAGAGAGAGAAAGAGGGGAGAAGCTACTTTCCATTCTGGGGAAAAACTCAGATGAGAGCTGTTTCCATTTGGTATCTTAGTGAATCCTACCGCTCACACCCTGTGGGTGGGCTGGGCTGGGAGTAGTAGGCTAGAGTTCTGGGCTCCTTACCTCACTGATGTTGTGCCTCAAGTTCACTATCACCTCTTTGCCCCAAGGAGTGTGTGCCCTACCCTTTACCAGGCAGACTGCAGGGCAGTTGTAGGCATTTCTCCTGGTTGAGCCTAGCTCAGGGAGAAAAGGCAGGGGGGCTGGTTTCTGGGTAATGTGGGACCTTCCCTCTCCAAAGACTTTTGGGATGCTCTCAGAAAGACAATCCTAGGGTGACAGGAACTGCTGACCAGCTTTGGTATCTTGCGGCCATGACTTCCATGACCCAAAGCCATTTTCTGTGCTGCCCCCCCCCAATGCTTGAAAGTGTGATGTGTTGTTGTTTAAAGTTGCCTTGTTGCCTTTCTCCACACCCAGACTGTAAGTCTTGATGGGTAGAGACTCTGTCCTCCACTTGTCACTCAGTGCTTCCCACCAGGATTGACTTAATGCATTCTAATGGCATTGGAAAATGCCTCCACTCCACAGAGAATTGAGAGATGCCCATTTCCTTGTCATAAAGCTGGAATTTCCAAGAAAGGGACTGCAGGTAGGGAAGAGTAGCCAGACCATGGAGAGCCAGCTCAGGATCTGAGAGTCCCCTGGCATTTGGGATGATCTTCTCATTAAGGCTGAACAGCCATGATGCTGAACCTTAGGCAAGGACGCAGGTCACCTTCCTCATGCTGAGGACCTGTGTGAGACACTAATTTTACTAGAAATAGAGTGGTCTTTGCATCTGCAACAGCCAGCTTATAAGGTAAGGCCTGTTGTCTGGAACCCCAAGAGGGCCCATGAGGGGGTGGCCGAAAGAGCCCTTCCTCTTGGTCCTCCTTCCCTGCTCAAGTTTCTCTCCATGAATGGACACCGTGTAAAGGGCCTCTGTGCAGGAGGGCAGTTTTAGATGCCTATCTTTGGTGAAGTCCAAAGGAAGGGGAAGAGAAGGGCGGGGTTTTGTGTTTGTACTCCTGGCCTTCTGAAGATTTCCCTCATGCCAAAATGGTGTGTGTGTGTGTGTGTGTGTGTGTGTGTGTGTGTGTATGTATGTGTGTGTATGTTGTATAACTTGCATATGTAAACAATATGCATCTCAAGTATACAGCTTGATGTATTTTTATATACAGTACACCATGTAACCACTGCCCTGACCAAGATATGGACTGTTAGGGCACCTGGGTGCCTCAGTCACTTGAGCACCTGACTCTTGGTTTCCACTCAGGTCACGATCTCAGGGTGGTGAGATCAAGCTCTGAAGTTGGGCTTTACACTCAGCAGGGAGAGTCTGCCTGAGATTCTCTCTCCCCGTCTTCCTCTGCCCCTCCCCACTGCACTCTTTCTCTCTTTCTTTAAAATAAATAAATCTTTTAAAAAATATAGGGAATGTTAACATTTTTTCACCTCAGAAGGTCTCCTTATATTTTTTCCTCTTTAATACCTACTCCCAAGAATAACCATATTCTGATTTCTTTCACCGTAGATTAACTTTGCCTGCATGTGAATGGGGCATGCAACATGTACTCTTTTGTGTCTGGTTTCTTCTGCATAACATATTTTTGATATCCGTTCATCTTCTTGCATACAGCAGACATTAATTTCTCTTTATTGCTGTATAATATTCCATAATTTGCTTATCTGCTCACCCATTAATGGACATTGGTGTTGTTTCCAGGTATGATGTATCAGAAATAAAGCTCCTGTCAACATTTTTGTACATGTCTTTTTGTGAAGGGCAGTTTATTATTCTTGAGTGAATACCTAGGAGGATAGGCATATGTGTAGTTTTAGAAGATATTGCCCAACGGTTTTCCAAAGCAGAACAAACTACAGCACTGTACAGGCAGACAGACAGACAGACAGACTGAAACAGGGCCTTTTCTTTATAGATAGCATTCTCTAAAGACCACTGTGTACCTCCAGCTATTATCATCAGCATCGTTATAAAGGAATAAAATAGATACCCTTTATTAAGCATTTATTTTGAGCCAGGAACTTTACATGCACGCTCTTATTTCATTTTTATGACAAATCCAAGGTGTTGGTACTATTCCCATTTTTTAGATGAAGAAACTGAGGTGCAGAAAGTTAAGTAACTTGCCAAAGGCCTCCAGTCAATAAATGGCAGCTTGACTCTGGAGCCCTGCATTCTGAGCCTTTGAGCCCTGAGCCTCTATTTGCTGGTGCAAGGTCAGGAAGTCCTTCCTTCCATCTGACCAAATCTAGCTGTAATTTATGGGATCCATTTCCTATAACCTCTGGTCTTCCCCATGTACATTGTCACACCCAGGCCTGAGATCTATGTACACACACATGCACACAGTCTTTGTCATAGCCACACACACTCACTGTGAACAAGGGCATGTGGGCCAATTCAGTGAAAATACGAAGTTTGCCAAGCCCTGGGCTCAACAACCTAATGGTGTGCCTCTTAGGTTAGGGAATTTTCAGAAGATTGGACCAGAGACAGTTCTGCTTCTGGATGCTACAGAGCAGAATTCAGAGGCCATCCTTCTGAGAAGAGATGGGCATTTGGTCCTCCTCCCAAATGCTGAGCCAAACCCATGACCATGAACCTTTAGGGGCTTTAGCCTGGGTATCTCTCCATCTGCAGGGTTTGTCCAGGAATGTTCATCTTCTAGAAGGAGATGAAAACCTGGGGATGTTGCACCTTGTCTGGGAAAGTGTGATGTAGGGAGGCAGAATTGTGTGGTCTGAGTCGGGAGAAAGCATGAAGTCTGGAGAACTGCACTTCTGGCAAGAGGATTTGACCCGGCCCTGCAGGCAATAGTCACTTGAAGGAGAGCCAACAGCCTTCTTGTGGTCCTAAGGACGTTGTTCCCAAGTATCCAAGCCCCTGGGCTTGAGTAAGAGGAGTGTGCTGGCCCTGTGGGTGGAGGCGAGATATGGGCACTACACTGTGCAGCTGGCTCCTCCTCAGGCCCCTTTTTAGACTAATTGAGGGCTTGCTGGGCTCTGGGTTTGTAATTGGGGGTAATTGCTGACAGGCTGCTGTGGTGGTACAAGCAGGCTTTTGTTGGGGAAACAGTGGTCAGGATTTTGGTGCTTTGAGTGGGAACAGTCCAGCGTTCTGGTGTGCTCTGTTCCAGGTACTTCTTGGTACCAGGCCTTTTGCTAGGAGGCAACATTTCTGAGGAATGGGGACTGGTAGCCTGTTTGAACAGGAAGGGACCCACTCATTTAGGTGACGGGAACTCAGGTCTGGAAATATACAAGGTCTGCTTAAGGCCATAGAGGTAGTGCAGATGGAAGGGAGGTCCTGGTACTATAATTGATGCAAAACTCCCACAGGCTGGGAGGCACCATGGTGGAATGGTTAACACAGACCTCTGCCCCAATTCTTGTGGGTACCAGCCTGGAAAATCGTGGAAACCTGCTGAGTTTTAGAATTTTATCATTTTTAATTTTTTAAAAAAGATTGTATTTATTTGAGAGAGAGAGCACATGCACACGAGTGGGGGGAGGGGCAGAGGGAGAAGAAAAGGGAGAAACAGACTCTCCACTGAGCAGGAAGCCCTACATTGGGCTCCATTCCAGGACCCTGAGACCATGACCTGAGCTGAGGGCAGATGCTTAACCAACTGAGCCACCCAGGTGCCCCAAATTTTATCATTTTTAAATAGGCACTATAGTCACACATACCAAAATTTAAAAATATAGAAGGCTTACAGGGAAAAGTCTCCCTTCCACCCCTGTCCCCAGGTCACCCATTTCACAGGTAGCCAGTGACTCTGGTTTTATGTATATCTTCCCAGACATATTTTATGCATATTCGAACACATGCACATACACTCTCCTGCCCTCCTTCACCTTTTGCGCATGGTGGCATGGAATGCACAGTGTTCTATACCTTAGAAATCTTTCCACATCAATGCATTTTTTTAGAGCATTAGACTTTAGAGTATTGGGTTTCTTCCAATCTTTTGCCTTTTTTTTTTTAAGATTTATTTATTTATTTTAGAGAGAGAGCTTGTGCAAGCAGGGGGAGGCTGAGGGGAAGAGAGAGAGGGAGAGAGAGGCAAAGAAGAAGACTCCCTGCTGAGCACGGAGCCCCGATGCAGACTCAATCCCAGGACCCTGAGATCATGACCTGAGCTAAAGCCAAGAGTCAGGGGCTTAACTGACTGAGCCAGCCAGGCACCCCCAATCTTTTGCTTTTATAAACAATACTGTAATGTATAATTTTGTATACATCTAATTTTGTAGGTATGTGCATATAGCTGTAAAAAAAATTCTACAAGTAAAGAGTTAGGTCAAAGGGTGTGGGCATTCGTAACTTTGGGATATTACCAATTACCCTTCTTATTAATGGAACTGCTGTATACTCCCATAAGAAGTGTATGGGATTCCTGTTTCTCCACAGCCTCACTAGTACACATATTTCTTTTTAAGAAATAAGTCTTACAAATATAGTTGAGGACCCTCCTGTACCTTTCCTTGATCCCTCTCTGCCCCACCCTCTCCTGAGGTGATTACCAGGTAAACTTGGTGCTTAATAATCCCGTAACTGTTTTTATACTTATACCACATGTGTATCCACTTCTAGGCAATACTTAGTATTGTTCTGTGTTTCAAACTTTATATAAATGGTATCCTGCTGTTGTAGAAAGACACGTGCTTGCTGTTTCATTCAACTTTATGTTTGTGAAAAGTTCCTAGTTGATACACAAAGACAAGCTCCATTCATTTTCACCATGCACCCTTCCATTGTGTGCACACACCACCGTTTATTTATCCACGTTCCCGTTGAGGGACGGTTGGGTTATTTACTATTCTTTACTCTGTTACCAGTAGTCCTTCTATGGACATTCTTATATATGGCTGCTAGTGCTCATGTGCTACAGTTTACTGAAAGATGGGGCTGCTGGATCAAAGGGCACAGACATCTTCAAATGTTACTAGCTATTGTTGAACAGCTTCTTCATCTGTAAATCAGAGAGAGTGATGCCTGTACCCTGGGAAGTCAGTGTCAATGAGTGAGATGGTAGAGTTGGAGAGAATCTGGGTTTGGATTTCAGAAGATCTAGACTTAAACCCTGGCTCTGTGACTTATTTGCTGTGTGACTTTGGGCCTGTTATTTAGCCTCCCTGTGCTTCAGTTTCCTCATCTGCAAAACGTAATGACAGTATCTAGGTCACAGGGTTCCTGAGAAGACTAAATAGGATTCAGTGTGAAAGTAACACAGGGTCTGACATAGAGGAGGCACTAAAAAATCTCAGCAATTATCATTATTATTATATTTATTTTTTATTAAGTAAACTTCACCCCCAATATGGGCATCAAACTCACGACCCCGAGATCAAGAGTGACATGCTTGGGGTACCTGGGTGGCTCAGTCAGTTAAGCTTCTGCCTTTGGCTCAGGTCATGATCTTAGGGTCTTGGGATGGAGCCCTGCTCAGTGGGGAGCCTGCTTCTTCCTCTCCCTCTACCACAACCTCCCACTGTGTGCCCTCTCTCTGCCAAATAAGTAAATAAAATCTTAAAAAAAAAAAAAAGTTGCCTGCTCTACTGACTGAGCCAGCCAGGTGCCCCAGTGATGATGACGATGATGTCTTTGATCTCTTTGTTTTTTTTAACTTGTTATTATGGTGGATTTCAAACCTAAATAATAGGTGAGACGATAGTACAATGAACCCGCATCTGCTTTCCTCTATGTCCCTACCCTCTTCTTCACCCATCCTTGATGAGATTCTTTTGAAGCGAATCCCAGAGACCCCATCTATTACTTCACTCATAAATATATAAATTTATATTCCTAAAATATGAGCACTTAAAAGAAGCACAGCTACTATACCATCACCATAGCTAAAAATTGAGAGGGATTTTTTTAGTATATCAAATTCACAGTTAATATTCAAATATTCTTCATATATTCAAATATTCTTCTCAATAATCTCAAAAGGATTTTACCCCTGGTTTGAGTCAGGATCCAAACAAGATACATACATTACATTTGGTTAATATATCTCTGAAGTGTCTTTTAATCTCTAGCTATCTCTCCTCTCTCTTTTTCATCCTTGCAATATGTCTCTTAATAATAGTGGGGCATTTGTCCTCTGGAGTTTCTTCCAGCCTGGATTTTGCTAATTTCATCCCTGTGGCATCTTCTAGCATGCTCGCCTGTCCTCTATTTCCGGTGCATTGTAGATCTAGAGGCTTTGTTAGGTCAAGTTTGATATTTTGGCAAGAACACTTCACTAACAGTGTTCCGTAGTTCCATCAGGGGACACTAATGCCTGTTTTTTTTTTCTCCTTTGGATTTTAGTAGCCATTGATGACCACTGTTTAGAGCCATTATTCATTAGAGTTCATTAGCAGAATGGTGCTATTCTAATTCTGTCATTTCTTCTTCATTAATTAGCTGGACTATTCCATAAAGAGAAACTTCTCCTTATCAACCATTTGCCTTCCCTGAGGTAGAGTCCTTCAAGGACAGGCAGGGTGAATGATAGAGTCTTCTTATATTTGATGACAGTGACAGTGGGACTGTACGTGATCATTTAGCACACAGCTGGTTTTGTGGGTCCTGAAAGATATTAGGTAGTGTTTTCCATTCAAAAGCAGAAAGGAAGAAAAGAAAAAAGAAGTGAACAAATGCACCCTAATCACATCATTTGTTTCTTCACACACATTTGTTGGACCCTTTTCTATGCAGTGGCTGTTTTGGGCGTGGGGATGCTGAGAGGAGTAATGCATGATTTCTGCCCATGGGGAGCTCCAGGTGACAAGCGCTCAGCCTGAACACAGCTCCCCCAAACCAAGACACAGGCGCCATGGGATGGAAGATGAAAAAAGGAAGGAGTTCTGGCTGGATAATCTGGGAAGGCCTGATGGGTAAAGGTGAGGTCCCCCAGGAGAGGCCATAGTAGGGCTGAGCTGCTCGTCAATGCCACTGCAGCTGTGGGGGGCCAGAGGACAGCATGGTACTGCTCTAAACAAGGGATGCTTTCAGCTGCGTACCTGTCAGCTGCCCAGGGAAATGCCAAGTGCTCTGGCGGGTATAAGAAATGACCTCATTTCCGCCCTTGAAGGGTTTTCTTCAGTCTGATTGGGAAGAAGAAACACACATTTGACCCACAACAGATCAGCAAGCCCTGGGTGTAATTCAACACATTTTTGGATGTTTATTGTCTACTCCAGAAGCCGGCTCCGGAGGTGAGCTGGATATGACCCCTACCTCCAACAGCTTCATGTTCTAGGTGCTCCGTACACCCCTCCTCTCACCCCAAACTAGAGGAGTGTCCTTAGTCAGGTGGGCCGTCCGGCTGCCCTACTAGGACATGGTAATGGTGACTTGCCTATCTGCATCTCCTCAGCTGCTTGCTGTTCACCCTTCAAGTTGGGTCATCACCTCTTGGAGGTCTTCCCTGGCTTGATCCCTTACATCAGCGGGTGGCGTTGGGGGTTAGAGCTCCCATGGCACTTTGTGCTTCCTTGATTGCAGCAATTATTACCCTCTTTTGTGATTTATTTACTGATATATATATTTTTTCTTTTTTTTTTCTTTTTAAAGTAGACTCCACGCTCAGTGTGGAGCCCAACACAGGGCTTGAACTCACGACCCTGAGATCAAGACCTGAGCTGAGATCAAGAGTTGGAGGCTTAACCAGCTGAGTCGCCCAGGCACCCTATATGTATAATATGTTTTAATTGATTTTTTCCGTCTTCTGCTAGACTGCAAACTCCCTGAGGGCAGTGGTTACGCTCTTAATATCTTTGAATACTTAGTGCCTGATGTATCTGTGTGTCTGGCAGAAAATGTTAAATGAGTGTCTGTAATACCATACTTAGTGCTTCTTTCTTTCAGGTGAAGATTAGTCTGAGAAAAGATTAGATATTCAAATGTTGTAAGTCATTGACACTTCAGTATGAATTGCTCCAGGATTTAATTATAGTTTTGTGAGAGGTAGAAACTGGGAATGGGAAGGAATCTAGGATAAGTGTCACGGGTCCAAATGTACGTGTTCGATGATAGTGAGGAGTCAGCATAAAGAGGAGGGGAATTCAGGATAGGAGAGGGTCCTGGAAGTCTCTAGGGCAAAGGCAGTCAGCAGCCTCCATAGGCTCTTGAGTGTGGGAAGTCAGGCACAGCGTCCGGTGTGCCAGGCCTGACGGCGCGCTGGGGTGCAGGTCGCTGACCAGCGCAGCGCGTCCCATCGG
Source organism: Ailuropoda melanoleuca (assembly GCF_002007445.2). NCBI lineage: Eukaryota > Metazoa > Chordata > Mammalia > Carnivora > Ursidae > Ailuropoda > Ailuropoda melanoleuca. Next base: position 9,920,833 of record NC_048223.1, on the reverse strand, counting down.
GCCGGAAACGGGGCTCGTCCGAGTGTGGGGGGCTTCCTCGCTTTGTACCGCGCCACTTCCCCCGCCGGAAGCGGCGGCCGGCGGTCGGAGCCTGGCGGGTGTTATCTTTCCCCGCGGCGCGCAGGAAGCCCGCTGGAGCCTGAGCCCAGCACGCAGCACTTTACCATCCAGGCCTGGCGCCCCGGCCACAGGGCGCAGGAGCGCGCGCCGTGCACACCGCGCACACGGGGCAGCCCGGACGGGCTAGGGGTTCCGCACTGCGGTTGCCGCGTCATCACCCTGCCTCCTTGATGCCTTCAGCGAGACCAGGCGGCCTCTGACTTTCCTACGGTCAAGACCGGCCAGCTCTCACTGCCTCCCACTGCTAAGCCCTGCTTCAGATGCCTGTCCCAGGAAGGGAATAGAGCATCAGTCCTGAGATGGGGGGTCTGACTGCAGCTTCGTCGTGGCCGCTTCCGGAGGCATTTTAACGGGGGCTTTTAAGGCCCAAAGAAAGCGCAGCTAAGGCATTCTTTAGGTAGGGGCACCACTGGAGACAAGGTGAAGTCCACATGGAGGGAACACCTTGTATAGGAATGGCTGGCACTTCATTAAGGACAGTCCCACGACTGCCTTGGCTCTAGTTTTCTTTCTTTCTTTCTTTCTTTCTTTCTTTCTTTCTTTCTTTCTTTCTTTCTCTCTTCCTTCCTTCCTTCCTTTCTTCCTTCCTTCCTTCCTTCTCTCCTTCCTTCCTTCCCCTTTCTCTCTCTCCCCACCTTCTTTCTTCCTCCTTCCCTTTCCTTTCCTTTCCTTTCCTTTCCTTTCCTTTCCTTTCCTTTCCTTTCCTTCCCTTTCCTTTCCATCCCATCCCATCCCATCCCATCCCATCCCATCCCATCCCATCCCATTCGGGAGAGAGCCGGCACGTGCCAGGGGCAGAGAGAGAGGGAGAGAAACCTCAAGCAGACCCTCTGCTGAGCGTGGAGCCCTATGCTGGCTGGATTCCAGGACCCTGAGGTTATGACCTCAGTGGAAATTAAGAGTCCAGGGCTTCATTGGCTGAGCCCCCCGGGCGCCATGGCCCTAGTTTTCAATGAGAAATGGGTGCCCAGGGGTTGTGGGACTGGGCAAAGGCTTCTAGGGCATTATTTATATGTCAAGGGATGGTCTTTCCTTAATTTGAATAGTATTTGAATAGAAAACACAATCATGTAGGCTTGGGTGTGCCCATGGCACACAGTTGCACATTCATTCTGCATATTTGTGTGCTCACACATGTACATGCAGTAGTACACGCAGATATATGTGTGTTTCCCCTTGTCTGTGTGCAGGATGCATGCGTACACATGCACACGCACGTACACACACACACACATACACACACACACACAACCCTTTTGAGTCCAGGTTGAGTCTTAGGAAATCTGTCCATATAGAATGCCTATTATATATGGCAGTCTGTGTTTACTGAATGCTACCTGATAGTTCGTCATTTTTCAGGTCTGGGAAGGATATTTCTGTTAAGATCCCACCAGATTTTCTTTGGCTCCTGGGCTTTGGGGCAGAGTTTTTTTGTTTTTTGTTTTGTTTTGTTTTCTAACTTTAAACTATAGGAGCCATCTGGGAGAAGGAGGCTTCTGCCACATACGTGGGTTTGCCCCCCAAAGACTGCCTTTCAGTGCCGCTCCTTGGTTGGTAGAATTTGTCATTCATTTATTCATGCATTCAGATGAACTTATCTAGGCACCTTCTGTGAACTGGCCCTGAGCTAGGCCTGGGAGTCTAGAGGAGAAAGCTTTGTTCTTGCCCTTGGGGAGTGCAGTTTATTGGGGAGTTGGATGGGTAAACAGACGGATGAAAATATGCGTGATAAGAACTATGATCAGGGAAGGTCAAGGCTTCGAGAGTTTGGGGGAAGTCTTTCTGGAGAAGGTGATGCTGGGGCTAAGTCTTGAGGGATGAGTTAGAGCCAGGGAAGGTGTAGGAGGGCATTCCAGTAAGAAGTATGCATACAAAGGCCCAGAGCTGAGGGAGGGAGTGGTGATCTCTGAGAACCACCAGTGCCTGGGTTTAGCAGTGTCCAGTGTGGGGGAGGGGCAATGGGCAGTGGGTTGTGCTGCTGGACAGGTTGATAAGGTCTACATCACTGAGGGCTGAGGGTCCCTCCCTGAGGGACTTGGACTTCATTCTGAGGCCACTGGCGGTGTTCTATGGGAGTGGAAGGGAGGGCTTTTATGTTGGGAAGATGATTCCAGCTGTAGTGTGGAATATCCAGGGGAGAGATGATGGACCTGCACTAAGGAAGGACCAGGTGGATGGAGACAAAGGCACACCTTGAGAGGCATTTAAGGAGTGGAATCTATGAGACTGGACTGATTGGAGGGGGAGGGAGAGAGGAATCAAAACCACTCCCAGGTTTCTGGCTTGGGCTGCTGGACATAGTGCTGGGCCATTCCCTGAAACAGGGAAGGCTGGAGGCACAAGTTGCTTGGGCCAGATGACTGTGTGGAACACGTTGTATTTGAGGTGCCTGAGGGGCATTGAGGTAGAGATGTCTGGAAGGCCGTGGGACACACAGACCTGGCCTTAGGACAGAGGTAGGGCCGGATGAAGTCACGCAGGGAAGGTGTGGGGAGAGAGAAGAGAACATTGAAGGAGAGAGAAGGGTAGAGTGGGGAGCCTGTAACATGCCTGGGCAGGAGCAGCCAAAGAAACTGGAGGTGACCAAGTGTGCCATGTTGCAGAGACCTTGGGAAGATATTGGAGGCCTGCTCAGGACCCTCCCTCCACCCACCCTCTCTAGCTCCCTGGGCCTGGGGCACATTGCCCTTATGGAGTGATTGGTATTTCTTTGGTGACAGAGTCTCTCTGATGGAGAAAATTCAAATACTGCAGTAGACTAGTTGTGGGACATGGGGGGGAGGCTTCTTATGTGCTTTAAATACTCATAGTTCCTATTTATGCAACTCTTATGAGGTGCCAGTTACACACTATTATGTTTGACCTTTAAACAACTCTTTTCAGATAGATAGTATTTTCTCTACTTTACCAGTGAGAAAACTGCAGCTCAGATAGGTTCAGTGTCTTTCAGGGTCCTACAGTCAGTTAAACTGGAGCTGGGACGTGGGGTCAGGTCTTTTGCTTTACAGGACCCCCACTTTGTTGTTTTTGTGTTTTACTGCCTATGCTTTTCCCCGTAGCGCAAGTTCAGTGGTGTCTGCCTCCTGGATTGGCATCTGAGGCTGGCCTAGCTTGCCCACACCCTTCAAACCTCCAGGCCATGGGGACTTCAGAGGAGGCCTGTATCCCAGATTAGCCCTAAAGACAACATGCTCCCGAAGAAGAAAGAGGAGGTCTAGGCACAGCCAAGGCCTGTGATGGGAAGGGCTTCCCGAGAATCAGTGGGGAACTTCCTCCTGGAAAAGCCATGAGAGGGGCAGTTCCTCTCCTGGGCCAGGCATCAGGGAGACAGGGCCCCAGCTGTTCCTGCCCAGCCGCCCGCAGCCCTGAGCACCCACCGGAGACAGGAGGCCCTGCCTGCTCACTGCCCATTGTCCCGGCACCACAGCGCCGCTTCCCATGCGCCTCCTGTTTATACAGGAAGCCCCTGCTCTGGATGCCACCCCCTAATCCTGATGGCTGGATGCAGGCTTGAATTCCTCCCAGGCAACCGCAGTGAGCGAGGACTAGAGTGTGTTATCACTGCTCCGTGACTTTAAGAATTAGTGTAGCAGAGTGGGTAAAAGCGTGGCCTTGCTGTGTGGCTGTCGTGGGTTTGAATCCTACCCCTCATTAGTTGCATGACCTGGGGCATTCGCACCAACTCTATGAGTGCGGGTTCCTCCTCTGTAACATGGGGAGTGTTATTTCTACCTATCCCACAGGTTTCGTGCAAGGATAGGTGAAATATGGGAGTAAAGTATCTGGAATACAGTATACATGCTTGATAAATTATAGATTTCGTTGTTGTTGTTACTTGTTCTTCTCACTTTCAGTTGCACCAAATTTCAGCTGTGTTTCAATTGCAGGTGATAGATTTAAAATATGACCTCCAGGGGCACCTGGGTGGCTCAGTCAGTTGAGTGTCTGCCTTCGGCTCAGGTCATGATCCCAGGGTTCTGGGATTGGGCTCCCTGCTCAGTGGGGAGCCTGCTTCTCCCTCTCCTTCCTGCTCGTGTGCTCTCTTGCTACCTCTGTCTCTCTATCTCTCAAATAAATAAATAAAATCTTAAAAAAAAATGTGGCCTCCAAATTCTTTGACACTTCTGCCATCGAGAGGTAGGGTCTACGTGCCCTCTCTTTGGATCTGGGTGGGCTTGTGACTACCTTGACCAATGCGGTACTGTAGAAGTGACACTGAGTGATTTCTCAGGCTTTGTTTTGGTTGTTGGAACGTTTATACTTGGAGCCCTACATCACCATGTAAGAATAGTGGTAGCTGGCTGGCTCAGTCAATAAATCATGTGACTCTTGATCTCAGGGTCATAGAGTTCAAGCCCCACATTGGGTGTGGAGCCTACCTAAAAAGAAAAAAAAAAGGAATCTAACTACTCTGGCGTTTGGTAGGCAATAAGAGCATTCTTCTTGGGTGTGCTATCAGTGGGTAGGAATAGTTATTTCCATTTCAACAAAAACATAGAGTTTCAAAATGGTAGACTGCACTCAAACTGGAATTTCCTCCCTTACTGACAGAAGAGGTAAAAATTAAAAAGATAAAATAACAAAACAGAGTTACACTTAAATTATAAAGGGATACTCTTGGTGGTCCAGTAATGATAAACGTCCCTGGAATAAAGAAGTAAATAGCATGTGACAGCCATAAGTTGAAGACCTTCTGAGTTCATGGCTAAAACATATGCAGAATTATGTCTCAGAAGAGGTGCACACAATTAAGAATTACCAACAGATAAACATTTGTCAAGCACTTATGTGCTAAGCCTTTGTTGTTGTTATCTGTGTATTTTTGCAGTCAATGCTTATTTAGAGTTACCTACATGTTTCCATTTTCTTAACTCACCCATTCCTTCCTTCTGAGTTCAATTTCCTTCTTCCTGAAGTAGACGGTTTCATGGTGTTTTCACCAAAAGTCTGTGCGTAGTCTTTTGCTGAAATTAAAAAATTTCATTCTCCCTCTTAAATGTTAATTTGCTGGATATAGAACACTGAAGTTGACAGTTATTTTTCTTTAGCACTGGAAGATTCTTGGAAAATTCTGTTACTTTGTAGCATCTGTAGAGAAGTTGAAAAGTCTGCAGTAAACCTAATTGTTCCTTTGTAAGTAATGTGTCTGTTCTCTCTAGTTGCTTTTAATTTGGTGGTCTGCAATTTTAATATGATCTGTCTAGGCATGGAATTATTTTTTATAATCTGCTTGGGGATTGGAGAGATTTTTCCTCATCAATATTCATATTTTTTATCATTATTGATAATTCCTGGTAATTATAATATTACCTCTCCCCTATTCCTTTTGTTCTTTCCTATTGCATATTTGTCAGACCTTCTCATTCTCCCTTTCTTTTCTTTTAATTATATTTCATACTTCCCATTGCTTTCTCTTTCTGTGCAATCTTTTTTAAAAAAGATTTTATTTATTTACTTGAGAGGCGACTCGGTGGTTCAGTCGTTAAGCATCTGCCTTCGGCCCAGGGCATGATCCCAGGGTCCTGGGATCAAACCCCGCATCAGGCTCCCTGCTCAGCGGGAATCCTGCTTCTCTCTCTCCCACTCCCCCTGCTTCTGTTCCCTCTCTCACTGTCTCTCTCTCTGTCAAATAAAAAAAGATTTTATTTATTTATTTGAGATAGTGAAAGAGAGAGCATGAGTTGGGTAGAGAGGAGGAGGGAGAAACAGGCTCCCCACTGAGAAGGGAACTCAACTTGGGGCTCAATCCCAGGACCCCTGGATCATGAACCTGAGCTGAAGGCAGATGCTTAACTGACTGAGCCACCCAGGTGCCCCTCTCTGTGCAGTTTTATGAGTGATTTCCTCATAGTTGTTTCTTTCTTTCTTTTTTTAATATTTATTTGACAGAGAGAGAGAGAGAACACAAGCAGGGGGAGAGGCAGAGGGAGAAGGAGACTCCCCACTGAGCAGGGAGCCTGACTCAGGGCTCAATCCCAGGACTCTGGGATCATGACCTGAGCCAAGTAGACGCTTAACCGACTGAGCCACCCAGGCGCCCACCTCATAGTTGTTTCTAATTCAGTAATTCTATTTTCATCTCCATCTAATCTACAACTGGACTCATGTATTAAAATATTGATTCTGCCTTTCTAGAAGTTTTATTTGGTTCTTCAAAAAACCTGCCTGTTATTTCATTATGGTGTTTCTTCTCTTTTCCTTTTTTATTATTTTAAATATACTTATTTTATTGTCTCTCAGAATGTTCAGTTATCAGAAGCTCTTGATTTGCTATTTCTTCTATTGTGTCTGAAAGTTCTTGTTGATCGTAAACTTTTTTTTTGTATGATTTGCCATTTTCATTGGTGATTTCTTTCCCTAAAGACCTCTGTACTGCCTGGGTTGTAGGAATGACCAGAGAGGTTTTATTTTGCTTGTATTTTGTTTATTTGTTAACTGTTTGACTTGGGGTATCTGCACAATGTAGGTGGTATATTAAACCATCATCTGGTGTAAGCTTGGTGTTTTGGTTTCTCATGAGAGGCCAGGAAGAGACTTTCTGTTCTGGGCTGCTGGGGATTTTTTCTGGCCTTCTTTTCACTAAGGGTGCATCTCTTCAGAGGTCCTGCCTTTAGGTAGGCTACTCCTAATTTAACTTGAATGATCCCAAAGCCCTTTCTCTTGTCCCTGTAAGATGGTGAGAACTGAAGCTTCTCATCTTTAGAGATATTTTGCAGTCTGTAAGCCCTCTGCCCCTATTAAGGATTTCTCCAGTGTCAGTTCATTTGTTCCTCTTCTGGCTTTGAGTTCTCTCTATTTCTGGTGTCTAAGGATTTCTCTTTCTTGAGAGCTAGAAGTTGAAAAATGGATATATTTTAGTTATTTTTAAGACTAGAATTTCTGTGAGTTTGTAATGGAAGACTCTTTTCTTTTCCTTTATAGCTTTTCATCACAATGAACCTTTCCAAGCCCTTTGCCTACGTTCTCTCATATCATTCTCACAAGAGCTCTGTGACACAGATGTTATTCATCAGCTTTCTTTCATGTGTTATGAAACTGAGACTTGGCATGTTTAATCGTTGTCTTAGATCAGATAGGTAGGAAATGGCCTTGGTAAGATTTGAACCCAGGTTTCTCTGATTTCACTTAACGTAACATGTCAGAAGTTATGGTAACTCCCTTCCCCCCAGTCATTTTTTTATGAAAATTGTAACGTAATACATATACCATCCATCCAGATTCTAGAATTATCATTTTTCTTTATTTGTTTTATTAATATATCTACCTACTTACCCATCCTTCTCTCTCTCTCTTTTAAGATTTATTTACTTGAGAGAGAGAGAGAGAGAGTGAGCAGTGGGGAGGGGCAAAGTGAGAGGGAGAGAGAGAATCTCAAGCAGACTCCCCACTGAGTGTAGAGCCCATTGTGGGGCTCGATCTCACGACCCTGAGATCATGACCTGAACCCAAATTAAGGGTTGGATGCTTAACTGACTGAGTCACCCAGGCAACCCCCCCCCCATTTACCTATCCTTCTATTCATCCATCTATCCATCTTACGTTTTGATACATTTCAAAATAAGTTTCAGGCATTAGTATACTCCATCTCTAAACAGTTCAGCATGCATATCATTAACTAGAGTTAAATATTTGTTTAGGGTTCTTTTTTTCCCTGAGTTACAAATGAGCCAATATTAGCTTTACCATCCATGAGTTTTGATTAATGCACCTGTGTAATGCAAATCCATATCAAAATATAGAACATTATTACTTCTGTAAGAAGTTCTCTCCTAACATTTCTCAGTTAATCTTGGCACTCACCCAGAGGCAACCACTCTTTTTATTTTTATTTTTTATTTTTTTCCCCCAAAACTCCAGCTAGTCACCTTTTTTTTTTTTAAGTTTTTATTTATTTATTTGACAGAGAGAGAGACAGCCAGTGAGAGAGGGAACACAAGCAGGGGGAGTGGGAGGGGAAGAAGCAGGCTTCCAGTGGAGCAGGGAGCCCGATGTGGGTCTTGATCCCAGGACCCTGGGATCGTGCCCTGGGCTGAAGACAGACGCTTAACGACTGAGCCACCCAGTCGCCCCAACTCTTTTGATTTTTATGCCCCAGACTAGTTTTGCCTATTCTAGAAATTCATGTAAACGGATTCTTACCAGGTACACTTTTTTGGGTAAGTATCTTTTGTTCAGCATAATGATGTTGAGATCGATTTGTGTTGTGTGTGTGTGTTATTGGTGGTGTGTTAGCTTTCATTGCTGAGTTTGGCCACAACACAGTTTACCCTTTTGTTAAACACCTGAGCTGTATTCAATATTTGGAGATCATGATAAAGTTGCTAAGACATTTAAATAAATATTGTTATTGTAACAGTTTCTTTTTTTTTCCTTTTTTTTTTAGGGAGAGAGAGTGCATGAGTGGGTGGGGGGAGGGGCAGAGGGAGAGAGAGAATCCTAAGCAGACTCCAAGCTCAGCTCAGAGCCCTACGTGGAGCTTGATTTCATGACCTTGAGATCATGACCTCAGTCAAAATGAAGAGTTGAACATTTAACAGACTGAGACACCCAGGCACTCCACTGTAACAGTTTCTGTGACATGGTGGGGAGAGCACTGTAGCAGCCAGATTGTAGTTAGTTGAGGGAGATGAGAAAGTGCAGAGAATGAACTCATAGTTATCTTAAGATGAGTAGATGAAAAGTGGGGAGACAAAGAGTACTAGCTAGAGTGGTGTTCAGGGGTCAGGAACAGTATATATACCATATATAACATAAATAATATATAATATAAATATATTTAATAATATATATTATATTATAAACAATTTATTGTAAAAGAAATATATATAACATGTACACATATATAAATTAAACCCATATATGTATGTATGTATAAACATAAATGTATTTCTATTTAATGGGAATAACAGAAGCCTGTTTTTACAGTGGGAGAAGGAAGGGAAAGGAGGGAGGAGATGGGAAGCCTGGCTTCTGGGGACAGCCCACGTCTGCGTCTGCCTGCCCTGGGTGTCTCAGGTTCTGGGCAGAGCCCATGGTCCCTGTGGCTGCTCTCTGCCTTCTATTGGCAGAGTCTCAGGTCCTGAATCTTCTCCTCTGCCAGTCCGACGTTCAGATTGACAACTGACGGGACAGCAGAACTCTGTCTTGGCCATCTGTTCAGGCTGCTGATGTGCTGGGAGGGAGGGACTGCAAGTGTCACCGAGAGATGGGGTGGCTTCGCTGGGCAGCGGGGAAGAACCTACTCACAGTGACCAGGCTGTCTCTTGTGGTGGTTGCACAGGCCTTGCCATGGGAGAAGTGCCAAGATTCCCTCTATCTCTAAGAAGCTGTGGCTCAGGGAAGGGCTGATCCCTCCCTGGTGAGCAGTTGCTGGTTGGAGCTGCTCTGTGAGATCACCTGCTGACTGCCATACAACTGTCTCAGGCACGGGCGGACCCATGGGCTCGCTTCTGTCCACGTTTGGTTCTCAAGATGATTTGTTGGATTGATAAAAGAGAATCCACTTTTAAAAATAACTCGGTCTTAACTGGGTGTGGGTAGGCAGGTTGGACCAGGGAGTTCTTGTGACTCTTCTAATCATCGCTTTCTGGGTGAGGTCAGGTTGTTATGAAGTGCTTTTCCTGTTAGGCTCTCATACTGGACTTTTGTTGCTTTAAAAACTCTTTCTTTATTGATTTATGTCACACACATGTATTTTCCTCTTTAAAAACTCAACTCTACTGAGGCATAATGCAATAAAATGCACATATATATATGTATATATTTGGGGGAGTTTTGGCACATTCAAACATCAATGTAATGAATAATCATGGTATAGAACACTTCCATTACCCCCCCAATTCTTTTGTGCCCCTTCCCAGTCAATTCTCCACCCCCCCAACTCCCCCAAACCACCGATCCGCGCTCTCTTACTGCAGATTAGATTTGTCTTTCTGGAGTTTCATGTAAGTGCAATTGTACTGTATGCTGTCTTTTGTATCTGACTTCTGTTGCACAGTGTAATATTTTCTAGAATCACCCATGTTGTTGAGTTCTTCTGTAGTTCATTCCTTTTTGAGTAGTATTCCATTGTGCATATAGATTATAATTTACTGAATAGGTAATATGAACACATGGTGCAAAGTTTATAAGTACACAAGTTTTTCCCACCCTAATGCCTAAGCAGTCAGTTCCTTCTTACAGGCATGCAGCATGATCAGCTTCTTGTGAATCCTTTTGAGTTATTTTATGCATTTAGAAGCAGGTATGTATGTGGGATCTTCCTTCAGTCCTTCAAGAAATATATCTAATTCTGCATGTGTGTAAGTATAATCTTAGAAGTGGGATTACCAGAGTAAGAAGTTCACCAAAAAAAAAAAAAAAAGATCATACACATGTAATTTTGACAAATATTACCAAATTACCCTCTACAGGGGTATTATAGATCTCCCCAACACTTTTCTTTTTTTATTTAGTTTTTGAAAGACTTAACCATAAAGAAAAACAGAAAGACTAGGATAATGAACATTTGGTCAGCACAGCGTTTGACTTTGCATACACTTGGGTTTTCAGCTTCATGCTTTGTGAACCTCAAGTGAACCTGCGTTCAGTCCCACAGTCTTTGGGACCTGTGGCTCTCGCTCATTGGGAGGTGATGGGCTTCTCAACACCTGGGGGTTGGGGCTTGGGCTTTAGGATGTTTCTGGGTTGCTGGGTTCCTGACCAGAGATGGACAAGACAAGGTCCCCAGCCTGACTTGGGTCTAAGGGGGAGCTTGGCCCACAGGAGCTCTGATTCCTGATTCTAGAAGGGGAAATGATTGGATTAGATGGGTAGTGCACACGTGTGTGTGTGTGTGTGTGTGTGTGTGTAAACAATCCTTACCTGTGCTGCAGCCAGGGTGGATCTTGGAATATGCCGATCTCATGCTTTTGCTCCAGTGGCTTGTTCGGGGAGCTCTTGGGGACAATCGGAAATCCTTACCTTGGCCAATAAAGCCCAGAGTGGTGTGGCCCTGCTGTCCCCCAGCCTCCTCTGAGGAGCTTTCCTTGGGTTGCCTGCACTCCAGGCACCCTGGTGTTTCAGTTCCTGTCTTTCTCCTTCCCAGCTCATGTGGGTTCTCTGCATCTGGAAGTACTCCCCTGTGCCCACATGCCCCTCTGCACCCTGGTTTCTCCTAGTTACCATAGATTTATCCTTCAGGACTGACCCCACACAGGGCAGAGCTTTCTGGTACCGTTCTAGAGTGTTTATCACAATTTGTGCTTATATATTTCTCCAGTTTGACCACCTTAGTGTCTATGTCTTCTCTTACTTCATAAATGTCATGCAGGCAGGGATCATATATGCATCCTTGTATTCTTTGTGCTCTAAAAGAGATTACCACATAGTAGGTGCTCGGTAAATTTCATGAGGCATTTTGATAGCACATGCATGTAGCTTATAGTCAGAACTGGCAGTGAATTCTATTTCTGCATCTTGGCAAGTTACCTAACCTCTCTGAGCTGCAGTTTCCCTATCTGAAAAATGGGTATAATTAAACTGAGTCTCGGAGCAGTTGGGAGTACTTGGAAAGTACCAGACATATAGCAGGTGCCTGAGCCCTGGTAACTATCATAGTAGCATCTTTGAGGCAAAGCCAGTGAGCATTCTTGTTCACGGGCAGTTTGTGCTTCTGGTGACCAGCGACAGCTGGCCTCAATGTCTGGGGTCACACTGGGCCACAGGTGGGGGTTCAGTGTCTCCCTGCCCCAGGAGGTGAGAGTGACGTTGGAGCTGGGGGTTGAGGAGGTCACTGTGCCATTTGGCAACTGCCACCAAGACCTTGGAGGGAAGACAGCCCTGGGGCACCTCCAGTCCCTGGTTTCTGCCAGGACAGTGGAAGGGAGCAGCAGGGAGCCATGGGAACAGAGGAGGGCGGGGAAGCCAGGTGGTCCCAGGAAGCTGACGGCTTGGCTGGCAGGCGGGAAAGGAGCTGATGAGAATGTCAGGGCTCTGGAGGGGATAGGGTTTCTGCCGCCTCCAGCTGCCCTAAGCTGCCTCTGCTGTTTTCCAGAGGGACCCAATTACAACCCCCTTGTGGAGCCAGGGCTGCCAGAGATCCTGCAGAGATAGGAGGCGGCTCTCAGCAGGGCAGCAGGGACCTTTTAAGCTCCCCTAACCATACACCTGTTCCTGATCATCTAGGATTTGGGGCCTGGTTTGGGGCAAATGTTAGGACTTCTGAACATGGTCCCTCAGATCTCCACAGAGCCTCAGGCTTTCAAAGTGTTCTCAAAAGTACCGACTCATTTGATCTTCTTCACAGCTTGGGAGCTGCCTGGAAGGGTTTGTTAGCTTCTTTGGTCGGTGTCCCTATGGTCCAGAGAGAGGGAAGCTAGTTGGCTACAGTCACCTGGCAAGCAAGGGACCAAGGACTTCTGTCTCTGCAGAGCCTCTTCCTTGTGCCACTCAATAACTGGTCAACATACAGCAAGGATCTCCAGCTTGCCCCGGCCCCACCATGCCCCATTGTGTACCATCAGGAGGGCATCCCTTAACAGGGTTGCCTGACTGGTCCTGGAAGACATTTGAGCAGCAGCTCCTGACCAGCATGCAGTGTGTGCTTTATCCTGGGTGCTTGCTGGGTGCTGAAGGAAACAAAGGAAGGTGGAGTGTTCTCTGCCCCCAAGGAGTGGATGGCCAGACATGCCCTCTGAGGGAGCATCGTATAATGTTGGGTATACTTTTAGGAAGCTGTGTGATGTCAGCCCTGAGGATGATGAGTGGAGACCTGAGATCGGCCTCCATGGGGGATTTAGTTAGGCTGAGAGAAGGAAAGGCATTCCCCTGGGAAGCCTATACTAGCAAGTGTGGGAGGCAAGAAGGGATTGGGGTTTTCCAGAATGGAGAGTCGGCTTTTCTGTGTAGAGTGGAAGGAAGTTTGGAAGTTAGATGGCTTTTAATCCATTCACATCACAAGTGTTTCTTGAGAACCTACTGTGTGTTGGACTCCTACTAGGCACTCTACACACCTTATCTAATTTCATCCTCCATACAGCCTTGGAGATATTTTTCTCATTTCACAAATAGATAAGTATGAGTATAGAGATGAGGAATCAGGAAGTTAAATGATTTGCCCAAGCCCAGTCTGACTCTAAGACCCATATTTTTCCACACAGAAGGCTTTGGGGGAAGGTGAGTTTGGGTATGTATGAGCAGTGAGTAAAGACAAGGAGGCAGGACCGCATTGGCTGTGTATGGTAGTCAGTGTGGTAGAGAGTTTGACTCATGCAAAACTTCCTCTTCGGGCCCTGATCCCTCCATCAGGGGCCTTGCTTGGCCCACTCAGGGGCCTAGCTGCCTGATCTACCTGTCTCGTTCAACAAGTGACTTCGCCAGCTGGCACCTCCACAGACTTTCTGCTACTACCAGCTCTTTTGTTTGCCCCCACCTGAATGTCACCCCTACCCTCTCCACCTGTCCAAATCCTGTGTACCCCTTAGGAATCCACTGGAAATTTCAGTTCCTCCAGGAAGCCCTCTCTGACCTTGTCTGTAATCTCTCTCTCCTTGGAACCCCAGTTGTCCTGCTTCTTCACTGGGTGTGCCCAGGTGCCTTTTTAAAGTCTGTCCTATCTCCCCAGTTTGTAAACACCCCATGTTCTGGCAGGGGGCCACAACCCTTGCCCCTAGTTTGCAAGTCCCACAAGCCTCATGGACAGTAGCAGACCGTTGATAAAGTGTTGTTGTGGGCCAGGCAAGGGGGCAAGCCCTTCACACAGATTTCCTGATTTAGTCCTCACGGCAAGCCCTGGATCCTGACTAGCCCCAAGTGTAGAGGTGGCTTGAGCAAGGTCCCCACTCACAGGCACCCACAGTGAGAGATATGAGTGCAAGACAGTGGGGGCCTGTCAGGTGGCTGGCCCCTTACAGGTGCCTTAGAGCACACCCTTCTTATTTTTCCACTTTTCCTTTTGCATGCTGATGGTGTGCATGTGTGTGTGTGTGTTGCAGGGGTGGGGGGAGGTTTTCCCATAAACCCATCCCTGCCTTTAATCAGTTTCCACTTGGAAAATGAGCCTGGGTGGCCGTGGTTTGAGATGGTACTCTCCTCTTGGGGTCAAGATAAACCCATGGGGTGATGATAAGGGCATTGTGGGGACCTGCACCAAGCCCAGCTGCCCACAGCTCAGCTCACTGAGGCCCTGGGGCCCCCATCCTCCTGCTTAGGAGGGATAAAGTGGCCTGGAGGCAGGCAGCAGAACAGGAATGCAGCCTTCCGGCTGGCTCCTTGACAGGGCATCTCTGGGAGGCCCCCCAGCTCTTCCAGGCTGCTGCTCTGCTGGGGAAGCCAGGGATTAGGGGCCTAATTCCTCCGAGAATCCTGTTTTTCTTAGCTTCACACGCATTGCTCTTTAGGAAAGGCCCCTCATCTAATTAGCCTGAGTCAACAGCTCCATTTATTTGGACACGTGATGTTATGAAATGGGCTGCTGCTGGTGTGTTTTTGTACCACATATCTGGGCTGCCCCTCCAGGATGGCATTGGGACCCCGGCCAGGGTGAGTCCAGCCTGAGAGGGGCTCCAGCAGAGGCCGGAAGGGAGACCCCAGGTTTGCTAGCCAGGCGGGAACTGCTCACTCTCGGATTTCATAACAAGAAAGTGACCCATGGAGTGTCCACATACCCAGCTTCCTCTCCTGGTGGTGTTTCTGAACCAAAATTAAAAAGGGATTAGAGGCCCTTTGACTGAAACGCCTTCCTCTGTCCCCGATCAGACTCAAAAGGGACTTCTACAAGGGCCTTTTGATGATGACAGGCCTTTTTACCACATCCATAAGTACCCAGGACTTTTGGAGGAAAAATGAGTGCCAATAGTTACTATTTATTAAGCATTTACTATGTGCTAAGCATATTGTACAATAAATCACAAACACACACACACACTTTTTTTTCTCCTCGCTCTCTGTCCCCTCACACTGTTAGCCTTATCTGGGGGGGGGAGTGCAAGCCCCCCTCCTTTCCCACATTCCAGCCCCTCCCACCTCTCTCTCCCCTCCTCCAACTTTGCTGTTTATCCTTCCAGATTCTTCCCTATGCATTTATCATGCATAGGTATCATATGTCATTTCTAATTGTAAAGACAACTGTTTGAGGAAAGTACTGTTATCCTCGTTTCACGGACCAGAAAGCAGAGGTGAAGAGAGGCTAAGCAGCCCGCTCAAGGTCACACAGGCAGGCAGGCAGGCACAGAGCTGGGCTCTAAATCCAGGCCTGTGGGACTCCAGAGACTGACAGGAAAATGCTTGTCCTCTAGCACTGCACGCATCCCCAGCAGGTCACAGACTTGGGTCTTAGCAAATTGTTGTGCCCTTCTTACCTGTTCCTCTTCTTGCCGCCCCTTCTCCATGCTGTTGTTATTTGTGGCAAATGGCTCAGTCGTGGTGGGCATTCGGTCCTTGGGGTCACATGGAAGTCACCCTGAATAGATGGGACCAGAGCTCTGCCTTGCTGCCTTATTCTTGTTCCCTGAATTACCGCGCACCTCACTGTTGTATCTGGACTGCTTTCTGCTTCGGGCACCCAGAGCCAAATGGAAGCAAGCAACACCGTCACCCTTTCCCCGGAGTAGGGCTGATCAACGCACACACACGCCAGACCACAGAGCGCTTAACCCCTCTTTGGACAGGTGGAACACTGTCGTGAACAGCCGCAGTTTAGCAGAGATCGGCGCACGTACTGCGCGTGGGGAGTCTGGGAGAGCAGCTTCTCCTTGCCTGCTCCTGCCTGGGAGGTGAACCAAGTGGGAGGACTGGGCTCCTAAATGTTGGCCTCTTCTTTTTTTTTTTTTTTTTTTTTTTAAAGATTTATTTATTTATTTATTCGACAGAGATAGAGACAGCCAGCGAGAGAGGGGACACAAAGCAGGGGAGTGGGAGAGGAAGAAGCAGGCTCAGTGCGGAAGAGCCTGATGTGGGGCTCGATCCCACAACGCCGGGATCACGCCCTGAGCTGAAGGCAGATGCCCAACCACTGTGCCACCCAGGCGCCCCTAAATGTTGGCCTCTTCTAATGGGGGTTTGTGGCCAGCAACTGCTGTGTGTGTAAGATACTGAAAGGAATTCTCACAACTGATGTAGGCTGGAAAAGCAGAGGCCAGGGAGAGGCAGGAGTCAAAGAGACATTATTTGCTGGATTAAAAAAAAAACAAATTCCAGTGCTGGGCCTGGAAGCTTCTTAAGAAAAGGTAATGGGACCTTTTTTCCTGTTGAACTTTCAAACCTCACTGACCCTGCACTTTGTGCTCTGGAGTTTATCAGGGACGCCAGGGGCCAGGAGTGTAGCACGACTAAAGTTACTAGGGCAAAGCTGGAGGCAGGTCAGCCCTCCACAGGGGAGTCCCAAGGGCCTGCGGGCAGCCACTGCCACCAAGAACTTCTAAGGCCAAGAAAGGGAAGCCTCGAAACCAAACATCCCGGCACGGTCCCAGGCAAATGTGTTCCTCATCAAGGCAGATACAAACAAAGTTTATTAAAAAGCCTTCTAAAAGACATTCCAAATCACCAGCAGGCCTCTGTGAGGTGACCGTCCATTCTCCTGCAGACTCTCATTGCAGCCTCATTGGAGCTTTTCAAACACCAAGTCACCAATGTGTCCAGGAAGGAAAATAAACAGGGGGCTCCAGTGGGCGGCCCCGCAGCTCACGGTGACCCGGCTCTCAGTGCCGGCCTGCACTTTTTGACACCACAGCCGGCAAGGTTGATAAGCATGACCTGGGAATGGAGAACAAACAGAGCGGTGAGGCCTCTTGGCCTGTGGGGTGGGCGCTTCCCAACATGTCCTAATGGCAGCCCAACAGGCAGAGGAAGGGCCCCTGTGGTTGCAAAAATGGCGGCTTGGTACAGTGGCGTGAACTCTGGACGAGGAATGTAAGGTGCCTTTTGTGTTCTGGGAGGAGAGGAGACCTCTGCTTCCAAGTAACTGGAAGTTTCCTCATCTGTAAAATTGTTGATTTTCCCAATAGACGGGAGTGGGGTTGCTCTCGTTGAAGGACGTGCTGGAGGTCTCAGAGCCAGTCCACATGTTTCCCAAAGCATGTCAGGGTACCCCACAGAAACCTGGGCCCTGTGGAGCACAGTTTAACAGCCTCCCTTCCTGGTAGGGAAGCTAAGAGTCTGTGATTTTACAGTAATCAGAATGTACACAGGGGCCCATAAGCAAGCTGTGAACCATTGTATGTTGTAGTACTAGGACAAGGGACAGGGAGAACTCTCTCTCTCGAGTCAGATAGGCCTGCATTGCCACCACCTACTTGTGTCAGTTGGGCAGCTTCATTGCTTAAATTTCCAGAACCAGGAAGAGGGGATCAGAGCCGTTGCCTCGTGCTGTTGATGTGAGCATCTGTGCTAAAGTCTAAGCCATTAGCGAAGAGTCAGATGTGTAGTTGGTACTTAATAAGTGGTAACTATTGTTATTTTTATTTCTTTGGCATGTCTGATGGCCCTTGCACTGTTCAACGTTCTGAGGAGCCCAGGGTGGGTATCCAGACAATAGAGCGGGGGCGGAGGGAGAGAGAATGCCCCTGGAAGGTAGGAAGAACTTTACTACTGATAAAATTATACCTGTAATGATTTATTGAGAACTTTCTAGGGGTGGGTACTGTGTATGGAGAATATAGTAAGTCCCTCCTGTGATAATTTCACACTTCAGGTTACTGTGCTTTTTTTTTTTTTCCCCTCACAGGGGAGGAGACTGAGAAAGCTTCAGTGGTTCAGGGTGCACACAGGGAAAATGGCAGAGCTGGAAATCATACCATTGAAGGGGTGACAAATGATAGGATTCTCGTTACTGGGGAGACCCCAAGGGTTGCTCAGTGGTAGAGCTCCCCAAGACCTACTTCTGTGTCTAATTCTCTCATCAATTCATCCTTTCCAACCAATCCAGCCTCATCCAGAACGGGCTTCCATTGTCACCTGACTCTCAAATGTCTATTTTCAGACTAGAGTGTTCCTTGGACCCTCAAACCTATGATGTAGTAATTCACCTGACGTTTCTTTTATTTTTTTAAATTATTTTAAAGACTTTATTTATTTATTTGCTAGAGAGAGAGAGAGAGAAAGAGAGAATGAGCATGGGGGAGGGGCAGAGGCAGAGGGAGAAGCAGACTCCCCACTGAACAGGGAGCCCAATGCAGGGTTTGATCCCAGGACCCTGAGATCATGATCTGAGCTGAAGGCAGATGCTTAACCAACTGAGCCACCCAGGTGCCCTCTGACATCTCTTTTAGATGACTCCAAGACACCCAGGATTTTACATGCCCAAGACTAAACTCATAGCCATGTGTACCCTTAGCCTGGTCCTTCTGCAGGGTCCCAAGCCAGTGTCTGGCACTAGAGTCATGCTGGACTGTTCCTTCATTTCCCACCCACTTGCATCATCAGCGCTCTCCACCCAACCTTCCAAGTACCTGTACATCCTGTTTTCTCTCCACCTCTGTTGCTACCCCTTTAACCAAGCTACTATCATCTTTGGTAATGTACCCTTTTTATTTTTGGTAATTTATTCTTGCTGGTATGATTGTTTATGTCTGCCTCGTCCACTAGCTTACACACTATATAAGGGCAGGGACTACGGTTTTTTGTTTTTGTTTTTGTTTTTTTGATGACTTTTGTCTCCCTAGGACCTAGCACCTTACCTGGTCCTTGCACCTTCCTTGGTCCTCAATAAGCATTTGTTGAATAACCAAGTGAGTGAATAACTTTATTTTAAACTTTAAATTCATTCTGAGGGCTGCACTATCATGGCTGTTCCCTTAGAGCCTGCTGCTTTTTAGCCTGAAAGCAGGGATGTGCTCAGATGATTCTGCATTCCATGAGGTCTGAGGGCAAAGAGGGCTTTTTTACGGAGACTGAGCAGAGGGTCTGAGGGGACCATGTGCTCTGAGATGAGATACAGCCACGCCACAGGGCAGGCGAACACACACACACACACACACATGCTTGTATCCATCCCTGGTCAACTCTGGCCTGCTTACTCCGCAGACATTATCTTTATTCAGAGAATCAATTATGAAATCAATCCCTCACTATTTCTCCAATAATGTAGCTAATAAAAAGAAAAGCTATTTTGATGGTGTCTGGTTTTCAGCTAAAAGGAGGGTCAAAACAGCAATTTTATCAGCTGCCCTTTGAAAGTGCTTCTCTTGGTCACAGCAGTTCACAAGGGGAAACACAATGACTCCAACTCCATTCTTGATATTGGCTCCTGCCTGAGGTGACAGATTGTGTTACCTCTGGACCAGGACATCTGGGAGTAGACGTCAAGGTCAAGTCAAGGTTACACCCTGCTGGCTCTGTCATCAGAGCATGGCCCAGCTCTCCCCCCTTGTCTGATACAGTGAAACACCAGTCAAAATAGCACCTCTCTGGGATTCTGGCAGAAGTGGGCCATGGGAAGTAGCCTCAGGCCCTGGGCTCTTGGTGCAAGCTCCTCTTTCAGAACCTCCTCATCTTAGATTCCTTTCCAAGAAAAACGTCCCAGTTTCATGGTGGCAACGTGACTGTTGTTCCTGCCCCCAGTAAATGGAGAAGCCCTTAAGGGCAGTAACCATGGTCTTTCCACTCACCGTCCTCACTGTCTGAACCTTTACGGTGCTTAGGATTTTCTTGGGTGGTAAGAGATATAGCCATGAAACTGTCAGAAATTAAGTACTGGCATCAGAAGCTAAGCCTGCCTCCTGGACCTGCCATTTTCTGGCTGAGAGCTTTGGGCAAGTTACTTAACATCACTGAGCTCCAGTTTTCTCACATAGAAGGTGGGGACCGTAATGGTACTTGTACTACTTGCATAGGATTTTTTTTTTTTTGAGGAGCATTCAATGAGATAACACATATAAGGCAAAAAAATGCCAGTTTTGGAATGAATAAGGGTGGGGGTCCCCCTTCTTGGGTCAGGGGGCACAGGAAGATGCCGGCACATACTGGAACCCGTTGGAGATCGAGTCTCAGGCCTTCTAAGTTCACTATTCCTTTGAACCTGATTTCCAAAAACAGCCTTTTACTGCCAAGGCCCAGTTACAGAACTCATGTATTTTGTAGATTAAATGTCATCAGAAAACATAAAACAGATTGCAGTGTCCCTAGGCAGCAGCTCCTTTATCCCTGTGTATATCATAGACACAAGTAGTTAATTTTATTTGTTCCTCTCGCTAACCCTTTTTATTTAAGTATATATTTTGGGAACACTTAGTCCATCAAAGAAGCATTTAAAAGAAACTCATCAGTTATTCTTGGGTACCAAAGAATAATTATTAAATAAAAGCACAGTGCTTCACTTTCTAAGGTTAAAACTCCAACCATCCTGCTTCTATGTGCTTACAATCCCTAATGAAGGTCAGGAGAGCAGTGCACCTCAGCAAGAGCTTTAAAGCGGTTCTGTGCTTAGCCAGGGCCTACAGTTGCTGGTATGAACAGAGAAGGCCAGGGTGTGGGGTATGGTGTGGCTTGGATGAGTTCTGCTGATTTATGGCTGCCATCTTGTGGCAGTTGCTCTGACGTGAGTCTGCCTGTGGGTAATGGGTTTCCTAACTTCTCTAAGGACATGCTCCCCTGTGATTTATATAGTACTTGCATACATTGCATACATTGCATACATTGCATACATTGCATACATTTGCAAATGGGGCTCTGGGGTCGTAACTCCAACTGTAGGAAAAGTGAAATGAACAAGAATGGGAACTTCTGCAAGTGGGACATCCAGGCCAGCAGTGGGTGGCAGGTGTTTAGGTGGTCTGTCTGGGGCAGTGTGGTGACAGGGCAACTGTGAGAACTGCCATTTGTTGAGCCTTTACTCTGCGCTAAACTTGCCTTAGCACTTCCCATTTATTATTTCACTTAATACTAACAACGACCCTCTGAGCTAAGCCCTACCATCTCCCCATTTTAAAGGCGAAGAAGCTAAGTCTTCTTCAGGCACCTGCCAAAGTTACGAGCTAGTGTGGGGTAGAGCCGGGACTCAAAATAAGGTCTTTCTGACCCCAGGGTATGTACTTTAAATCTCCCCGTGCAGTCGTGGGTGGGCTGTAGAGCCCCAAAGACCTGGGAGCCTGTCCTGGCTCAGCCACTTGGGTAACGTGAGCTTGGCTTAGTCACTTGGCCTCTCCCACTCTGTTTCTTCCTCTGCAGAATGGAGCTTCCTCACAGGTTAATTGCATGGATTAACCAGGATAACTGATGGAGTTAGCATGGTGCCTGGCACAGGGGAGGGCTCAGTAACGTGGGTTTCTTCTTTTTGCCCAGGGGCAGGGAGAAATGGGAGGGCCACCTCCTTAGTCGGTCTTCTTACCATTTCAGCCTCCTCTGCCTCCCTCAGGCTGCACAGGACCTTTTCCACCAACACCAGAAGGTCTTTGATTCCTGATTATTTAATCACTTTCTCAGCTGAATCGTCTTGGCTACATGGGAAAGGCAGCGCTGGATAGTGTAAAGAGTCTTTGACTAGCATTTTAAAGACCTTGGTACTAGTTCAGCCCTTGGCCTGAGGCTTGGACAACTTCTGTCTCTCTGGGCCTCAGTTTCCCTAGCAATAAAATGTGGGATTTGTCCATAGATAGGACCAATGTGCATATGTAGTCCACATGCAGGCACTCCCTAGTTCTGTACTTGCTGTAGACATGATTAATCAATTGTGGCATCTTCGTCAGTGATTCTGGATGTGGCTGCAGAGCCTTCCCCCACACGTGGAGGCAATCACCATCAACCAGTTAGAGTTAAAATGATAATTACAGCCTCTTGGATATTCCTGAACAATTTATCATCTGTTAGGGATCCTTCTGGTTCTGACTATACCACCCCAGTCTTTAACGCTGTGAGGGACTATGCAGAGAGCAAGCATCTGAAATGAGGAGAATAGATTCTAGCTTTAGCCATATTGCCTGGAAACTGCGTGACCTTGGCATGTTGCTTACACCCTCTGAACCTATTTCTAGTTTGTAAAAAGAAAGTCTTAACATATGCTCTGGCCGTTGGCATTGTTATGAGTCTGACATCACTGTAGCCTCCCTGAATGCAGGGCCCAGGTCCCTGTCAGTGCTGCATCCCCTGTGCACTGGAGAGTCTGGTCAGGAGCAGGCTTTCCATGAGTTTTTGTTGAAGCATGATAAATATGATATTTATAGAAATGGAAGGAACTACAACCTGGTGAAATACATCTCTAGAGAAGAAATTCTCACTTGTGTAGAGCATGAGGTGGATCAAGGAGCCCTTTTGGCATGCAAATTCCTGGACCCTACCACAGGAAGCTGATCCAGGATGCCTGGGGTGGGACCCAGGAATCCACAGGTTTAATAAGATTTCCTGGGAATTCAGCTGCAGGCGGTCTGGTGCCCACTCAGTGAGAAATAGAGCTCCAGAGTTGGGAGGCTCCGAGTGGAAGTTAAGATAAACAGAGAGCCTTGGTTTGCTGCCAGTCATTCTCTAGGAGTTGAGTTCTACCTTGGAGTTCCCAGAGCCATTGCATCTGTGAGGGGATCACCTGGAAGGACAGTTCCCTCCAGCCCTCATCGCTGCCACAGAGGCCCGATCCGCAGCTGACTCATGCTCTCTCTGTGCTCTGACCTGTGAAGCCCATGTAGAAAGCAGCCAGGTATATCAGGGGCATTTCCCGTTTTATCTCAAGTAAAATGGGAGTGGTGGGGGTCTAGGTTGCCAGTGCTGCCTACCACCTGTTATCCTGTGTGGGTCGTGTGTTGCTCTCCCCAACTCCATTCACAAGTCTCAGACCAGGATCCTTCAGGAAGGGCATCCAGAAGGCAGGCTGGCTGGGGCTCAGCCAGGTACTCTGGTTGAGGTGGTAGTGGTGGTGGTGGTGGTGTGTGTGTGCACGTGTGTGAGAGAGAGAGAGAGGGAGGAGGGAGAGTGTGTGTGTGTCCTGATGTTGGCTGTCTACATAGTTCCCAAAGCAACTGAGTAGAAAGTGAAAAACAGTCAAATATCTGGGATTTTTTTTTTTTTGCATGTTGCTGAACATAGAGACTTTGTAAACACCCATGTAAATGTTTCATCCTTAGGTTTCAGGGCAATAATGCCATTTGCAAGTAGATGACTGATTAAAACATATTTTGGAGGGTGCGTGGGTGGCTCAGTCAGTTAAGCGTCCGACTCTGGATTTCTGCTCAGGTCATGGTCTCAGGGTCAGGATCTCAGGGCATGGAGCCCGCTTAAGATTCTCTCTCTCTCTTCCTCTGCCCCCCCCCCAAATAAATAAATAAAAATTTAAAAAACAAACATTTTTTAGATGATATTATTTGACTTCACAGTCATATTCATTGTTGTCATCATCATCATCATTCAGACTGAATTAATGAATTATTAAGAGAGAATTGGATTTTGAGCTCTTGTTAAAAATTTAAAATATATTCAATTAAAAAATTATGGTTCTTTCCTATCCTCCCAGAGCCTTTTCCTCACAGCTAACAAGTTCTGTTAACTTCATGGGCTTCTTATAAGGATTAAACAAGTTAATATGTGGAAAGTGCTTAAAACAGAGCCTGGTAAATTCTCATAAAATGATGCCCATTTTTCTTTACTACTACTACTACTAGTACTACCACTACTACTAGTATTACTACTAGTATTACCACTACTACTACCACTACTGGTACAATACTGTTAACGTAAGTCCAACCGAAACAATCTCTTAATTATCCCAAACCAATGGGGTATTGGGACTCTCCAACCAATGGGATGTCCTACAGATATTATTAACTTCTCAGTCAACTGAACTCTTATATTTTAAAAAAGAAGATCTTTGTACTATTAGCCACCTGGGCCATGGAGGCCACATTGCACTCTTTGCCTTTGTAAGTAAGGCTTGATGGGCACAGCCCAATTTTTCCCTGGGTTACTGGGCTCGGAATCCAAAACACCAGCTGAAAACTGTCAGACCTTTTCATGGCTGACAGCAAGTACTTCTGGAGTTCTTTTTCTCCTTGTTTTTTATGGTGCCCCCTACCTGTTCTGATATTCAACTGTCTCTGCTTTGGGGACTTTTCTCTCCTCTCCCTTCTAACTTGCTGTACCAAATCTGTCAGGCCTTAGGGACAAGGAAGACAGATAATGCTGTCAAATTTGTGTGAAAACTGGGTATATCCAGGCATCTGGCTGCTCAGTCAGTGGAGCACACAACTCTTGATCTCAGGGCTGTGGGTTCCAGCCCCACGTTGGGTATAGAGCTTACTTAAAAATAAAATCTTAAAAGCGCGCATATCCAACGCCAGAAAGCCGCTTTAACTTAATCCTAGGTTGTTAGTGATGTTCTGGAGAGTTATGACTGTCATGCCAATATCTTCCAGAGAAGTGCAGTGTGTGTTATCCGGACATTACATTCCCGTGGGACATGGAAGACCCTCCGAATCCAGGGAAGAACCAGTTATGCTCAGCCATCCCTGATTCAACACCTGGCCCGGTCAGAGACTCTAACCAGCCTCCTTACTTGGGCTCCCTGCTGTCCTAGCTGGCTCAGCCTTGTCCCAGAAGTGAAACCAGATGGCTAGGGTGGGTAGTTCAGGAGACCCACAAAAAGACCCCAGGGAAAACTGAGCTCCTGGTCCCACCCACTGCCCCAAACTGCTTCTGAATTGGTTCATCCATGAACAGACCCAAAAATTCCTTTTATCTCCCAATCACCAAGAATCTGATCCTTTATTTAGTCCCGAAACTCGGAAACTAATCTTTTATTTATCTCTACTGTAATCCCACTTCAAGCTGTGTATGGAATACACCGCTTGGGAACAAACCTCTAGGATTTCAGAAGGACCCTCAGTCAGGGAAGCGCAAGGGCTTATGAGGGAAAGTAAAACCAGGGCCAGGATGTTTTGGTTCCATGTGCGAATTGGAGGAAGAACGCGCAGCCCATCTGGGCTTGTGTGATGGAGAATGAGCCATAGGCAAACTCCCTAATCACCAAACCACAGTAGAGGGTGGGAAAATGGGTGGCATGATGTCAGACCCCAGCAAGGCAAGCTGGTTGGAACAATTTCCCAGCTTGGCCCTGAAGCCAGGGCAAAGAATCCCTGACAGGCTGCTTGGAGCATGCTGAGTGGTTCCAGACAGCCACTGTCATCCCCAGTTCTCCCTCTCACTGTGCATCTGAGGTCAAACTTGGGTGGGGGGCAGGGAGTGCCACTCCCCACCCATCCATCCTCAGCAGGCCACGTCCCACTGGGGCCCTGAGCGGACCGCCTTCCAGACCACCACCTCTGCCCTCTTTCACTCGTTCTTGTATTCTATACAGATTTCCTGAGTGCCTACCGGTGCCAGACCCCAGGTTGGGGCTGGCCATTCAGTGGAACAGCGCGCTGTCCCTGCCCTCCCAGAGTGATTGGAGCCAGTGGGGAAAGCAGTCAGATGCTGGACAGTCATTTCACGAAAATTACGATGGAAGGGGTTTGACAGTTCATAATTGGAGAAGGAAGTCGGCACAGGTGGTCGGATGCGGTTAGCGGACTGTGAGAGGATGAGCAGGAGTTAGCAAGGTACAGAGTTGGGGTGTCAGGGAGTGTCTTCACAAACTTGCTTTGGCTTTTCAGCTTCTTCATGTATCTCTCCAAACCTTAGCTCCTGAGTCGGGCCTCAGGGGCACTGAGCATGCATTCAGAACTCCATTTCTGGACCTGCCTCTGGGCTCCAGACCCTGGCATCCAACCCCAGAACCAGCCAGCTGGTGTGTCCCTCCCCAAGCCCCATTCTGGGGAGGCAGCTGCCCAGTCTTGGTCCTTCTTTCCCCAGCTCGCTCTCTTATGTACTCACACGTCACTGATTCATATGTCCAGTCAGCTCAATTCCACGGGGTTTTCTCAGCACCTGCTTGCCTCCCAGGGGAGACAGCTCACTTTGTTCATGCGTTCTCTCCCTCAAAGTTTGCTTCACCAACATTCCCTCCACCAGGAACAGGCCTTGTGTTGGGCCCCGACTGTTAAACTGGAGCCTGGAAAAGGGCCATGGGGGTGGGATTCAGGGAAGTCTTTCTGGGAGACGCAGACTGAGCGGGAGTTTGCCACGTGAGATTGCCCTTCTTTTCCATATTCTATCTCTTCTGCTCTTTCCCATGCCTTTTTCTCCCTCTACTCTGGCCTATCATGGATGTCTCCCAGCTTTAGCCTGAAGGAATCTAGCCTGATGTCTGCCCATTTGACAGACAGGGATAGTGAGTTCCCAAGATCAGGAGGGATTTGCACAGTCATGCAACTCAAGGAAATATGATGTATTGTTCCAGAGTCTGTGTGTCTAAGACTCATTCCTTCCTAGACATAAAGGCTTTCTTCAAAACTTACACCAGTTCTCTCCTTTGGGTGCTACCCCTCCCTGCCCCTTCATTGCCTGATTCTCTCCAGGGAGGGATTTTCAGAAGTATTGATGCCTTCCTGCTTCTGGACAGAGGAACCTGCCAAGGATGTGTCTAGGATCCTTACCAGACTACCTCCAGGGAGGGGCCTCTGGGCTGCTGTCCTTCTAGACCTCACCTGAAAGAGTGAAACTTCACTGTTAAAAGCTAGGAGACTTTGGGGACCCCATTTTAATATCTGGTGAGCCCCAGTTTTCTCATCTGTAAAATGAAGATAACAATAGGGCTAGTAGCAGCTTGAATGAAATCATGTTTGAGAAGTGTTCATACATAGCAGGTGCCCATCATCAACTGCTATTATTGTAGTTCCCTGTTCAGTCTTGCCCCAGATAGTCATGGTCAGTGGTCAGGGAAGGCAAGGAAGATTCTGGAATGCTGTATCCAAGGGTTTGGGGGGGGATGGGGTGCTAGGCCTCTAACAAGGCCTCTAGAAAAGTGAGTCCTTCCCTCTCCTGAGTTTGATGGATGGACAGATTGGCGGAGGATGGGACTGGAATTAGGGGGCCACAGGATAATAAGCAACAATGTCCTGGACTCTTTGCCAATCTGACAGGAAAAGGAAGAAAACTGGGGGGGAAATGCCCAAAGGACTCTACAAATGAGTGTGACAGGAACTATTGTTTTAGTTGTTCATTCCCACCAGTGTTTTCAGGGGTCTCCATGCAGCTTTCGCTTGCAAGGCTTTGAGCCTGTGACAACCTCAGCTTGATGAGTGGATTTAAGGGGAACTGAGCTCAGAACAGAGTTCATGTTAGAGCCCGGTCTCTGTGGAGCCAGGGGACAAATGAATTCCTGGCTGGAGTTCTCTAGGCACACACACACCAGCTGATGGATCCTCCACAGAAGCACGCTCCCATATAATAGTTCAATAGTTTCCCATAAGGGAAACTGAGGCACAGAGAATTTGAGTGACAGTCTGTTAGCAGTGCAGCTCGAACTAGAATTTGAATCTGTGGACTCATCTTTTCTTCCTTTCTTTTGTTTTTGGTAAGAAATTAGATTTTTGTTCTAAAAACACTGAGAAACGGGGGCATCTGGTGGTTCAGTCAATTAAGTGTCTGCCTTTGGCTCAGGTGATGATCCTGGGGTCTTGGGATCCAGCCCCGCATCAGGCTCTCTGCTCATCGGCGAGTCTGCTTCTCCCTCTGTCTCCATGATCTCTCTCGCTTTCACTCTCTCTCAAATAAATAAAATCTCAGATAAATAAATAAATAAACAAAATCTTAAGTAAATTAAAGAAAATAAAAAAGAAAATGAAAAAGAAGAGAAAATATATCTTCAGTACTGTGCTGTAATTCTTGAAAAAAATCCACATGTAAGTGGACCTGTACAGTTCAAACCCATGTTGTTCAAGGGTCAACTATATAGGTATATATATATATATTTTTTTTTTCTTTATCCATTCATCCATTGATGGACACTTAGGTTATTTCCATATTTTGGCTACTACAAATAATGCTGCAATGAACATGAAAGTGCAGATATCTTTTTGAATTAGTGTTTTTGTTCCTTTTTTTTTCCCCAAAGATTTTATTTATTTATTTGACAGAGAGAGAGGGAACACAGGCAGGGGGAGTAGGAGAGGAAGAAGCAGGCTCCTAGCGGAGGAGAATGATGTGGGACTTGATCCCAGAACGCTGGGATCACGCCCTGAGCCAAAGGCAGATGCCTAACGACTGCGCCACCCAGGCGCCCCTAGTGTTTTTGTTTCCTTTGGATAAATACCCAGAAGTAGGATTGAGGGATCATTTGGTAGTTCTATTTTTAATTTTTTGAGGAGCTTGCATACTATTTTCCATAGTTCTTGCACCAATTTACATTTCCACCAACAATGCACAAGGGTTCCCTTTTCTCCACATCCTTGCCAATACTTGCTATTGCTTGTCTTTTTGATAATAGCCATTCCAACAGTATGGGATGATAGCTCGAGGTGGTTTGATTTGCATTTCTCTGATGATTAGTGATGTTGAGGACCTTTTCACGTACCTCTTGGCCATCTGTATGTCTTCTTTCGAAAAATGTCTGTTCAGGTCCTCTGCCTACTTTTATTTTTTTTATTTTTTTTTAATAATTTATTTATTCATTTGACAGAGATAGAGACAGCCAGTGAGAGAGGGAACACAAGCAGGGGGAGTGGGAGAGGAAGAAGCAGGCTCACAGCGGAGGAGCCTGATGTGGAGCTCGATCCCACAACGCCGGGATCATGCCCTGAGCCGAAGGCAGACGCTTAACCGCTGTGCCACCCAGGCGCCCCCTCTGCCTACTTTTAAATCAAATTGTTCCTGTTTGCTTTTTGCTATTGAGTTATACGAGTTCTTCACATATTTTGGATATTAACCCCTTATCAGATATATGATCTGTGAATATTTTCTCCTATTCTGTAGGTTGACTTGTCCCTTTGTTAATGGTTTCCTTTGCTGTGCAGAAGGTTTTTAGTTTGACGTAGGCCCACTTGTTTCTTTTGGCTTTTATTGCTTTTGATTTTGGTATCAAATTGAAAAAAAAAATCTTTGCCAAGACTAATGTCGAGGTGCTTACCACCTATGTTTTCTTCTCAGAGTTTTATGGTTTCAAATCTTATATTCAAGTCTTGAATCCATTTTGAGTTGATTTTTGTAGATGATGTAAGAGACTGATCCAGTTTCATTCTTTTGCATGTAGTTGTCCATTTTTCCCAATTTCATTTATTAAAGAGACTGTGCTTTCATCATTGTGTACTCTTTGTTTCTTTGTCATAACTTACTTGACCAGGGGCACCTGGCTGGCTCAGTCAGTAGTGTGACTCCTGATCTCAGGGTCGTGAGTTTGAGCTCTATACCGAGGGTAGAGTTGACCTAAAAAAATAAAACAAAAATTAAAAAAAATAAATTAATTGCCCATATATGTATGGGTTTATTTCTGGGCTCTCTATTCTGTTCTGGACTCTAATGCATTCTCTGTGCATTTATTTCTGATTTATGTGTCTGTTTCTATGCCAGTACCATACGATTTTGATTGCTATAGCTTTGTAGTATAGTTTGAAATCAGGGAGTATAATGCCTCCAGCTTTGTTTTTTTTCCCCCCTCAAGATTACTTTGGCTATTTGGGATCTCTTGTGGTTTCATACAAATTTAAAAATTTTTTGTCCTCTTTCTGTGAAAATACCATTGGTATTTTGATAGAGACTGCGTTGAATCTGTAGATTGTTTTGGATAATATAGGCTTTTTAGTAATATCCTATCAGCACAGAATATCTTTCCACTTATTTGTGTCTTCTGCTGTTTCTTTCTTCAGTGTCTTATAGTTTTCAGTGTACAGGTCTTTCACCTCCTCGGTTAAATATTCCTAGATATTTTATTCTTTTTGATGCAATTATGAATGGGATTGTTTTCTTCTTTTTCTGATTAGTGTATAGAAACACAACTGATTTTTGTATATTGATTTTGTATCCTGAAACTCTGTTGAATTTGTTGATTAATTCTAATGGTTTTTTGGTAGAGGTTTTTTTTAATTTCCTATATATAATACCATGTCATCTGCAATTGCTGATAGTTTTAACTCTTCCTTTCCGATTTAGATGTCTTTTTACTATTTTTTTGACTAATTGCTCTGGCTGGTACTTCCAACACTGTGCTGAAAATAAAAATGGCAAGAGTGGGGATCTTTACCTTGTTCCTGACCTTGAAGAAAAAGCTTTCTGATTTTTCACCAAGTGTGATGTTAGCTGTGCCTTGTCATATATAGTCATTACTTTTTTGAGAGGTTTTAAAAAAATTTTTAAAAGATTTTATTTATTTATTTGACAGAGAGAGAGACAGCTATGGAGAGAGGGAACACAAGCAGGGGGAGTGGGAGAGGAAGAAGCAGGCTCCCAGCAGAGGAGCCTGATGCGGGGCTCGATCCCAGAATTCTGGGATCACGCCCTGAGCCGAAGGCAGACGCTTAACTGCTGTGCCACCCAGGCGCCCTGAGAGGTTTTTTTTTTAATCATAAATGGATTTTGAATTTTGTTAAGTGCTTTTTCTGCCTTTTCTTGATATGATCATATGATTTCTAATCCTTCATCTTGTTAATGTGGTGCATCACATTGATTGATTTGCAGATATTGAACCATCCATTTGCATCCTTAGAATAAATCCCACTGAATCATGTTGTAACGACCTTTTAATGTATTGTTGAATTGAATTTGCTAATATTTTGTTGTGGATTTTTGCATCTATGTTTATCAGGAATATTGGCCTGTAATTTTTTTTTTTCTTATAGTGTCCTTGTCTGGTTTTGGTATCTGTGTAATGCTGGCCCCATAAAATGAGTTTGGAAGTTCCCTCCTCTTCCATTTTTTGAAAGAGTTTTTTTTTTTAATTAAAGATTTTTATTTATTTGAGAGAGATAGTGTGTGTGTGTGCACAAGTAGAGGGAGGGGAAGGGGGAGAGGCAGAGGGAGGGGCAGAGGGAGAAGCAGACTCTGGGCAGAGTAGGGAGTCCAGTGGGGGTGGGGCTGGATCCCAGGGCTCTGGGATCCTGACCTGAGCCAAAGGCAAATGCTTAACCCACTCAGCCACCCAGACGCCCCTATTTTTTCAAAGAGTTTGGAAAGGATTGGTATTAATGCTTCTTTAAATGTTTGGTAGAATTCACTGGTGAAGCCATCTGGTTCTGGATTGTTGTTTGTTAGGAGGTTTTTTATTACTGATTCAATCTCCTTACTAGTAATTGGTCTATTCAGATTTTCTACTTCCTCATGATTCAGTCTTGGTAGGTTAAATGTTTCTAGGAATTTATTCTTTTTTTTATAGGCTGTTCAATTTTTTGGCCTATGATTGTTCATAGTAGTCTCTCATGATTTTTTTTTTTGTATTTCTGTGGTATCAGTTGTAACATTTCTTTCATTTCTGATTTTATTTATTTGAGTCCTCTTTTTTTCTTTGTGAGTCTAGCTAAAGTTTTGTCTATTTTGTTTATCAGTTCAAAAAACAAGTTCTTAGTTTCGCTGATCTTTTCTACTTTTAGTTTTTATTTCTTTTATTTCTGCTTTAATCCTTGTTATTTTCTTCTTTCTATTAACTTTGGGCTTAGGTTATTCTTCTTTTTTATAGTTCCTTGAGGTTAAAGTTAGGTTGTTTATTTGAGATATTTTTTGCTTCTTAATATATGCATTTATTGCTATGAGCCTTCCTCTTTGAACTGATTTGCTTTCTTATTGTTGATATATATATATGAAATAAGATTTATATTTTATATAAATTTATATATATTTTGTATGTATATATATGCCACTCTGTTCTTTGTTCTTTTTCCCCTTGCTTTTCAGAACTTCCACCTTGGGATCACTATCCTTCTGTTTGAAGTATCATTTAGGATTTCCTTTAGAGAGGGTCTACTGGTGGCAAACTTACTCAGTTGTTTTTTTTTTTTAAGTCAAGTTGTCTTTAATTTGCCATCATATATGGAATTCATATAGAACAGAATTGTCATTACAAACTGGAAAGGATGGACTATTCAATAACTGATTTTTGGGCAATGACTTTTTATCTGAAAAAATTTAATCCCTACTTCAAACTATACACAAAAATAAAATTCTAAGAGATTAAATATCTAAATTGGAAAAAAATGAATCTTTAAAATTATCAGAAGAGAGCATAGGAAATACCTTTATGATCTTTCCTGGGAAGGACTTCTTAAACTGACAGAAAAAGTAAAAACTATATAGGATTGTGAAATTTCAGTATATGAGAATTACAAAGGTCTGTACAATTAAACAAGTTAAAAAACACTGGAAGAAAAATATTTATAAATACCAAACAAATAAAGGATTAGTATCTTGAATATATAAAAAATCCCAGATGAATAAGGGAAAGTCTAATAGGTGATGGATATTAGGGAGGGCACTTGATGTAATGAGCACTGGGTGTTATATGAAACTGATGAATCACTAAATTCTACTTCTGAAACTAACAAAAAAATAAACAAAAAACCCAAAACCAAACCAAACCCAAACAAAAAAGAACTCCTTCATCCTCCCTGAACAATGATTTCTGTTAAAATTGTATGTTCAAACTTCCAAAATTGGCTGTTGATATTTTGCTTAGGAAATTAAGATGCACTTTTTCTACCTGGAGAAAATGTGATTCTCATATTTGTATAGTAATGGGCTAAAAGGAGTCAGTTTGAAACTCTAGACTGACAGCTAACTGCTTTAATCTAGATTGTACTTGTCTTCCACACCGAAAAGGGTAAAGATATCAGATTTAAAGAGTGACAAGTTGAGAGACAGTAAGATTTGCAGTGTATGAAAATATATCTGGAAATTATTTTATTTTTTTTAAACTTTTTTTATTTACTAGAGAGAGAGAGTGAGGGAGAGAGATCATGAGCAGGGGGAGGGGTAGAGGAAGAAGAACATTCCCCATTGAGCAGGGAGCCCAATGTGGGACTCGATCTCAGGACCCTGGAATCATGACTTGAGCCGAAGGCAGACACTTAACCAACTGAACCATCCAGGCACCCTGTCTGAAATAATTTTTATCTTTTTAAAAAGACTTTATATGTTTATTTTAGAGAGAGAAAGAGAGCGAAAGCACAAGCAGGGAGAAGGGGCAGAGGGAGAGGAAAAGCAGACTCTCCCCTGAGCAGTGAGCCCAGTGTAGGATTTGATCCCAGGACTCTGGGATCACGAGACCCTGAGCCAAAGGCAGATGCTCAACCAGCTGAGCCACTCAGGTGTCCCTGAAATTATTTTTAAAGTATTATTCCCATTCACATGAAAAATTGCATTATCTTACCAGTAATTGGTAAGATATTTTTTAAAAAAGAGATACCATTGGCAATTTAAAGTTTGGTGATACAGTGCAGTGAAAGACTGCTAGAGGCTGTTTAAATTGTTACAACCACTCTAGAGAACAATTTGGTTATATCTTATAAAACTGTAAATGTACATCTCATACCACCCATAAATACAATTTCTAGGTATATTTCCTATAGGACTCTTTCTCAGGTGCATAAGATGACAAGTGTGAGTATATTTACTACAGTATGTAATATTAAAAACTGTGAACACAGATATCCATTAATAAATTAATGAATAAAATATGGTATATTCATATGATGGAAACTGAAATCTTTAGGAGAAATGAACCATATATATATACAGTTGACCCTTGAACAGTGAGATTAGGGTTGCCAACCCCACGTAGTCAGAAATCTGTGTATAACTTTGATTCCCCCAAAACTTAACTATAATAGCCTCTTGTTGACTGGAAGCCTCACTGATGACATAAACAGTTGATTTAACACATATTTTGTATGTTATATGTATTATATACTGTATTGGTATAATAAAGTGAGCTAGAGAAAAGGAAATGTTCTTATAAAAATCATAAGGAGAAAAAATACATTACAGTACTATACTATATGTATTGGAAGAAAAACTCACATGTAAGTGGACCCATGCTGTTCAAACCCATGTTACTCAAGGGTCAACTGTATTTATAAAGCGTGATTTCTAAACGAAGTAGAGGGAAAAAGTAAACTGAAGAACATGATGCCAGTTATGTAAATTTAATTGTTCATAAACATAAATATTGATTATTTATATCTATACAAGTGTACTTGTAGCATTCTTATATTGACTAGAATGATACCCAGAATCCTCTGGGAATGGGGAAGGGGACAGGAAATAGAGATCGAAGGATATGATTACATTATCTGTAATACTTTACTCTCTTTGTAGGAAAAAAGACATTAAGGAAATAAGAGCTCAGAAATAAGAGCTGCCAATTTTGGGTGGTAGCCCCTAAGCATGAAAAAATGCGTAATAATATATTAGGCCAAATGTCTATGCTGTGAAGCTAGTGCCTTCTAATAAGTAGCTGTTCTTCTCACCCTGAGGGGAAATCAAAGCAAAGCCCATACTGCCATGAAATTCAGAAATACCCATTGGAGGAGAAGATATTTTCAAATAACATATCTGATAAAGGGCTAGTATCCAAAATATATAAAGAACTTATAAAACGCAATACCCCCCCCAAAATAATCTGATTAAAAATGGGCAGAAGACATGAACAGACATTTTTCCAAAGAAGACATTGGATGACTAACAGACACATGAAAAGATACTCAACATCACTTAGCAGGGAAATGCAAGTCAAAACCACAAAGAAATATCACCTCACATCTGTTAGAATGGCTATGATCAACAACACAATAAGTGTTGGTGAGGATGTGGGGAAAAAGGAGCCCTCTTACACTGTTGATGAGAATACAAACTGGTGTAGCCATTGTGGAAAACAGCATGGAGGGTCCTCAAAAGGTTAAAAATTGCAGGGGCGCCTGGGTGGCACGGCGGTTAAGCGTCTGCCTTCGGCTTAGGGCGTGGTCCCGGCATTCTGGGATCGAGCCCCACATCAGGCTCCTCTGCTATGAGCCTGCTTCTTCCTCTCCCACTCCCCCTGCTTGTGTTCCCTCTCTCGCTGGCTGTCTCTATCTCTGTCAAATAAATAAATAACATCTTTAAAAAAAATTGCACTACCCTATGATCCAGCAATCACATTGCTAGGTATTTACCCAAAGAATACAAAAATGCTAATTCAAAGGGATACATGCACCCTGATGTTTATAGCAGCATTACCTACAATAGCCAAATTATGGAAATAGTCTATCTGTTCATCAACTGGTGAATGGATAAAGAAGATGTGACACACACACACACACACACACACACACACACACACACACAATGGAATATTATTCAGCCATAAAAAGACTGAAGTCTTGCCATTTGCAATGACATGGATGGAGCTGGAGAGTGTTATGATAAGTGAAATATGTCAGAGAAAGACAAATACCATATGATTTCATTCATATGTGGAATTTAAGAAGAAAAACATATGAATAAAGGGAAAAAAAGAAAGAGACAAACCAAAAAAAAGACTTTTAACTATAGACAACAAACTGGTTGTTATCAGAAGGGGGTGGGTGGGGGGATGTTCATTGGTGATGAGGATTAAAGACTGCACTTGTTGTGACAAGCACCAGGTGATGTATGAAGTTCTGAATCACTATATTGTACACCTGAAACTAATATTATGCTGTATGTTAACTAACTGGAATGTAAATAAAAACTTGAAAAAAAAAGAAATACCCATTTGATTGTTCAACTACAGGAGAATATGATATTGTACAGTCTGCTTCTGTAATGAAGCAATGTCATAGCTTCTCCTTTCCTCCTTTCATTAAATATAATTTTCACTGTTTTTTTCAATTATAATTTTAGAAATATTTTCCAAAAGCCCAATGCATTACATTTGTGTGCCATTTATTCATTTATTTATTCAGTATGCATTTATCTTGATTGACCAGGTCCATGTAAAGGAGTTTGGAAAGCAAGAAGAAAGAGAAAAAGAAAATTGGTGATCAGACTTTATCCAAATATTAAAGACCTAAATGAAGAAAATTATAATTTCTTTATTGCTAGTCATAATTAAAGATCAGAATAAATGAAGAAGAATGTTATGATAAATAGAATCAATATTATGATGTTGTGGTGGGCAGTGTGATGCACCGCAGATTCCTCTTCCATAAGGATTGTTTCCATAAGCGCTAGGAGTGCTATGGACAGACAGCCTTCAACTGTCATCCCCTTTGGAAGCGTCTCAGCTGAAGAAAGTGGCCTTGCCTTGGGCTATGATTCTTCCCTGGTCCCTCACACCCAACGGCTGATTGATGAGGGAATTGGGCTCTTCTAGCCTTACCTGGGACAACTCTGACCCGTCATTCTAACTCCAGAGCTTCCAAAGAGGTCGCTGAGGCTGTCACTGGATCTGCAGCACTTCAACTTATCCCTCTCTCCCTGCTGTTTACTTGGCATCTTTTTCATAAAGCTCTTCTTGATAAATATTGTGCATACCAAAAATAAAAAAAAAATGATGATCAGAAGCACCTCCAAGGACATTGGGGAATTCATACAGGCAAATTCACAATTACAAAGGGAAGGAAAAACGTGAGATGGAGAGAAAGGAAAGATGCTTTGGGAGGTGATGGAAAAAGGGGATACATTGAGGGAAAAAATGACATGAGTTTGAAGCGAGAGTAGGGTTTGGCTGAAGATGATAGAGATGGAAGAAACAGTCCATACAGCAAGCACAGGCAAGGGATCTACAAATCT
The DNA here is from genome assembly GCF_002007445.2 of Ailuropoda melanoleuca. Taxonomy (NCBI): domain Eukaryota; kingdom Metazoa; phylum Chordata; class Mammalia; order Carnivora; family Ursidae; genus Ailuropoda; species Ailuropoda melanoleuca. The sequence continues at coordinate 9,884,212 of NC_048223.1, read as the reverse complement.
GTCGTTGGCTATATGTGGTCTACTCTCTGTGCTAAAAGGTCCTTACCAGAAGTTATCTCTCTACTATCTATCTATCAATCTATCATCTATCATCTATCTATCTATCTATCTATCTATCTATCTATCTATCTATCTATCTATCTATCATCTATCTAGATATCCTTGCCTGCTACCGATCAAGGCATTTTAGCTAAAAAAACAAAACAAAAACAAAAACCGCAGCTGCCGGCTGTTCGCGATGAAGATGTTTCATCTTTGAGTGGTGGCGTGTGCTCACAGTGTGTCATGGAGGATCACGAGTGCCTGAAGCCAGCTGGCCATTGATTGTGGGAGCAGTTCATTCCCGGAACAGGTCATTCCCTGGCCTTGTGAGAGGGACCCGGAGGGCGCTGGGGGCGCACGTGGGGACCTGGACTCGGAGAGGGAGGTAGAGGTTGGAGTGGCGAGTTGGGGAAGGGCTCCAGAATGGGCGTCCAGGTTGAAGTAGCGGAGAGGAGAGCGTCTCTTTGGACTAGGGGTGGGGGCCCCAGGCCAGGGATCTGGTTTGGGGCCCTGCGGGTGGGGGCGGAGCCCAGGGACGGAGCCCGCTGCGGGGTCCACCCCAGGCGGCAGGAACGCGGGGTCCTCGTCTTCCTCGTAGGACTCTTCTTGGGCGGCCACCTCTGGGACCGATGCGCAGAAGAATCCCTGCTCGACGGCGACTTCGTGCCCGGGCGCGTTCAGGAAAGCGCCCTGTTCTAGGCCGGCGGGCGAGTGGCCCTGCCCTCCCGAGCTGAGGAGGGCCTCGGGGACCAGCACGAGGGTGAGCTCGCCGAGGGTCACTTGCAGGGCCGACGTTGGCTCGGGCTCGAGCACCAGCTCCACGTCGTCCAGGAGCAGCTGCAGGGCACAGCCCGTGGCCAGGACCACCACCGAGGTGAGTGCGCCGGCGGCGGCGGGCGGCCCCTCCAGGCCTTCCAGGCCCGCGGGCTCCTCGGTTCGGCGGCGCTTGGCAGGGCGGGGTCCTCCGGGCGGCGGTCCCCAGCAGAGCTCAGGGTAGGCGCTGGGGCTGCAGGGTCGGCTGCCCATCACCTGGACGGCGCGTCGGGCGGCGCTCCCGGGGCCTGGCGGAGGGTGTGAGGGACAGGGTCCTGCACGCAGTGACAGGTTTGGACGACAGGTGAGGCGGCGGGGGCGGCGGGGCGCGGTGGCGGGCGACGCAGAGACAGTGCCTGGAGTTCTGGGGGCGCCTCCTGGGAGGCCCGCAGTCCTGGTTTTAGTAGCTCAGCGCCGGAGCGCACGCTTTGGAATCTGAAAATCCTCCGGCGGACCAGTCAACACTGCTTTGTTAATAGGAGGAGTCAGGTGACGGGGGTGGAGGTCTCAATATAAGCCCCGCCTCCTGGCAAATGGGATTAGGTTTGGTGCAGAGCAATAGCTGCTGGTTTTAAAGAAAATGTAGGAGAGTACTTCTTGGATGTCCCAAAGGGGGTTATTGCCTTTATTCTTGGCGGGCCGAGGTGGATAGCGAAAATACAATGTCAAAAAGTGCTTGCTTACTCTAAGAAATAGTCTATGTCTAATGTCCTCTAAGATTTTGAAGAGCTGTGAAAAGCCTTAACTTCATCATAGATCACTGCTTCCCTGCCCCGCTCACATGGTTCTTGGAATTCTTTTCATTCAGAAGAGAAATTAGAAATCCTAATTTTCTGTGATAAAAAAGCTTTAAAAAATAATCAAGTGAAACTAACTGCAGTTTTTTAAAAATTCTAATGGAAGTTTTTTGATTGGAGGCCACACTGTGGTAATGATTAATAACAGTAGCAAAAATATATCATAAGGTTAACTTTTTGTTTTCAAACTTGCTGTCTGACTTCTGTTTCACTGAGTGTTTAAAAAATTAGATTATTCAGTCCTCATTAGTGGAACTCATAGGAAAGAAAGGAAATTTGAGAAAATGAAATACTTGGTTTGTGTTGGATTTGGGAATTAAAAACCAACATGTTTAAGTTTTAAACAGAGATCTTTGACTTTTTACCTATATGTTTATGGAAAAAACACTAGATGTGTAATTGCTAGGTGGTAGTGCGTGGCCCCCTAACAATAATAGTTAATGCCAAACTGCTTTCTTAAGTAGTTGTCCTAATTTATATTTCTGTGAACAGTGGGTAAGCATTCCCTTTGCACCACATCCTTGCCAACACTTAGATTTCTGAACATTTTCCAATCTGATGGTGTAAAATGATATTATGTATTTATGTTGTATTTCTTTGACTACTCAATTGATCACGTTTGTATATATATATATAGGCCATTCATGTCACATCTACTGTGTAATGTGTGTTTATGCTTTTGCCATTTTTGATGTTATTGAGTTTTGGAACTTCTTTTTTATTGATGTGTGTTGAAATTATCTTTTCCCATTTTGTTCCCCTTGCCTGAGGAGACAGATCCAGAAAAAGTACTGCTGAGGCCAACGTTCAAGAGTTTACTGCCTATTTTTTTTTTTTTTTTAGGAGTTTTATGGTCAGGTCTTACATTTAGGTATTTAATCTATTTTGAGTTTATCTTTGTGGCATAAGAAAGTACTTTAGTTTCATTCTTCTTCATGTAGTTGTCCAGTTTTCCCAGAACTATTTATTGAAGAGGCTGTCTTTACCCCATTGTATATTCTTTCCTCTTTTGTCATAGATTGATTGATCATATAAGTGTGGATTTATTTCTGGGCTCTTAATTCTGTTCTGTTGATGGATGTGTCCTTTTCTGTGCCAGTACCATACTGTTTTGTTTACTATAACTTTGTAGTATAGTTTGAAACCTGGGATTGTGATTCCTCGAGCTTAGTTTTTTTTTTTTTTTTTTTGTTCTTTCTCAAGTTTGCTTTGGCTATTCAGGGTCTTTTGTGCTTCCATACAAATTTTAGGATTATTTGTTCTAGGGATGCATGGGTGGCTTCATTGATTAAGCACCTGCCTTTGGTTCAGGTCATGATCCCAGGGTCCTGTGACTGAACCCCATATCTGGCTCCTTGCTCAGCGGGAGCTTGCTTCTCCTGCTGCCCCTCCCCCTGTTCATGCTCTCTCTTACAAATAAATAAAGTCTTTTTTAAAAAAGGATTATTTGTTCTAGTTCTGTGAAAAATACTACAGGTATTTTGATAGGCATTGTATTGAATCTGTAGATTGCTTTGAGTAGTATAGATATTTTAACAATATTAATTTGTCCAATCAATGAGCTTGGTTTAGCTTTTCATTTATTTGTGTCATCTTCAAGTTCTTTCATCAGGTCTTTCACTTGCTTGATTGAGTTTATTCCTAGGTATTATACTCTTTTTGGTGCAATTGTAAACGGGATTGTTCTCTTAATATCTCTATCACTTTGTTATTAGTGTATAGAAACACAACTAATATACAGGCTTCTGTATTTTAGTTTGTATCCTACAACTTAATGGAACTCATTTATTAGTTCTAATAGTTTATTTTAGTTGAGTCTTTAGGGTTTTTTTTTTTTTAAGATTTTATTTATTTATTTGACAGAGATAGAGACAGCCAGCGAGAGAGGGAACACAAGCAGGGGGAGTGGGAGAGGAAGAAGCAGGCTCACAGCAGAGGAGCCTGATGTGGGTCTCGATCCCATAACGCTGGGATCACGCCCTGAGCCGAAGGCAGACGCTTAACCGCTGTGCCACCCAGGTCCCTAGGGGTTTTTTTACATATAGTATCATGTCATCTGCAAATAGTGACAATTTTACTTCTTCCACACCATTTTTTAAAATATATTTTTATTTACTTATTTTTTTAAAGGATTTTATTTATTTGACAGGGAGAGAGAGAGAGCACACACAAGCAGGCAGAGTGGCAGGCAGAGGTAGAGGGAGAAGCAGGCTTCCCAGTGAGCAGAAAGCCCATGTGGGGCTCTATCCCAGGACCCTGGTATCATGACCTGAGCCGAAGGCAGATGCTTAACCGACTGAGCCACCCAGGCGCCCCCCTTTCACACCATTTTGAATAGCTTTTATTTATTTCTCTTGTCCGATTGCTGTGGGTAGGACTGCTAGTGCTATGTTGAATAAAAGTGGTGAGAGTGGACGTCTTTGTTTTGTATGTGATCTTAGAGGAAAAGCTTTTAGCTTTTCACTATTATGATGTTAACTTTGGGTTTGTCATAATATGGCTTTTATTATGTCAAGGTAGATTTAGAGAAATTTTGTCAAATGCTTTTTCTGTCTCTGTTGAGAAGATATGATTTTTATCCTTCATTTTGTGAATGTGTAGTATCATGTTGATCACACTTTATGGTAAAATTTAGAAGCACTTGCATTAATACAAGGCATAACCCAACAACCATACTGTTTAGCCTGGAACTGGAGTAATAGCCAATAAAAAAATCAAGGAAAAATAAAATGTAAGAGGATTGTCAAAAAAAGAGACAATATTTGCATTATTTTGGACATATTATTGTCTTTATTCGTTAAGCAAGATAATCTACAGATAAGCCATTAAATAAATTAAATGATTTTTCTGGATACCAGAACAACACAACAAATTATTTCTATATGCTAGTAACAATGTACAAAATATATCCAGGATCTTAGAACTATCAAAACACAGAGTCTTTAGAATTATGAACTTTTCCAGCACAGGAGAATTACATTAAAAATATATTGGAAGAAAATAATGCCAAAGAGTTGGTTCTTTTGGGAAAAATCCCCCCCAACTGAGCAATACGGTTATAACATTTGATAACCTTCTCATTAAGAAAAGGAGGGCAAATGATCATGGCTCCTCATTCTGTGTTTGTTTTGTATCCAGCAAACATTTGTCCACATACA
>NC_048223.1:9862411-9879302 GCF_002007445.2 Ailuropoda melanoleuca | reverse complement strand
AGGCCCGCAGTCCCGGGGTTCTGGCGTCGCAGCACGGGTGCAGGGCTGAGCCTCGGGCGTTCGAATCCCAGCCCAGGTTCCTCACACTGACGGATCTGCGCGGGTATTTCATGCGACGCCTGCGGAACCAGAGTCGTAAAATGTCAGGCTAGGCTCCGCCCCTTCCGAGGCTCCGCCCCCTGGAGATCACGGTGTCTGTGCAGCCCAATAGCTGAGGTTGTGGTTAAGGAAATACTTTCATGGGGTCTTAGAAAGGAGGCAGAACACTTGTGTAACTCATTCTTAGAAAAAAGAAGATATACCAGTAATAAAACTCAAAACATTGTTCACCTTTAGGACTAATGTTTTCTTGTGGTTTCATCCATTCTAGAGAAAAGACCTCTCAAAGAGATCACCCCCCCAACCCGCCCTCCCTACTCCCACCCCTCTCACCCCTAGTAAAATGGACTTACCCAAATGCTTCAAATTTCTTTAGGACTGGGTCTGTCATTTCAGGAGTAAATGGAAAATACTGATTTCTCTTTAGGAAAACTTCTGTTTTAATAGTAAAGTAAAATATTTGTGGAACTTTCTTCCAGAGGTTAAAATTGTTATAAAATCATTAATAATATCAATAGCAGTTAAAATAATATAATTAACTTGTTTTCTTGAGCAATTATTATGACATGTCCACCATTTACTGTTTAAAAAAGTGATCTTTTTCTTTAAGAAAAAACCCAACACTTTATTGAGGTATGATTAGTATGTAGATAGCTGTATATATTTAATGTATACAACTGAATTTGGAAGAAGTGAGCACCCATGAAACTATCACCTCTACCAATGCCATAAACCAATGCCATAAACATATCTATCACCTACAAAAGTTTCCTCCTGCCCTATTTAAAACAAATGATCTTTTCAGTCTTCACAACAGCTGACACTGGAAGTGGTGAGCTGAGTTATCCAAAATTAGATCCCTAGTTTGGGTTAGATGTGGGAATCAAAGGCAGACTAATCTGGTTTTAGATCATCGACTCTTTACTCATATGTTTATTGTATATACCTAGGAATTGAAAACTAATTGGTATTATGTGTGTCTTTTCAAATTAATAGGTAATGCTTCCCTCTGTTTTTTTCCCCACAAAATGGTCTTCATAGTTTACACTTCTATGAGCAGAGTATGTTTTTATTTCACTACATCCTTGCAAACATTTCTTACTGCAAGACTCTTAAATCTGGTGTAGTAAAATGCTCTCATTGTGTTTTCATTCTGCATTTCTCATTGCCAGTCAGGGTGGATCATTTTTCATATACTTATTGGCCATTCTTTTTTCCTTTTTTCTTATTGGCCATTCTTATATCTTCTTCTTTGAAATGTTCCTATCTTTTATTTTTTTAATTTAAAAAATGAGTTTCAACACTTCTTTCAATTTTAAACAGCGCTGATACCTTCCTCGTCAGAGACCAACTTGGATAGCACCTTCTCAAAAAGGCCATTGCCGAGCATTTTATTGGAAATAGCTTTCTCTGTTCACTCTATCTCATCACTCTCTTTATGGCCTTCATAGTATTACCACAATTTGTAAATAATCAAAATATTGTTTAAAAAAACTTGCGTTTCAGGGGTGCCTGGGTGGCAAGGCGGTTAAGCGTCTGCCTTCGGCTCAGGGCGTGATCCTGGCGTTATGGGATTGAGCCCCATATCAGGCTCCTCCGCTATGAGCCTGCTTCTTCCTCTCCCACTCCCCCTGCTTGTGTTCCCTCTCTCGCTGGCTGTCTCTATCTCTGTCAAATAAATAAATAAAATCTTTAAAAAAAAAACTTGCGTTTCAGACATATTCCATACCAATCATTTATCAAATGTATATGTAGCAAATGTCTCTATCACAATCTTTGAAGACTTTTAGCTTTGATTCACTATAATTCTCGTTCTATCTCTGGTGTGATTTGTGGTGATTTTAATATGCTCATGGATCCCCCCTCCAAATCTTGGCCTCCAACTTCTCTTAATGATCAATAATTTTATCTTCTTTCCTCACTGACTCATACTCTTGATCTTGTCATTACTCCAAATTGTAACCCCTCCATAATCACAGTTTCCAACATTGTATTCTCAGAGCACCACCTCCTAACTTTCTAGCTTAGTCCTTTAAATATCCGAATTCTATCAGTCTTTCTGCCCCTCTGGAAAAATCCATTGATCCTACCACCTTTTCACTGAAACCAACACCATCAGGTCCTCACTTCCCTCTTTACCTGGAATTAAAATTCCATGGACAGTCATTATAATTGTTGTCATGTTTATATCTTCATCTCCCTTTCCTGCTACCTGCTTTGCTGGTTAATACATTATGTTACTCTGTGGCTACATTTGTGCGGCTGAATGGGGCTGGAAAAAACCACTCAACCCCACTGACTGGTCTTACTTTAAACTCATGATCAGCAACCTCAAGTAGGCTACTAATTGCTGCCCAGTGATCTTACTATGTTGTTCTATTTCATTCACTTTTTCACTCTTGTAGATGAACATTGTGTGCTTTCTTCTCTCTGCAGACTTCTGATACCTCATCCCTTATTTTCTGTACTAGATGGTCACCTTTTTCTTTTTCACCGAGACAATAGAAGCAATCAAAAAATATTTTCCAAAATTCCCATAATCACATCTCATTAAGCTCCACTGGGATGTTTTGCCTTCCCATAGATGATATGTCTGTGCTTCTAGCAAAGTCTTCTTCCTCCATTTGTATAGTTCATCTCATCTCATTTTGCCTCCTCAAGAACATCACTCTAGGAATCCCCTCCTCTCTGTCCAACACCATCAAATTTTACTACCTTTACCAATTCAGTATCTTTGATATATAATTGAGAGGTAATGTCCTCCATCTTCAACAAAAACTCTGTTGACATGACTTTCTTCTCCAGTTTCTTTCTTTTAAATATTTATTTATTTATTTGGGGGAGGAGGGGCAGAGGGAGAGGGAGAGAATATCAAGCAGACTCCCTGCTGAGCACAGAGCCCAGCATGGGGCTCAATCTCACAACCCTGAGATCATGACCTGACCTGAAATCAAGAGTTGGACGCTTAACCGATGAAGCCACCCAGGTGCCCCTCTCCTCCAGTTTCTATATCAGTTTTCTTTTTCCTCATACACCGAAACTCTCAGATTAGTGAACTGTGCTTGTGTTCTCTAATTTTCCTTTTTCCACTTGCTCTTGAACCCACTCTAATCAGACTTCTGTCCATGCCAGTCATCTATAAATGCTCTCATTAAGGTCATCAATGGTTCCCACATTATGAAATCTATGGTTAATTCTCAGTTCTCATCTTAGAGTTATGAGCAGCAATTTACACCATCACTATTCCCTTTAAACATTTCCCCCCTTGGCATCCAAGACTTCACACTTTCCCAGTCTGTCTCTGGCTTCCTCTCAGTTTCCTTAGCTGTTTGCTTCTCCTTGTGAAAGTTGAAATATCCCAGGACCCCTTTTTGGCCTTATCTTTTTTTCTGTCAACCTTCACTGCCTTCCTTTAAGTGCCATCTGCATGTTGGTGACCCCCAAACATGAGTCTCCCTCCTTTTCCTTTCCCACCAAATGCAACTGCATTGTCAGCATTTTCTCCTGGATATCTATTAAGTTGAACCATATGCAATTTTAATTTTTGTAGGTCAAGATGGTTGTCTATTGCTAATTTTATGTATGTCAATCTAATGTATGGCAGTCTAAACTTCAGGTCTAAACTTGAACTCCTCATATTTCCTCAAACCCGATCTTTTAAAGATTTTATTTAATTATTTATTTATTTATTTATTTATTTATTTATTTATTTATTTATAATAGCTAGCTAGCTAGAGAACATGAGCAGGGGGAGCAGCAGAGAGAAAAGCAGACACCTCACTGAGCAGGGAGCCCCACATGGGGTTTGATCCCAGGACCTGGGCCGAAGGCAGACTCTTAACCGACTGAGCCACCCGGGTGCCCCAAACCTGATCTTTTAAAAATGTTCTGTATCATGGTAATTGGCAATTCCTTCCTGTCGCTCAAGCCAAAAACTTGGAATTATCCTTGGGCTTCTTTCTTTCACATATCACATCCATTCCACCTGGATATCCCGGGCCATAGCCCTTCTTACCACCCCCTCACTAATCCCCTGCTGCCACCTTCATCCCTTTAGTGAATTACTGTAGAAGCCTCCTAGGTGGTCTCCTTGCATCTTTTCTTTTCTTTTTTTTTTTTTTTTAAGGTAATCTCTATGCCCAGTGTGGGGCTGGAACTCATGACATGAGATCATGAGTCCTATGCTCTACTGACTGAGCCAGCCAGGAACCCCATCCTTGCATCTTTCCTTTGTTTCTTTCCCGGCTAGTTTCCACACATGAGCTGGAGTGGTTATATTAAATTGTAAGTCAGACCATGTCACTCCTCTGCTCAGATGCCTCCAATTTCATTCAGAGTCAAAGCCTATGTTTTTATATAAGGGTCTGCAGAGCTCTCTATATATTATCTGGACTTCCCACCTATGTTTTGTCATACTGTAATTCCTATCACCCTCTCTCTTGTACCTTCTGTTATAGCTCTGACTGCCTCTATGCTTTTCCTAGAAATGGACAGGTATAATCACAAATTTTGCAATTGCCTTTTTCCTACCTATCTATCTGCATGGTTCCTGACTTCTTTATGACCATTATTGAGTTAAATGCTCCATCTTCAAGGCTTTTCCTGAATATACCATCTAAAATGGTAATCTCTGACCTTCTGCCTCCCCTTAGTCTTTTGCACATACCAGTATTTAACGTGGTGTGCATTGCATTTCTCTTGTTTACCCTCTATATTTTCAAGTATAATCTTATGGTGGTAGTGATTATTTTTTAAAGATTTTAAAAATTTATTTGACACACAAAGAGAGAGGGGCTCCATCCCAGGACTTTGGGATCATGACATGAGCCCAAGGCAGACGCTTAATCGGCTGAGCCACCCAGGTGCCCCGATGGCAGTGATTTTTTAACATGGTTTTGCTCTCCTGTATCCTCAGTCTTGGAACACTGCCAGCTGCATACTGGACACTCAAAAACATATATTGACTAAATAAATGATTTTTTCTTTCACTAGTTATGAGCATTCTTTTTTAAAAAAGATTTTATTTTTAAGAATTCTTTACACCCAACATGAGGCTCGAACTCACAACCCCAAGATCAAGAGCCGCATGCTTCACTGACTGAGCCAGCCAGGTGTCCCATGAGTATTGCCCTCCATTCCATTTTCTCTATTTCCTCCCTCTGAAACTCCACTAGTCATGTATTAGAACTTCCTTTCCTCAAATAACTATTTTTTTATTATTTTTATGTCTGTGCCTTTCTATGATAAATTATAAGAATGTTTAAAAAATATGTTCAGGGGCGCCTGGGTGGCACAGTCGTTGGGTGTCTGCCTTTGGCTCAGGGCGTGATCCTGGCGTTGTGGGATCGAGCCCCACATCAGGCTCCTCCGCTATGAGCCTGCTTCTTCCTCTCCTGCTCCCCCTGCTTGTGTTCCCTCGCACGGTGGCTGTCTCTATCTCTGTTAAATACATAAATAAAATCTTTAAAAAAAATATGTTCAACACTTTTACATGGTTTGTTTCAGAGGATTTTTTTTTTTTTTTTTTGCCGTTATAGCCCAACATGGATGTCTTCAGTTATTTCTTTATGTGTAGGGTGTGATTCTCTGGAGAAATGTAAGTCACTATTTGTGGAAATAAAATCATGATCTTAGGCTGGGACTTAAGGCTGATTAACTGCTGATTCTTCTGTGCCATTTAGAAGAGTATAAGGTTGTGTGTGTGTGTGTGAATTCTTTTTCTAGTTTAAGTGCTCAGACTAGGATTTCCAGTACTGCGTTGTATTGAAGTGGTGAGAGTGGGTATCCTTGTATTGTACCAGATCTTACAAGAAAAATTTTCCATTTTTCCTCATTGACCATGGTGTTAGTTGTGAGATTTTCGTATATGGTCTTTATTGTGTTAAGGTAAATTCCTTTTATATTTATTTTGTTGAGAGTTTTTATCATGAATGGATGTTGAATTTTTTCAGATGCTTTTCCTGTACTCATTGAAATGATCATATGGTTTTTATTTTTATGTTTTTGAGATGATCGCATGGTTTTTAATCGTTCATTCTGTTAATGTAGTCTATCACCTTGATTGATTTGGATATGTTGAACCATCTTCGCATCCCAGGGATAAATACTACTTGGTCGGATGCAGAATCCTTTCCCTGTGTTGATGAATTTGGTTTGCTAGTATTTCTTTTCTTGTGGTGTCTTTGGCTTTAGTATCAGGGTGATACTAGCCTCATAAAATGACTTCGGAAGTGTTCCCTTGTTTTCTACTTTTTGGACTGGTGTTAATTCTTCTTTGACTGTTTGGTAGAATTTACCAATTTACCAATGAAGCCATCTAGTCCTGGGTTTTTCTTTGTTAAGTGGCTTTGATTATTGATTCAATCTCCCTATTTGTTATTGGTCTGTTTGGTAGGTTTTATGTTTCTGGGAATTTATCTATTTCTTTTATCTTATCCAATTTTTTGGTGTATTTTTGTTCATAATAGTTCCTTAAGATTCTTTTTATTTTTATTTTTTTTAAAGTATAGTCTCCAGGGGCGCTTGGGTGGTGCAGTCGTTTAAGCATCTGACTCTTGGTTTTGGCTCAGGTCCTGATCTTAGGGTTGTGGGATTGAGCCCATGTCGGGCTCTGTCCTCAGTGTGGGAGTTTGCTTGAGGCTTCTCTCTCTCCCTCCCCCTCTGCCCCTCCCCCCTCAAATAAATAAATCTTAAAAAAAAATAGTCTCTATTTTAATTTTTTAAATTTCTTAGGTATCCATTGTAATGTATCCTTTTTCATTCATGATTTTATTTATTTGAATCTTCTCTTTTTTTTCCTTAGTCAAGCTAGGGTTTGTTGATTTTGTTTGTTTTTTCAAACAAAACTAATTCTTAGTTTTGTTGATTTTTCTATTATTTGTCTATTCTCTATTTGACTTACTTTTGCTCTAATCTTTATTATTTCCTTCTTTCTTCTAACTTTGGGCTTTACTCTTTTTCTAGTTCTTTGATGTATAAAGTTAGGTTGATTTGAGATCTTTTTTCTTTTTTAATGTAGGTATTTATTGCTGTGAACTTCCTTCTTAGTCCTGCTTTTGCTGCATCCCATAAGTTTTGGTATGCTGTTTTTTGGTAACCATTTGGGTGGACTATCTTTCTTATCCCTTCACTTTCAAACTTTGTGTTTCCTTAAATCTAAAGTGTTTCTCTTGTAGACAGCATATAATTGGATCTTGTCCTTTTATCAATTCAGTATGTCTTTTGGTTGGGAGTTTAGTCCATTTATATTAAAAGTAATTATTGATTGGTAAAGACTTACTATTGACATTTTGTTAATTATTTTGTCTTTTTTTTGGCTCTTTTGTTTCTCTCTCGTTGTTGTCTTTGTAATTTCATTTTTTAAAATAGTGGTGTGTTTTGATTCTTTTCTCTATATCTTTTGTAAATCTACTGTACTTTTTTATTGGTGTGTGGTTATCATGGGGTTTGTATTGAAAATGTTGTGGCTATAGCAATCTTTTTAAAGCTGATGACAACTTAATTTTAATTGCTTATAGAACTCTATACTTTACTCCCCCCAACTCTACTTTATGTGATTGCTGACAGATTTTATTTTTCTCTATATTCTGTTTCTAGTAACAAATTTCTGTGGTTAGAGTTATCCTTACTCTTTCTGTCTTCTGATTTATATACTACTGTTAAAGTGATTTATGCATGACCCCACATCGGGCTCCATGCTCCGCTGGGAGCACCCAGTGCTCATCACAACACATGCCCTCCTTAATATCCATCACCTGGTTGCCCCATTCCCCCACCCCACTCCCTTCTGTGACCCTCAGTTTGTTTCCCGGAGTCCAGAGTATCTCATGGTTTGTCTCTCTCTCTGATTTCTTCCCATTCAGTTTTCACTCCCTTCCCCCATGTTCCTCCATACTATTCCTTATGTTCTACATATGAGTGAAACCATATGATAACTGTCTTTCTCTGATTGACTTATTTCACTTAGCTTAATATCCTCCAGTTCCATCCATGTCGATGCAAACGGTAGGTATTCATCCTTTCTGATCACTGAGTAATATTCCATTGTATATATGAATCACATCTTCTTTATCTATTCATCTGTTGAAGGACATCTCAGCTCCTTCCACAGTTTGGCTATTGTGGACATTGCTGCTATGAGCATTGGGGTGCAGGTGCCCCTTCTTTTCACTACATCTGTATCTTTGGGGTAAAAACCTAGCAGCGCAATTCCTGGGTCATAAGGGTAGTTCTATTTTTGATGTCTTCTGGACTCTCCATACTGTTTTCCAGAGTGGCTGTATCAGCTTGCATTTCCACCAACAGTGTAAGAGGGTTCCCCTTCTCCACATCCTCTCCAACATTTGTTGTATCATGTCTTGTTAGTTTTGACCATTCTAACTGGTGTAAGGTGGTATCTCATTGTGGTTTTGATTTGTAATTCCCTGATGTCTAATGATGTTGAACATTTTTTCATGTGTCTGTTGGCCATTTGTATGTCTTCTTTGGAGAAGTGTCTGTTCATGTCTTCTGTCTATTTCTTGACTGGATTATTTGTTTTTTGGGGTGTTGAGTTTGAGAAATTCTTTATAGATCTTGGATATTCCAGCCCTTTATCTGTAGTGTCATTTGCAAATATCTTCTCCCATTTCTTGGGTTGCCTCTTAGTTTTATTGACTATTTCCTTTGCTGTGCAGACGCTTTTTATCTTAATGAAGTCCCAAAAGTTCATTTTTGCTTTTGTTTCACTTGCCTTTGGAGACATGTCTTGAAAGAGGTTGCTGTAGTGATGTCAAAGAGGTTACTGGCTATGTTTTCCTCTAGGATTTTGATGGATTCCTATCTCACATATAGGTCTTTCATCTTTTTTGAGTTTATGTTTGTGTATGGTGTAAGAGAATGGTCCAGTTTCATTCTTCTGCATGTGGCTGTCCAATTTTCCCAGCACCGTTTATTGAAGAAACTTTTTTCCATTGGATATTCTTTCCTGCTTTGTCGAAGATTAGTTTGCCATAGAGTTGAGGGACCATTTCTGGGATCTCTATCTTGTTCCATTGATCTATGTGTCTGCTTTTGTGCCAATAGCATGCTTGATGATCACAGCTTTGTAATTTATTTATTTATTTTGGGGGGAGGAGAGAGAGCATGAGTGGAGGAGCAGAGGGAGAGGGAGAGAATCCTAAGCAGTTTCTGCACTGAGCACAGCGCCCCTGGAGGGGCTCCATCTCACATCCCTGAGACCGTGACCTGAGCTGAAATCAAGAGCTGGTCAGTCACTTAACTGACTGAGCCACCCAGGCGCCCCCTTTTTAGAACCATTTTATGTTTATAGAAAATTGAGCACGTAGCACAGAGTTTCCATACACCACACCTCTCCCATGCGGTTTCTCCTATTATTAACATCTTGCATTACTATGGTACAATATTACAATTAATAAACCAACATTGATACATTATAATTAACTAAAGCCCATAGTTTACATTAAGGTTCACCTTGTATTGTACACTTCTATGAATTTTGACATATGCATGTCATGCATTCATGTAATATCATATAGAATAGTTTCGCCACCCTACAAGCCCCTTGTGTTCCACCTATTCACCCCCTCCCTCTGAACCTTGGTAACCACTCATCTTTTTACTGTCTCTATACTTTTGCCTTTTTTTTCAGAATGTTACATAGTTGATTTCACATAGTATATAGTTCTTTCAGACAGTTTTTTTCAATTAGCAATATGCACTTAAAGTTCCCCCTTGTCTTTTCTTGGCCTGTTAGCTCCTTTATTATTTTTTTTAACACTGAATACTATTCCATTGTATGCATATATCACAGTTTGTTTACCTATCTGCCTGTTGAAGGACATCTTAGTTGCTTCCAGTTTCTGGAACAATGGTTTTTTGGTGGTTCTCATCAAGTTTAATTAAAATCTCAAAGGTTTGTCTAGGTTGCTTATGTGCAAATAGACACAAGACCTTTTTGTAGTTAGAGATGGCTAAAGAAAGAGACTGTTGAATGGCCTTCTTCAGTTTATAAAGCCCTGTTCATTTATGTGTTCTCCAGGTGAGGATTTCTTACTGAGAACTTAGTCAATTCATAAAGAGGTGTTTCAATCTCAGAAATATTTGGCACCCATTGTTTGCAAAATCCAGTTAAAATAAAAAATACTCTCAACTGTTTTTTGTGAGGGGTCTAGGATATATTTGGATAGTCTTTAGTCTATCAGGAGAAAATGTTTTTCCTTCTTAAGATAGGTCATGTTCTAAATAAAGGATTGTACTTGGGCAAAATTATAACTTATCTTTTCAAACTTTGTTTGGCTGGGGGCAAGTAGATGGAATCCTTTTACAGGCTTCCTTGTTCTTTGAACAAAGTAGGAGATTATCTACACATTGTATTGGTACTAAATCACAAGGGAGATTTAGATCTTTTAAGTCTTGACTGAGGACCTGGGAAAAATAGGAGGGGGCTCTAGTGAACTCCTGAGACATGACTGTCCAGGTAGATTGTTGTCCTCTCCAGGTGAAGGCAAAAGGTATTGATTGTTTTGATCAAGAAGCACACTAAAAAAAAGGGCATAGATCCGCTATAGTGAAGCAAGTGGCTTCAGGTGGAATTGATGATAGGATGGCGCTTGGGTTAATTTCTGTCAAGAAATGAGGTATACTTACTCTGTTGATGGCCTTGAGGTCTTGAACAAATTTATATCCTTGTCTGTTTGGTTTCTTTTCTAGCGGGATGAGAGTGTTATGAAAGACAGGGTATGAGAAGACCTTTGTATATGAGGTCTTCACCTATAGGTTTAGTTCTTCCTTTGGCTTCAAGAGATATTGGGGAAGTTTGGGTAATGGTTTGGTAGAATGTAGCTGAATTTAATAGATTCTGCTCCCATTACCTTTCCTATGTGAATAGAATTTCTAGCCCATAGAGGGTGAGGTTGGGTGTCAAGATCTTTATTTGGGGTATATATTAAATATGGAGAGTGCAAAGGTATATTCAAAAAAGACGCAATTGGTTATGAATAGAGAAGTCCTCTGAAACCTCAAGAAATAGTTCCTTAGGTGTGATTTCAATATAATGAGTCTATGTGCAAATTAAGTCTCTCCATATTAAATTTACAGGTGTGTTATCATAGAACAGGAAGAAGCATTTCCAATCAAGGGTTCAAGGGTTACAGTTAAAGACTCAGGATGTAGGGAAAATCTGTGAGTTATTTGAAATAATGACCACCCGTGTGGTTTCTTTTCTCCAAGGAAGAGGCTGAGCCAAGGTGACAGGGTTTAGATATAGAAACAGTAGCACTTGTATTGGTTTGTACCGGAAATGTTTCAGGTATGGTTTTTAGGAGACTTTGCCTAACTTTTCAGGCTTGTTTTCAGACCGTCAGGTTTATTGTGGTAAGAGAGATCCTATAGGTCCTTTTCTGGGTGAATCTAAACTGCCTTGCCATCTAGGAGTTAACATCTGCATTTCTGACCAATATGTGTGAGTGGTATAAGTCAGGTAATTATAGGTCATATGCACCCAGAAGAATTCTAAATTCTTCTATGAATATTTGCTGGTCTTGTCTGAATTTAGGGAAATCTTTACTAATAGCTCTTAATTCAGTTATGGGGGATGGATTTTTAGAAGCAACTGGCATTTTAGGCTCTTGGGAAAGTTGTTGGGGAAAGGTGGGGCCTGAACAGGGGAATTGGAGGGAGGAGTCAACAGAAGTGCAGAAGGAGAGAGATTGGCAGGATAAGGGGAAGAAAGAGATTTTGAATAGGTCCTAGGCAACTGGGGGACAAGGACAGGGGACTTATTAGAGAAATGAATCTAGTTTGTTTTTTGTCAAGTTGCTCATAAGCTTTGGGGAAGGAATTTTTTAATGAAGGAACTGTTGATTCAAAGTTTTGTTTTGAGGTCTCTTTAAACCCAATCAAAAAAATACTGCCCATTGAACCTGGAAAATCTTTTTCCCTTTCATTTCTAAGGTGCTTCTCAAATAAACAGTTTTGTTGAAGTCAGATCACCCTCGCTGAAGCTATGTCATTTAGAGAGAGAGAGAGGCACGAGAATTAGGATTGTAATGAGACTATATATAAGCAGCAGGCATTTTTCCTGGAAGAGAAGAGGAGTTAGAGTTTATTACCTAATAAAGGTGGCCAATGGTGGGTAAAACATGATACTGATACACCTTGTGTTTTAGGCCCCTATTCTGATGGTTGGCTATCTCTGAATGCAGACCCAACAGTCTGCACCCCCGAACAGGCAGACAACCAGAGAACACTCTATCTGCATCAAAGCTGGAGTTTCAGGATGAAAAAAATTCAGGACAGAAGAACCTCATCTAGTTTTATTGATTGCCCACAGCAAAGTTCCTCCAAATGGGTGCTGGTTTGGTGAGAACTGCAAACTCACCAGACTGAGGTTGGCTCAAACAACAGGCTTATAGGACCTATTACGGTGTTCTACTCTGTGATTCTCTTTCTGTGACAAAGAACACATTTAGTCAGCACAACACAAAATGGAAACACGAAAGAGAGCAAAAGAGGAGAAAAGGAATGGCTTGATTCCACAGGATGCCAAATAAATGGAAGTGGTAACAAAACCTGGTATCAAACTGAGAATAAATAACCAAGGAACTCAATGCAGTGAGAGAGTTCAGACCTGCTGTTGACTTACCACATTGATACATACTTTATAAGCTGAGAGTAGCAAGGCACAGGGTGCCTTCATGAGTACTGCACCTGGTTGAAGGCTGAGGTTTGGCAATGGGCAGCGCAGATTACATCTCACTGGGACCTCCAGGAAAATGGAAAATAAACAAAGGCTACTCAAATGAGAACAAGTGGAAGCTGTTTATACAGAACTTGCAATAGCAAGGGAGTCAGCCCAATCACTTGCATTTGACAGAGATTTTAGGCAGGTAAGGAAGTGAGAAAGCTTTATAGTGGAAAAAAAGGAAGTCTTCAGGTATGTTTGATTGGAGGTTGTTGGCATGATAGGAAAGCTGGAGGCAGGCTAACTGGAAGCAAGGAATCCCATGTAATTGGTTTGGTTTGTATACTTTGTATCTTAGATGTAGCATATGTGACTTTCTCTAGCTGGTCCTGAGTTGTAAGTGGGGGTGGAAATTAGGGAAGCTGGCAGTTACTCACTAAATCTGTCTATTTGGGGCCAGTTACTGATGAAGTTATGGTTTTGTTTCTGGGCTGGACGCTGCAAAGGTTGTGGGTCAGAATTTTATTGTCATATGTGGTCTGGCCATTGTTCATTTGTATATTCAGTGTCTCAGATCCTGTTATCCCCATGGCCTCCAAGCAGTCCAGCTCTTTAATGGCATTTGCCATCACTGGCCATCTTGGACTATTGAGCTTCTCAATGATACTGGTGCCTCTCCAGTGCATTTCTTATTGGTTTGTTGCACAAAGGTCCTTCTAGTCCCTCCCACACTCTCTAGTAGCTGATATATTATTCAGCTTAGCTAGTATATCCGCTGTATCGTTTCCACTGCTTGAAACTTTTGATCCATTATTCTACTGTCTGCCTCGGAATTTATGGTATTTTTACTTAACTTTGTGTGGGACATCCTTTTCTCTAAGCTTCCAAGAGCCACCTGTCCAAATGTGAGCACTGCTTTACAGGGTCCTTGCGAGGATTGTTTAATCCTGTATGAGAGAGTGCTTCTAAATTGATAGACTCTCCCTTCTCCAGGCTGACCTCCAGCACCCTCAGTTCTATACTTGGCTCCTGCTGGTAATATGTTAAGTGAGTTCTATAGCTCTTCCAGGGTATAGGCAGTCCCCTTCCTTATGTGTAGGCCTAACATTTCCCTGACTGGATTATATTGTATATAACTTTAGCTACTGGCCTGGTGGCAAAGAGAGGAGATGGAGGCAGATCTTGAGGTTGGTGCATGTTATCTTCCCAGGCAGAGGCTTCTGTATCATCTTAAAGCACGGAGAAGTGCCAACTTTTCACAGAAAGGAGTGGGCCACTTCTGAGGTTCAAGAGGATTGAGAGGGATCTGGGGATTCAAAATATTCAGTATATCTATCTGGTTGTCTCCATTCAATGTCTCAGTGCTCAGTTAAGCTGTGATCTCACCATTACAGACTTGCCTAGTTTGAGAATTCGATCTTTTATGGTTCTCCACTATCTCTACAGTGAATCCTGGGTTGGATCTTTGGGGTCTCCCATTGACCCCTTTAGCTCCAGGAGGCTATTTGTATGCTGTCGAGGAGACTGTCTGAATCTCTTTTATTGGTAATTAATCACCCTCAGCCTTTCATTCTTTATCTTGAATGTATTGATTATCCCAGCAACAGCCATTCAATTCCATACTGCTTATATATGTTACTTCTTATAATTACTCTGTCCCCCAAATTCCTCAAATGCCTGAGATGTTGCCAGTGCCAGTGTAGTCCCTTCTACCAGTATGTCAGTAAGTTCACCATTGATTAAGATCTTATCTGCTTTGCTGTAGCATGCCATGGGCTATTCATGCTCCATGATTCAGCTCTGAAATCCACTCCTCCATATGGTAACTCCTGGTACTAACTGTATTAAATTGGTTTGGGAAGACTGCGATGGAGATTTGCATGCAGGAATTTGGAGGAACAAAGAAAATATGACTGGGCAGATGGAGAACTTGAACTGGGTTACAACTGCAACAAAAGCGTCAGACAACCCATGGAGAGCTCTAGAATTGGGATAGACCTCCAGAGTTGTCTTGAACCAAGGGAACTGGGCCTGTGCATCCCCTAATTGACAATCATTGGAGTGGACTTACCATACAGGTTGAAGGTAATTCTTGGAGAGCAGCTCAGCTGAGTTAGCTGCTAATACTCCCAGCAGCAGTCCTGATGGAGTGGGGGTGGGGACAGTCCACTCCAGCAACACTACAACATTAAAATTGGAAATTGGGCCATGTGTTATTGCTTGAGGATGAGAAATATGACTTTTGAGTGCAAATTATCTGAGCTCCATATGCTTGGCTCTGAGTTCTGGATCTTTGGGAGCCATTATGATGCACATACAAAATTCCAATATGGAGCAGAAAATGAATTACCATTCAAAATGTGTCCCCAAGAAAAACAGAGCTTTTCATCTATGGTCAGGTACAAGACAGGGTTGTCCACTCTCACCATTGTTATTTAACATAATACTGGAAGTCCTAGCCTCAGCAATTAGACAACAAAAAGAAAAAGAAGGCATCCAAACCAGCAAGGAAGAAGTTAAACTTTCACTATTCGCAGATGACATTATACTTTATGTAGAAAACCCAAAGGACTCCACCAAAAAATTGCTAGAACTGATACACAAATTCAGCAAAGTCTCATGATACAAAATCAACATGCAGAAATCAGCTGCATTTCTATACATTGACAATGAAGAGAAATCAAGGAATTGATCCCATTTACATTTGTACCAAAAACCATAAGACACCTGGGAATAAACCTAACCAAAGAGGTAAAAGATCTGTATGCTGAAAACTATAGAACACTTATGAAAGAAATTGAAGAGGACACAAATAAATGGAAAAACATTCCATGCTCGTGGGTTGGAAGAGCAAATATTGTTAAAATGTCTATACTATCCAAAGCAATCTACACATTTAATGCAATCCCTATCAAAATACCACCAGCATTTTTTACAGACCTAGAATGAACAACTCTAAAATTTGTATGGAACTACAAAAGACCTTGAATAGCCAAAGCAATCTTGAAAAATAAAAACAAAGCTTGAAGCATCACAATTCTGAACTTCAAGCTATATTACAAAGCTGAAGTCATCAAGACAGTGTGATACTGGCACAAAACCACACATAGATCAATGGAACAAAATAGAAAACCCAGAAATGGACCCACAACTATATGGTCAACTAATCTTCGATAAAGTAGGAAAGAATATCCAATGGAAACAAGGCAGTCTCTTCAACAAATGGTGTTGGGAAAATTGGACAGCCATATACAGAAGAATGAAACTGGGCCACTTTCTTACGCCATACACAAAAATAAACTCAAAATGGATGAAAGACCTAAATGTGAGATAGGAATCCATCAAAATCCTAGAGGAGAACACAGGCAGAAACCTTTTTGACCTCAGACATAGCAATTTCTTACTAGACACATCTGTGGAGGTAAGGGAAACAAAGCAAAAAATGAACTTTTGGGACTTCATCAAGATAAAAAGTTTCTGCATGGTGAAGGAAACAATCAACAGAACTAAAAGGCAGCCTACAGAATGGGAGAAGATATTTGCAAATGACATACCTGATAAAGGGTTAGTATCCAAAAATCTATAAAGACCTTATCAAACTCAACACCCAAAAAACAAAGAATCCAGTTAAGAAATGGGCAGAAGACATGAATAGACATTTTTCCAAAGAAGACATCTAGATGGCTAATAGACACATGAAAAGATGCTCAACATCACTCATCCTCAGGGAAATGCAAATCAAAACCACAATGAGATACCACCTCAAACCTGTCAGAATGGCTAAAATTAACAAGACAGGAAACAACAGATGTTGGTGAGGATGCAGAGAAAGGGAACCCTCTTACACTGAGGGTGGGAATGCAAACTGGTGCAGCCTCTTTGGAAAACAGTATGGAGGTTCTTCAAAAAGTTAAAAATAGAACTACCCTATGATGCAGCAATTGCCCTACAAGGTATTTATCCAAAGGATACCAAAATACAGATTTGAAGTGATACATGCACCCCAATGTTTATAGCAGCATTATCAATAATAGCCAAATTATGGAAAAAGCCCAGATGTCCATTGACTGATGAATGGATAAAGATGTGAGATATATATATATATATATA
>NC_048223.1:9858588-9862395 GCF_002007445.2 Ailuropoda melanoleuca | reverse complement strand
ATATAGAGATATATATAGATATATGTGAGATATATATATATATATATATATATATATATATATTATATATATATATATATGAATATAAAGGAATACTACTCAGCCATCAAGAAGAATGAAATCCTGCCAACTGCAATGATGTGGATAGAGCTAGAGTGTGTTATGCTAAGTGAAACAAGTCAGTCAGAAAAAGATAAATGCCACATGATTTCACTAATATGTGGAATTTAAGAAGCAAAACTGATGAACATAGGAGAAAAGAAAAAAAGGAGAGAGGGAGGCAAACCATAAGAGACTCTTAACTATAGAAGACAAACTGAGGGTTGCTGGAGGGGAGGTGGATGGGGGATGGGCTGATGGGTATAAAAGAGGGTGAGTGTTGTGATGAGCCCTGGGTGTTGTATGTAAGTGATAAATCACTAAATTCTACTCCTGAAACCAGTATTACACTGTATGTTAACTAACTAGAATTTAAATAAAAATTTGAAAAAACAAAACAGAAAAACCCAAAATGTGTCCCCAAAGCAAGACTTCTTTACCCAGAAGGAAATCAATCTCAATCGCTGCCAAATAACTGGAGTTTATGCCTGAGGAAATGGAATTATTGGGCTAATTGATACATAATTTAAAATAAGAATGCTTAAATTCTTCTAGAGGTAAAGGAGGAGATATCCATCAAATAAGAAAAGTTTATATGACATTGATTAAAAGTTGTGAAATAAGGGCAGGTAGATTTTTTAAAAAACAAGCAATTAGAAGTCTTGAAAAGGAAAAATGCAGTAGTTGGAATGTACACTATCTTATAAAGAACATAAACAGAATTTTGAAAATAGAAAAGGACAGAATCAGTGAATTGTAAGAGAGAAAGTGGGTTATCATAAAGGCCACAAAAACAGAATATGGATACTAAGAGACGCAAGGGTAAGAGCAGTGATTAAGCAGTATCACCATTTATCTAATAGAAGTTCCAGATATTGGAGAGGTATTCAATGGTCCAAGAGAACTGACTCATTCTTTTTTGATATTTTTTTTAAAGTTAATTCTCCAGATTTAAAAAGCTCATTGAGTTGCAGCAAGCAAAATTTCCCCCACTAAACACATCATGTTGACATTGTAGAATATCAAAGTCAAGAAAAATAGTTAAGTAAATCGTAAACAGAACCCCTGCAAAGGAGTGGCAATACAAATGACAGAAGGCTTCTTAACTGTGACAATAAATGGCAAGGTAAATAATAGAGCAATATCTTTTTTTTAAAAGATTTTATTTATTTGTCAGAGAGAGAGAGAGAGAGCACACGCACAAGCAGAGGGAGTGGCAAGTAGGGGGAGAAGCAGGCTCCCCGCTGAGCAAGGAGCCCGATATGGGGCTCGATCTTAGGACCCTGGGATCATGACCTGAGCTGAATACAGATGCTTAACTGACTGAGCCACCCAGGCACCCCTAGAGCAATATTTTTAAAGTAGTAAGAAAGTGTAGGCATTATTTTATTTTTTTAAAGTAGGCTTGAAGTACATAAACCTTTCATGAAAGGGTTTTTAATGAGATCAAGAGTTGGTTGCCCAACTGACTGAGCCACCCAGGTGCCCCTAATTATTTTAGAATTCCAACTCTCACTAGAATATTACACAGGCTTGAGGGTGTAATTGAAATATTTGCAGACATACAAAACTAAGATTTACAAACAGGCCACAGTTGAAAAAATTTTAAAGAGCGTACCTTGGTAAGAAGAAAAACGAGGATGGAATGAAGGAGTGGAATGCAAGAACGGAAGGTGAGCAAAGACACTGGCAAAGGATGTTGGCAAGTCTAAATAATAATTATTAATATTCAACAGAAAAAATGAACATCTTGTTGACATTAGCTTTATCCTGAATAATTTATTTCTTTATAAATATGGGGCAAATCTGGCAAAATATATTTTAAAATTAGAAGTTGTGTGCATATCGTTGTTTGTAAAAACAAAACAAAACTAAAAACAAGAAAAAGGAACCAAAGGTAGAATTAGAATTATATCAAATAATGTGGAATAGCAGAAAGGCAAAGATTTGTATTTTTAGGAGTTGCACATCACCACATTAAGAGATTAAATATGGAAGTACAAAAGTCATCTACACATACAGAAAAGTTTGTGTTAAAATTTAACATTAAAAACCCTTAAAGTGACTCAGCAGTTAACTGCCTTTCCCTTTCTACCTTCTCTTCTCAAGTCCTGAGGAGGGCATCCAATTTTTAAGATCCCTGAAGCCCCAAGCCTGATCCCATTTGCTCTGTTGGCAGGTTTCTGTATATACCCAGTGACCCAAAGTTTCCATGCAGCTATTTTATGTATACACACAATTAACTGCCAACATTTACAATAATTTGAGAAAGTCTTTGTAGTCAGTACAAATAGACAAAACAGAAGTCCAAGATTTTTGCATGATTAGAGACTCTAACTTCTTCAACAGGATAAGGGCTATCTACCAACAAGGCGCGCACACACACACACACACAAAATCATGCTTTATGGTAGAATTTAGAAGCACTTGCATTAATACAAGCCACAAGATAGGGATGCCCCCAACAACCTTACTGTTCAACCTAGGATTGGAGTTAACATCCAATAAAAAAATCAAGGACACAAATTTAGGGTTACAGAAGGGAGGGGTAGGAGGATGGGGTGACTGGTTGATGGGTCTTAAGGAGAGCACGTGTTGGGATGAGCACTGGATGTCACAGGCAACTAATGAATCGTTGAACACTACAACAAAAACTTACGATGTGCTATATATATGTTGGCTAACTGAACATAATGAAAAATTAAAAAAATTTTTAAAAAATCAAGGAAAAATAAAATGTAAGAGGATTGTCAAAAAAAGACAGTTTTCGCATTATTTTGGACATATTATTGTCTTTATTTGTTAAGCAAGATAATCTACAAATAAAGCATTAAATAAATCATTTTTCTGAATACCAGAACAACACAACAAATTATTTCTATATGCTAGTAACAATGTACAAAATATATCCAGGATCTTAGAACTATCAAAACACAGAGTCTTTAATTATGAACTTTTCCAGCACAGGAGAATTACATTAAAAATATATTGGAAGAAAATAATGCCAAAGAGTTGGTTCTTTTGGGAAAAATCCCCCCAAACGAGCAATACAGTTATAACATTTGATAACCTTCTCATTAAGAAAAGGAGGGCACATGATCGTGGCTCCTCATTCTGTGTTTGTTTTGTATCCAGCAAACATTTGTCCACATACACCTATTTGTCACATTCCCCAAAAGCATCTCCAGCCACCAAAAAGTCAAAATGGCAAGGCTGTCATAAACGAGTAAGGACACTGGGGCCAAAACTTTCTAAGAAAAAAAAATTTTTTTTTTTTTTTAGTAATTACCCAAATTTCGGAGGAAGAGGTGCAGTGGTAGGGTGCTGGGGAAAGGATGGGTTTTTAGAAAAAAGTGCAAAACTAGGAGAATGGAGCTACTTAAGCGTTACCTTATAGAGAAAACAACCTAAGCAGCATTTCGGATTTCTGGAAGTACACTGTATTTCCAGCAGCATTTCGTTGCTGAGGTGATTTCCTTTCAGATGTTTCGGTTCGCCATTGATCCAATATTGCAATGCAGCTTGCATCAAAAGAGCATCTGTCNGAGTAAGGACACTGGGGCCAAAACTTTCTAAGAAAAAAAAAATTTTTTTTTTTTTTAGTAATTACCCAAATTTCGGAGGAAGAGGTGCAGTGGTAGGGTGCTGGGGAAAGGATGGGTTTTTAGAAAAAAGTGCAAAACTAGGAGAATGGAGCTACTTAAGCGT
>NC_048223.1:9852462-9858505 GCF_002007445.2 Ailuropoda melanoleuca | reverse complement strand
GTTATAACATTTGATAACCTTCTCATTAAGAAAAGGAGGGCACATGATCGTGGCTCCTCATTCTGTGTTTGTTTTGTATCCAGCAAACATTTGTCCACATACACCTATTTGTCACATTCCCCAAAAGCATCTCCAGCCACCAAAAAGTCAAAATGGCAAGGCTGTCATAAACAAGTAAGGACACTGGGGCCAAAACTTTCTAAGAAAAAAAAATTTTTTTTAGTAATTACCCAAATTTCGGAGGAAGAAGTGCAGTGGTAGGGTGCTGGGGAAAGGATGGGTTTTTAGAAAAAAGTGCAAAACTAGGAGAATGGAGCTACTTAAGCGTAACCTTATAGAGAAAACAACCTAAGCAGCATTTCGGATTTCTGGAAGTACACTGTATTTCCAGCAGCATTTCGTTGCTGAGGTGATTTCCTTTCAGATGTTTCGGTTCGCCATTGATCCAATATTGCAATGCAGCTTGCATCAAAAGAGCATCTGTCCGTGATTCATGCTTGGCGATTCTTGCAGGTTGTGCAATGTACGTACACACAGCGGCTGGTAGAAGACTCTCTTAAGGTGCCCACTGGATGGCAAGGGATTGTGGGAGCAGTTCATTCCCGGAACAGGCATCTCCGGGCCTTGCGAGAGGGACCCGGAGGGCGCTGGGGGCGCACGTGGGGACCTGGACTCGGAGAGGGAGGTAGAGGTTGGAGTGGCGAGTTGGGGAAGGGCTCCAGAAGGTGGGCGTCCAGGTTGAAGTAGCGGAGAGGAGAGCGTCTCTTTGGACTAGGGGTGGGGGCCCCAGGCCAGGGATCTGGTTTGGGGCCCTGCGGGTGGGGGCGGAGCCCAGGGACGGAGCCCGCTGCGGGGTCCACCCCAGGCGGCAGGAACGCGGGGTCCTCGTCTTCCTCGTAGGCCTCTTGGGCGGCCACCTCTGGGACNGGGACCGATGCGCGGAAGAATCCCTGCTCGACGGCGACTTCGTGCCCGGGCGCGTTCAGGAAAGCGCCCTGTTCTAGGCCGGCGGGCGAGTGGCCCTGCCCTCCCGAGCTGAGGAGGGCCTCGGGGACCAGCACGAGGGTGAGCTCTCCGAGGGTCACTTGCAGGGCCGACGTTGGCTCGGGCTCGAGCACCAGCTCCACGTCGTCCAGGAGCAGCTGCAGGGCACAGCCCGTGGCCAGGACCACCACCGAGGTGAGTGCGCCGGCGGCGGCGGGCGGCCCCTCCAGGCCTTCCAGGCCCGCGGGCTCCTCGGTTCGGCGGCGCTTGGCAGGGCGGGGTCCTCCGGGCGGCGGTCCCCAGCAGAGCTCAGGGTAGGCGCTGGGGCTGCAGGGTCGGCTGCCCATCACCTGGACAGCGCGTCGGGCGGCGCTCCCGGGCCTGGCGGAGGGTGTGAGGGACAGGGTCCTGCACGCAGTGACAGGTTTGGACTACAGGTGAGGCGGCGGGGCGCGGTGGCGGGCGACGCAGAGACAGTGCCTGGAGTTCTGGGGGCGCCTCCTGGGAGGCCCGCAGTCCCGGGGTTCTGGCGTCGCAGCACGGGTGCAGGGCTGAGCCTCGGGCGTTCGAATCCCAGGTTCCTCACACTGATGGATCTGCGCGGGTATTTCATGCGACGCCTGCGGAACCAGAGTCGTAAAATGTCAGGCTAGGCTCCGCCCCTTCCGAGGCTCCGCCCCCTAGAGATCACGGTGTCTGTGCAGCCCAATAGCTGAGGCTGTGGTTAAGGAAATACTTAACTGGGCCTCTAGGAGGCAGAACAATGGTACTGCTTTAGGGCGTGGCTTCCAGTGTGGAGATCTCGCCTTCTTTGAGTTGACTTCCGGTGAGGAGGACCTTAATCAGAAAAGTGTTTGCGTGTCAATTCCCAGCAGTGGAAAGCGACACCAGGACAGGGAGATGTAACGCCCGCCTCTTCTGAAGCCCCGCCCCGGAAATGACCTGAGCTTTTCTGTAGGTTGAATAGCGGGAAGCATTTTTGGACCATATTCTTACACCTCTGCGGAAGTTGTAAACCACTCTCAGAACCTTTCAGATGTTCTGTTGAAGGGGAAATGAGATTAGAATTGAGTGCGTTAATAGCTGGCCCTGCAAGATGAGTTTATTACCATACTACATACATACCTGTTTTGTCCTGTAGTAATGATTATACTACCATCATAAGTATTAGGAGTTTATTTAGTTTGACCTAAAATACAACCACAAAGTATGTCTTTTTTAGCCCATTTGACAGTTGATGAAAATGTCATGCAGAGGGTTAATCGGTTTGCTCATAAGCCGGGTACTACCAGAACTGGGTCTGACATGACAAGGCCCACTTAAGAAGATGCAACGTCAGCACCTTGATCTGAGTGTCAGGGAAAAGGCGCTTTTGCATGGTATATTGTGGCTGCAAAAGGAAGGTGTGGCTCAGCTCGTTGTCTAATGTTAATAGGAAGAAACACCCAAAACTGGTTTTGGAATAAGTAATACTCCTAATATGGTTACAGAGGACAACAAAACATTTCCTTTCACCCCAGTTCCTTAACCATGCGATTGCTCATCTTATACCTTTTTACAAAATAGCATATTTATATTTTCATTTTTAGAGCTGCATAGCATTCCTTTGTATGGAATTACATTTAAACCAGACCTCTCTTAATGGACATTTAATCGAGTGGTCTGTGACTTGGTGGCATTGCCATTCTCTGGCGAATTTTGGAAAATGCAGATCCTTTCCCCCATCCCAGAATCACTGAATAAGAATTCCTGGAGCGTGGGGCCTAGGAATTCTCTGTAAGCACCTCCAAAAAAATTTGTTTTATACTGAAGTTTAAGATCACTGAGTTTTTTTTCATTAGTGGTGAGAGGTTCGGGTAGCAGGGTGGTTCTGCCTGCGATCAGGGCCCTGATTGTTGGTGACAAAGTTAGGTAGAAAACTCAAACTTCCTGGGCTACATTCAGGGTTTTTCCTTGCACAAGTGGCCAGCATCCGCTCTTATGGCTGGGCTTCCGGGGTTCCTGGCTGTGTGGCGGGAAATTCCTGTGAGCTGACGCGACCTAGGGCAAGTCACTGTCTGTGAGAACTAGCAAGGGCTCTGGCGGTGCGACCAGGGGAGGGGAAGGGGAGAGTGCGGACTGCTGGGAGACTGCAGTCCTCACGGGGTGAATGTGGAAGCCCCTGCAACCTACTCCAAGGGTCCCAGGTGATAGGAGCAATCGCTGTGCTGCTGGTGTTCAGGCAGAAGATAGTGGTCGTGGTGCAGGGGGTGAGGGAGTGGGGATGGGGGAGGAGCTTGCAGGAACCACTGCTTCGGCCCTTGAAATTTCCACGCCTGGGGAATAATGGGAGTTCCACTCAGGAGACTGAAAGTGAACGTAACCTGGTGTAAGGCACAGATGGTTGAGTTAAAGCTAGCCTGGCTAAAGCTAGCCAGGACACAGGGAGGGGTTTAGAACTTCTGGCCTGCCCAGGAGTGGGGCTCTGAGCAAGGTGGAGCCTGGTCTTGGCTGGTGTCTGCTGCTCACCTCGTCTAAGCCATTCCACTTTGGAGCTCATCATTGCCCTTGGTCCTGTGAATCCTCGCTGAGAAGTCCTCTTCCAAGGGAATATGGTCCTGCCCTGAAACAGAAGCAGTTAGCAGGGGTCCTGGAATAGATGCACCTGATTTCCTCTTCTGGTCATCCACTTTCTACTTGGGTGATGACGGGCAAGTCGTTTCACTTTCTCTGAGCCTCAGTGTCCTTACGTATAAAAGGGAAAATGCCATCTATCATGCCAGCTGGTTGTGAGATAATGTATGTAAAATGTTGGAACATAGTAAGTGCTTAGTAAATAGTAGCTCTTTACTGTTTATTACGTTTATAATCTGTCTCTCCCGCTTGACAATGTCAGCACTGTTCCCCAGCATTTTGAACAGCGCTTGACATGTAGCAGGCATTGAATGAATAGTAAAAAATACCATCATCGTCATCATCATGATCATCATCCTAAAAGGGAGTCTGATCTGTTAGAAAGTACTCTTCCAGGTATTTTTATGACATAATATCTATATGGTTCAGGAATGGCTTGCTGGGTACTGGATTAGATATCTTTCATCCTGCCTGACTTAACTTTCCTGCAAGAGGCCCAGGTACTGTCAGGGCCACTCTTTGGGTCAATACTGCCTAACCAATCAGCACGAAATGCTTGAACCACTGTTGGGGCGGAATTAGCAACTGTAGCTTAAGGTTCTGGGCAGGGTACAGGTTGGCCACAGACACGTCCTATTGGAAGAAAAAAGTGGAAGTAACTTGGCTACTGGAAGTTAGGTACGAGGTGGACATCAGTGAGTGGGACTCAAGAGTTTCCTCCACATTGTGCATCAGAACACTCTGACTCCTTCATTGCTTGGTTGGAGACTCTGAGGCCCAGGCCCTGCACTCCAGGCCCTGACACTGGTCTTGGCATTGGCTGTTATGTTATTTCCTAGAATGCACGACTGGCTTTATGAAAATTTTATTTACATAAGTAATAATACCTGAATGCATTTTCAAAAAAATGTAAACAGCGTAGCCCTCCCTTCCACACCCCACCAACTCCCAATCCCGGATTGATGTAGTAAGATAATTTTCTTTATATTTACAAACATAATATAGGGGGTTTGTTTCCTTCCTGGAATGGCAAACTATTGTGGATATTTTTCTGTAATATGTTAGAGCTTACTGCTACTTGGTATTGTTATCAGCAAAGTACAGGATCTCTTCTGTCTTTTACGAAGAGATCTTTTTCAACATGCGATACTGGTGTCTGTATCTTGTTTGAATATTTTGTGTAAGTACAAGAAAAGGCAACTTCAAATATCTCTTGCACAGCAACTCCTTTGTCTTTGCCTGAAGAAGAATGATTATAGTGGCCCATTCACTTTCTGCTTATCTCCCAGTAATTCTGGTAATTTTGGTATATCTTTATTTCCTGAACACATCACTGAGGGGTGAATGGCATTATGCAATTACTGATGCTTTTACAATGATTAGATATGATCATGGCCTATGTTTTCATAAAATCATCAATACCTTACTATTTTAAGAATGCCCAAATTGACAGTAAAGTAGTTATTTGGGTATTTGGTCTTTTAAAGGCTGAAGCTAAATTGCAATTGTTTTTTTTAACCAAATATTTAAGTTTCTATGTTATAAGCGAATGCCAATGATTTCTCTCTCTCTCTGTATAATTTAAAATTTTTATTTATTTAT
This sequence comes from Ailuropoda melanoleuca, assembly GCF_002007445.2. Lineage (NCBI taxonomy): Eukaryota > Metazoa > Chordata > Mammalia > Carnivora > Ursidae > Ailuropoda > Ailuropoda melanoleuca. The sequence goes on along the minus strand of NC_048223.1, from coordinate 9,853,306 downwards.
TAATTAATTTATTTAAAGATTTACTTATTTATTTGAAAGAGAGAGAGAGAGTGAGAGCATGCCTGCCCCCAAGCAAGGGGAGCAATGGAGGGAAAGAATCTTTAGCAGACTCTGCTGCTGAACGTGGAGGGGAGGGGGGCTCCATCAGGACCTGAGATAAAGTTCTCAGTTCCCTGCTCAACTGACCAAGCGCTCGGGCACCCCTTATTTATTTTATTTTTAAAAATTTTAAGGTACAGGTGGCCTTTATTGTTTGCAAAGGGAAGAAGAGGAGGAGACACGGCAGCTCTGGCTCCAGGGACAGCTCCAAAGGCTGAGTCCACTGCTGTCCTCCCAGTGGTTTCTGTATATTAATTTTGCATTCAAATTTCTTATGGAATTGTCTTATTTTCTTTAAGTCACTTTCTAGGTTTACAATCATATGGTCAGCAAATGGTCTTTTCTTTTCTTTCGAAGTTTTATATGTCTGATTTCTTTCTCTTTTCTAATTTTGTTGGCTAGTGACTCCAGTACAATGTTAAATACTAGTGGCAAAGTGGCATCTTTTTCTTGTTCTAGACTTGGGTGGGAATGCTGCTGGTGTTTGCCTGTTAAGCGTAATACTGGCTGTTGTTCAGAAATTAATGCCATGTCAACGAAGTATCAATCTCTTTCTGTTTTGTTAATTTTTTATTGCTTTGTTTTGAAATATTTCCTAATTTACAGAAACATTGCAAAAACAATACAAAAAACTGCCGTTTATCCTTCATCAACTTTTTACATTTTGCCACATTTGCTCTATATTCTCTGTCTCTCAGAAAGACCACAGGAGATATAAATATATATATATATATATATATATATA
>NC_048223.1:9852176-9852362 GCF_002007445.2 Ailuropoda melanoleuca | reverse complement strand
CACGCTCCCGGCTCACGGACTCAGTCTGCTGTTTCCAGAGTGCGGGTCCGCGGTCCGCCTGCTCCCTGGTGGACGTGGCCCGCCAGCCGCCTTGCGCGCGCGCTCCTGGAGCTCGCGTTCTAAGTCTGCTGTCTCGCGGGTGCCGTCCGCGAGTCCGCCTGCTCCCCCATGCAGGTGGCCCGCCAA
>NC_048223.1:9760182-9852154 GCF_002007445.2 Ailuropoda melanoleuca | reverse complement strand
CGCTCCCGGAGCTCCCTTCTCAGCCTGCTGTCTCAAGCGTGCGGGTCCGCGGTCTGTCCACTCCCCCTTGCAGGTGGCTACCGCTTCCCGGCGCCCTGACACGGCGGCTCCCTCCCCCTTCTGTTTAGCTTCCGATATCTGTGCGCGGTTTCACGGCTCCCCGCTTCGTACCTCGATACTCAGCGCTGGAGATGTTCATTTGTAGAGATCCAGATGTATCTTCCTGCATCTCAGGCTGATTCCGTGGAATATTCCTGCTGGTCTGGTACCTATCCAGCTCAACTCAGGGTTATGATGGTGGAGGAGTAGGGGACCCCTTTTTCAGCCGGTCCTCTATTTGTAACTTTTGAGGAACTTCCAAACTGTTGTCCACAGTGACTGTACCAGTTTGCATTCCCACCAACAATGCATGAGGATTCTTTTCTCTTCATACCCTCACTAACACTTGCTGTTTCTTGTGCTTTTGATTTTAGCCATTCTTACAATATTGCGTTGTAGTTTTTTTTAATGTTTTTTTATTGTATTATGTTAGTCGCCATACAGTACATCCCTGGTTTCTGATGCAAAGTTTGATGATTCATTAGTTGCATATAACACCCAGTGCACCATGCAATACGTGCCCTCCTTACTACCCATCACCAGTCTATCTCATTCCCCCACCCCCCTCCCCTCTGAAGCCCTCATTTTGTTTCCCAGAGTCCATAGTCTCTCATGCTTCATTCCCCCTTCTGATTACCCCCCCTTTCTTTATCCCCATTGTAGTTTTGATTTACATTTCCCTGATGATATTCATCATCTTTTCATATGTCTGTTGGCCATTGGTATGTCTTCTTTGGAGAAAATTCTATTCATTCTTCTGCCCATTTTAAAGCAGATTATTCGTTTTTTGGGTGTTGTGTTGTATAAGTTCTTTATACATACTGGATACTAACCTTTTATCAGATATGTCATTTGCAAATATCTTCTCCCATTCAATAAGTTCCTTTTTAGTTTTGTTGATTGTTTCCTTTGTTGTGCAAGAGCTTTTTATTTTAGTGAGTCCCAATAGTTTGTTTTTGCTTTTATTTCCCTTGCCTCGGAAGACATCTCTAGAACAGAGTTGCTACAGTTAATGTCAGAGAAATTACTGCCCGTACTTTCTTGAAGGACTTTTATGGTTTTAGGTCTCACATTTAGGTCTTTAATCCATTTTTAGTTTATTTTTATGTATGGTGTAAGAAGGTCGTCCAGTTTCATTCTTTTGCATGTGGCTGTCCAGTTTTCCCAAAACCACTTGTTGAAGAGACTGTCTTTTCCAACTGTATATTCATTCTTCTTTTGTTGAAGATTAATTGACCATATAATTGTGAGTTTATTTCTGGGTTTCTATTCTCTGCCATTGCTCTATGTGTCTATTTTTGTGCCAGTACCATACTGTTTTGGATAGTACAGCTTTGTAATACAACTTGAAGTCTAGAATTGTGATACCTTCAGTTGTATTTTTCAAGGTTGTTTTGGCTATTTGGGGTCTTTTGTGGTTACATACAAATTTTAGGATTATTTCTTCTAGCTCTGTGTAAAATGCTGTTGGTATTTTGATATGGATTGTATTAAATGTGTAGATTGCTTTGGGTAGTATAGACATTTTAACAATATTTGTTCTTCCAATCCATGAGCATGGAATATCTTTCCATTTGTTTGTGTCGTCTTCAATTTCTTTCATCAGTGTTTTATAGTTTCCAGAGTACAGTTCTTTCCCCTCCTTTGGTTAAGTTTATTTCTAGGTATTTTGTTATTCTCAGTGCAATTATAAATGGGATTGGTTTTTTAATTTCTCTTTCTACTGCTTCAATATTAGTGTAGAGAAATGCAACAGATTTCTGTACATTGATTTTGTATCCTGTGACTTTACTCAATTCATTTATCAGTTCTAGGAGTTTTTTGGTGGAGTCTATAGGGTTTTTATATATAGTATTGTACTGTCTGCAAATAGTGGAAGTTTTACTTCTTCCTTACCAGTTTGGATGCCTTTTATTTCTTTTTGTTGTCTGATTGCTGTGGCCAGGACTTCCAATACTATGTTGAATAAAAGTGGTGATAGTGGACATTCTTATCTTGTTCCTTACCTTAGGGGAAAAGCTCTAGTTTTTCCCCATTGAGTATGCTATTGCTGTGGGTTTTTCATATAAGGCCTTTTTTTAATGTTGAGGTGCTTTGTTGAGGGTTTTTATCATGAATGGATATTATACTTTGTCACACGGTTTTTCTGTGTCTATTAAAATTATCATGATTTTTATTTCTCTCTTTTTTTTCTTGAGCTCAACATACGTTTTTCTAATCAAAGGTTTAAAATGAAAAGCAGTTTCTCTTTGCAGCAAATGTACATTAAAAGAGAGTCTGTGTATAGCCAAGGTCTCTGGGCCCTTCCTTGCCCTATGTCCCTACACTTATCTGGCCAAACCCCCAAATACAGTGTTATTGTTCTTCAGGAGATAGAGACAGTGCATTCCCTACCCCTTGAGGAGGCTGGGTGGGAGGTGATGGGGGAACCTGGGGTCCAGGGGCTGGAGCCTGCTTGGGTTTATTGCTTCGAGGGGGAGCAGTAAAGCCTTATGTAAAAGATGAGAAGAGGAACAAAGGGGGCAGAACCTTTGCTCTCCAAATTCTCCTCTGCTCTAGAGAGGGGGTTGGATTAAGCAGCAGCAAAACATCACCCACTGGGACACTGTGGCCTCCACTCCCTTCCCTCCCTGAGATCAGGCCTCTGCCCCCAGCCTCCACATACCCTGCAGTCCCCTATGGCTGCTGCAAGGTCCCCTATACTCTGAGGGCATGTTATGGCTTGCAAGGGGCAACACTGTGTCCTGAGCCTGGGCACACATGTCCCCAGCTTCTAAAACCCCCTGGGAGGGGGAGAGGAGTAGGGCCTGGTCTCAGGGGCTGATGGTATTGCCCTGACCCTGCCAGCAGGCAGTAGCACTGCCCAGACCCAGCTCTGCCCCGTTGGAGCTGACCCTGTACTGGGTGGGTCCTTCCAGCACCCCCACCCATGCTCACCCCTTGCCTCAGTCATCATGGTCTCAAGCATCTCCAAGAATAGCTTATGCATGGGCACCTTGCCCTCCAGCTTCACCCCATAGATATAGGCCCACAATTTGCCCACCGTCTGGTGAAGGAGTGGTAGCATGAGCAGCCTGCCTGCCTGACGCTGCTCAGTACCCCCTCCAGGGCCCACCCTGCCTGCTTCATATTCTGGCATGGCCTCATGTAGAGCTTCTCATAGCTGCTCCACAACCTTGGCATCCTCAGTGTGCACAGAGTCTGAATTGGCAAGGGCCAGGGTCTTCGTAGGGCTTATACCTCATGCTCCAACTGGAGTGCCTATAGTCACCTCACCAGTTACAGCAGGACAGCCCCTAATTCCCCCAAGCCAGCCGCTTGTGCCCCCTTTTCATCCAGGACCAGGTCCTCATCAAAGGCCAGTTCATCCTGCAGTAGCAGTGAGTGCTAGGCCACACCCGACACCAGGACCTCTATCCATACACTCTGCAGTACTGACATCTGGTCAGACAGTGACAGTGATGAGAAGCCTAGGATGCTCTTAGCCCAGCTGATTGTGACCATGATCTCTCAGTCAGAGAGGTCACAGAGGGTAGCCAGAGCTGGAAGGTTGGGGGCCCACTGGGTCAGGCATGGCCTGTACTTCTCAAGGTCCACCACCAGCAGGTCATACACCAATGCATTTACTGGAGCGGTTTTGGGAGTGCCTCTAGCTATTGTCAGGGGTCCAACAGGGAAGGAGCCTGGGAAGAGCACTGGATCCACCTCTGGCTGCTGCTTGTACTTCTGTCACCTATCCCGGACATGGTCAGACAAACCCCTGCTTGAGCATGTCCATCAGCAGGCAGTTGGTGAAGGGACAGGCCTGATAAGCCTTGTGTCTCTGCTTGGTGAACTTGTACTCATTGGAGGCTGGACAGTTATACTCGATGCTCCCCCGGATGGTCCTCTTGAAGAAGGCTTTGTAAGCCTCACAGGATGCCCATCCTAGTGGTAGCTGGAGGCCACATCCCTACAGACCAGGCAGAGGTGTTTGAACAGGGAACTGAGCACCAGCTTCCCACCACCCTGCTTGCCAGGCCCAGCGCCCTCCACATCCTCCTCTTTTTTGTGGCCTGGGGCGCTGTGGGTGGGAGCTGGGCCAGGGGCAGGAGGTGGGGATGTGGGATGGGGGAGGCTCAGTCTCTGAGGAACACTTTGTGCTGTTGGGGCTGGCTGGCTCTGCCTTGTGGTAGAGAGGCTCAATGCCCACCACCTGGCTGAGCATGGCACTTGTCACCTGGGACTCCACAGGGCAGGCGGGCAGGCATGGGGCCCCAGTGCCAGAGTGGGCAGGTGAGCCTGGGGCCAACAAAAGTCCCTCCTCCACCCTGCCTTGTCCCCTCACTGGACAGAGCTGCAGGCAGCTTGTGGGATTCAAAAGGACATTGCAGCCGCTTCCTCGTCTGCTTCCTTCAGCTCACAGGGCATGGGCTATCCTTTTTCTTATTGATGTGATGTATCACATTGATTGTTTTATGGATATTGAACCATGCGTGCATCCTGGGAATAAATCCCACTTAATCATGGTGAATGCTTTTTTTAAGGTTTTATTTATTTATTTGACAGAGAGAGAGAGAGCGTGAGCACAAGCAGGGGTTGTGGCAGTCAGAGTGAGAGGGAGAAGCAGGGAGCCTTGATGTGGGGCTTGATCCCAGGAGCCTGGGATCATGACCTCTGCTGAAGACAGCTGCTTAACCGACTGAGCCACCCTGTGAATGATTTTTTAAAAATGTATTATTAGATTTGGTTTGTTAGTATTTTGTCAAGGATTTTTGCATCTATGTTCATCAGAACCTGTAGTTCCCTTTTTTGGTAGTGTTTTTATCTGTTTTTGGTATCAGGGTAATACCAGCCTCAGAATGAATTTGGAAGCTTTCCTTCCTTTTCTATTTTTGGAATAGTTTGAGAAGAAGTATAGGTATTAATTCTTCTTTAAATGTTTGGTAGAATTTGCCTGTGAAGCCATCTGGTTGGAACTTTCTTGTTTGTTGGGAGTTTTTTGATTACTGATTCAATTTCATTGCTGGTAATTGGACTGTTCAAATTTTCTATTTCTTCTTGCTTCAGTTTTGGTAGGTTGTATATTTCTAGGAATTTATCCATTTCTTCTAGGTTGTCCAATTTGTTGGCATATAATTTTTCATACTATTCTTTTACAATTGTTTGTATTTATGTGGTGTCAGTTGTTATTTGTCATCTTTCATTTGTAAAGATTTTGTTTATTTGAGTCCCCTTCTCTCTCTTTTCTCTCTCTCTCTTTTGATCAGTTTGGCTAGAGGTTTATCAACTTTGTAGCTGTTTTCAAAGAATCAGCTCCTGGTTTCACTTACCTGTTGTATTGTTTGTTTATTTGTTTGTTTTTAGTTTTTAAACATTTATTTTTTTCTCTAATGTTTACTATTTCCTTACTTCTGCTGGTTTGGGGTTTTGGTCTTCTTTTGCTAGCTCCTTTAGGAATAAGTTTAGTTTGTTTATTTGAGATTTTTCTTGTTTCTTGAAGTAGGCCTTTATTGCTGTAAACTTCCTGTTAGAACTGCTTTTGCAGCATCCCAAAGATTTTGGACCCTTGTATTTTCATTTTCAGTTTTATTTTTTTCCACATAATTTTTTTACGTCTTCTTTGATCCATTCATTGTTCAGTAGCATGTTATTTAACTTCCATGCATCTGTGGTCTTTCCTGATTTTTTCTTGTGGTTGATTTCTAGTTTCATAGCATTGTGGTCAGAAGAGATGCATGGTATGACTTCAGTCTTTTTGAATTTATTGGGACTTGTTTTGTAGCCTAATATGTGATGTATCCTGGAGAATGTCCCATGTGCTTGAAAAGAATGTGTATTCTGCTGTTTTAGGATGGAATGTTCTGAATATATCTGTTGAATCCCATCTGGTCCAGTGTGTCATTCAAAGCCATGGTTTACTTGTTGATTTTCTGTTTGGATATACTGTCCATTGTTATAAGTGGAGTGTTTAAGTCCCCTATTGATTAGTTCCTTTATGTTTGTTATTAACTGTTTTATGTATTCGGGTGTTCCCATGTTGGGTGTATAAGTATTTACAATTGTCTTATCTTTGTGTTGGGTTATCCCCTTTATTATTGTATAGTGTCCTTCATTATTTCTTCTTGCAGTCTTTGTTTCAAAATCTATTTTGTCTGATATGACTATTGCTACCCTGGCTTTCTTTTGATATCCATTTGCATGATAAATGTTTCTCCACCCCCTTACTTTCAATCTGCAGGTGTCTTTATGCCTGAAATGAATCTCTCATAAGCAACATGTAGATGAGGTCTTGTTTTTTCACTCATTCTTGTCATTCACTCTATCATCTTGTGTCCTTTGATTGGAGCATTTCGTCAATTTACATTCAAAGTGGTTATTGATAGATATGTATTTATTGCCATTTTGTTACTTGTTTTGTGGTTGTTTTTGTAGTTTTTCTCTGATCCTTTCTTCTCTTGCTCTCTTTCATGGTTTATTCACTTTCTTTAGTGATATACTTCGATTCCTTTCTCTTTATTCTTTGCATACCTATTACTGGTTTTTGATTTGTGGTTACCATTATGTTTGTATATAATATCCTCTTATAGCAGCCTATATGAAGTTGATGGTTGCTTAAGTTTGGATCCATTCTTTACTCCTCTCCCCCCACATTTTTGATATATGGTGTCATATTTTACATTCTTTTATTTTCTGAATATCTTGACTGATTTTTACAGATATACTTATTTTTACTGCTTTTATGATTCCTAGTTTTCATATGTCATTTATGGTCTTTCCTCTCCACTTAAAGAGTCCCCTTTAATATTTCTTGTAGGGCTGGTTTTGTGGTCATGAATTCCTTTAGTTTTTGTTTGTTTGAGAAACACTTTATCTCTACTTCTATTCTGGTCTGGTTCTTTCTTTCTTTCTTTCTTTCTTTCTTTCTTTCTTTCACTCTCCCCCCAACAAGGGGCTCAAACTCATGACCCAGAGATCAAGAGTAGCATGCTCTACTGACTGAGCGAGCCAGATGCCCCTTTTCTATTCTGAATGGTAGCCTTACTGGATAGAGTATTCTTGGAACCAGTTTTTCCCTTTCAGTGCTTTGAATTTATCATGTCACTCCTGCCTGGCCTGCAAAGTTTCTGCTGAAAAATTTGCTGATAGCCTTAGGGGGTTTCCCTTGTATGTAGCTGTCTTCTTTTCTCTTGCTGCTTTAATTTTTTCCCCTTTATCACTACTTTTTGCCATTTGAATTACTATGTGTCTTGGTGTGGACCTCCGTGGGTTGATTTTGTTGGGGGGATCTCTGTGCCTCTTAGATCTGGATATCCGTTTCCTTCCCCAGATTAGGGAAGTTTTCAAGTATTATTTCTTAAAAAAAATTTCTGCCCCCTTTTCTCTCTCTTCTTCTTCCGGGATCCCTGTAATGTGAATGTTATTACACTTGATGGGGTCACTGAGTTCCCTGAGTCTATTCTCAATTTGCATAATTTTTTTTTCTCTGACTTGCTCAACTCGATTGCTGTTTATTACTCTGTCTTCCGGGTCATTAATTCATTGCTATGCTTCCTCTAGCCTGCTATGTGTTCGTTCAAGTGTATTTTAAATTTCATTTATTGTGTTTTTCATCTCATGAGTATCTTTATGATTGTTACTTTAAATTCCCTATCAGGCATATTATTTATATCCATTGCACTTAGGTCTCTTGCTGTGGTTTTTCCTGTTCTTTCATTTGGGACATATTTCTTTGTCTCCTCGTTTTGTCTAACTCTGTGTCTGTTTCTGTGTGTTAGTAAAATGAGCTTTATCTCATGCTCTTGAAGATAATGTCTGATAATGTCCTGTAAAGCTGTGCAGTGCACTGTCCCCTGTTCTTCAGGACCTAGTGCTTCAAGGGATGTCTCCTATGTGTGTTGCCTATGCCCTGCTGTTGTGTTCTGGCTGCTCTTTCCTTCAGCCATTTGCAGAGGCTCTCTTTGCTTGTTGTGGGCAATGTTTTGTCCTGCTGGGGGGTGGGGCACATTTTAACAAGGTGCATGCTGGTCTGCTTGTGAAATGTGACCTGCCTTGGCTGCCACCAGAACTGAGGGCCTGTAAAATGCTTGGCTTGGAGATGTGGTGTTGGTGGGGTTTGTGCCAGTCTTCTTGGAGAAAGAATCTACAATACCTGGACTGAGGCAAGTGTGACTAGGAAGAGTGGTTCTGCTAAAGCACAAAGGAGTGGAGCTTTGTGTAAGCAAGGTAGATAGCTAGTGTCGGTGCAGTGCTGGTTCCCACAGGTGGCCCTGTGTATATGCTGAGGGCTGGGGAAGGGAAATGTTGCCTACCAGCTCCTTTGTTCTTGGAGGACTCTTCGTGTGATTCCTGCCTCTCCAGCTACACTGTGAGTTGAGTAAATAACTCTCCCTCCCATATGCTCCGGTCGTTTTTCAAGCTGCCTATTTCTACACTGTATCTCTGTGGGCTCTTTGCCGTGCTGTCTCTTTAAGGGTGGAGACTCAGCTTCCTATCACCTTCCAGGCTCTCCTAGAGCTGAGCCTGATTTTTTAAAATTCCAGGTTTTAAGTCCCACTGATTATAGTAACTCATGAAATTTCAAATCTCTCGCTTTGAAAGCCAAATGTTATGAGGATTTGTCTTCCCCATGAGGGATCCCTGGTGTGCTAGTCTGTTTCTTGCCCTTCACTGTGCCCCCTACTCACTTCCAATCATGGACAACCATGATTCATTTTGCTTCCAAACCACATCTCTGCCCTTCCTACCTTCTTTGATGTGCTCTTCTCTATCTTTAGTTGTGGAGATTATTCTACCAGTCTTTGGGTCATTTTCTGGGTTATTTGTGCTGATGTGAGTGTTATTTAGTTCTATCCATGAGAAAAGATGAGCTTAGAGTCCTTCTACTCTGCCATCTTTCCAGCCTATCTACACATTTCTTTTTGATTATTAGAGTTTCTGTCTCTCTACTTACATTATTTATTTATTCTTGCATGTTGTTTCCTTTTTCCATTGGAGCCTTTAGTATATTAGTCATAGTTATTTTAAATTCCTGGTATAATAATGCCAAAATCACTACCATATCTGAGTCTGGTTATGATGTTTGTCCTGTTTCTTTAAACTATGCTTTTGCCTTTTAGTATGTCCTGTAATTTTTTGTTGAAAGCTATGCATTATGTACTAGGTAAAAGGAACTATAGTAAATAGGCTTTTAGTGATGTGGTGGTAAGATTTGTGTGGGGGATGGAAAGCATCCTATAGTCTTATGATTAAGATCTCAATCTTTTAGTGAGCTTGTATCTCTGGGCTGTGAACTCCACACCTATTTTTCAATTTCTTCCAGTGTGGGACAGGATGGCTAGAGGGGGGTGAGTTGGGCATTTCCCTTTCTCCAGATTAGTCAAGCTCTGAGAGAAACCCAATAAGGTCTGGTAAAATAGTTTCTTTCGAGGTCATGCCTTGTTAAGAACAGAATGCTCTGGCATATTTAAAAATGTTTATTTTCCCCTCCCTCTGCTGGAAGCAGGAGGGGAATTTTCTCCAGTCTTTACTGGTAGAGCTCCTGGAAGTAAAACCCACAATACTGTGGATTTACTTCCCTAAGTTGTGATTCTCTGTATCAGTCTTTCTCTCTAATTTTGGTGGTAGCAGTTTTCTGTGACTTCTCTGATGGATTTAAGAAGAGCTGTTGATTTTCATTATGTTCAGCTTTTTACTTGTTTTTTAGGATGGAGTAACAACTTCCAAGCCCCTTATATGCTGGATAGCAAACTGGAAGTCTCTTCATAATGTTTGAGTGCTGATGTAGATACTTACCATTTTCATGCTATTTATTTCCTTCTTTGGATTTGAATTGTTGTCTGGTGTCATTTCCTTTTACTTGAGGACTTTATTTTGTTGTTGTTTCTAGATTTTATTTATTTATTTGAGGGAGCGAGTGAGAGCGAGAGAGATCACAGAGGGGGAGGGAAAGGGTGAAGCAGAGAGCCTGATGCAGGGCTTGATCCCAGGATCCTGAGATCATGATCTGAGCAGAAGGCAGATGCTTAACTGAGCCACCCAGGTGCCCCAACTTGAAGGACTTTAGTATTTTTTTTGTACAATTTAAAAAAAATTTTAAATTCAGTTTAATTAACATATAGTGTATTATTAATATCAGAGGTGGAATTTAGTATTCATCAGTTGTGTATAAACCCAGTGCTCATTTGTTCAAGTGCTCTCCTTAATGCCCATCACCCAGTTACCCCATCCTTTCCACCTACCTCCCCTACAGCAACCCTCAGTTTGTTTCCTATGATTAAGAGTCTCTTACTGTTTGTCTCCCTATCTGTTTTTGTCTAATTTTCCTTCCCTTCCTCCATGGTTCATCTGTTTTGTTTCTTAAATTCCATATATGAGTGAAATTATATGATATTTATCTTTCTCTGACCGACTTATTTTACTTAGCACAATACCCGTAGTTCCATCCACGTTATTGCAAATGGCAAAATTTCATTCTTTTTGATGGCTGAGTAATATTCTATTGTGTATATATACCACATCTTCTTTATCCATTCATCTGTCGATGAACATCTGAGCTTTTTCCATAGTTTGGCTATTGGGGACATTGCTGGTATAAACATTGGGGTGCAGATGCCCCTTTGAATGTTTGTATGCTTTGGATAAATCTCTAATAGTGCAATTGCTGGGTCATAGGGTAGCTCTATTTTTAACATCTTGAGGAACCTCCATACTGTTTTTCAGAGCAGCTACACAGGTTTGCATTCCCACCAAGAGTATAAGAGGGTTCCCCTTTCTCTGCATCCTTGTCAACATCTGCTGTTTCCTGAGTTGTTTCATTGTGCTTTTGATTTGTATTTCCTTGATGTCAAGTGATGTTCAGCATTTTTTCATGTGTTTGTTGGCAATTTGGATGTCTTCTTTGGAGAAATGTCTGTTCATGTTTTCTGCCCATTTTTTTTTTTTTAAAAGCAGGGGGAGTGAGAGAGGATGAAGCAGGCTCCCGGTGGAAGAGCCTGACGTGGGGCTCGATCCCAGGACTCCAGGATCACGCTCTGAGCCAAAGGCGGATGCTTAACGACTGAGCCACCCAGGTGCCCCACTGCCCATTTCTTGACTAGATTTTTTGTTTGTTTGTTTGTTTTTGTGTGTGTTGAGTTTGATAAGTTATTTATAGATTTTGGATACTAGCCCTTTATCTGATAAGACATTTGCAAATATGCTCTCCCATTCTATAGGTTCTGCCTTTTAGTTTTGTTGACTATTTCCTTTGCTGTGAAAAAGCTTTTTATCTTAATCAAATCCCAGTAGTTCATTTTTTGCTTTTGTTTCCCTTGACTTTGAAGACGTGTCTAGCAAGAAGTTGCTGCAGCCCAGGTCAAAGAGGTTGCTGCCTATGTTCTTCTTTAGGATTTTGATGGATTCCTGTCTCACATTTAGGTATTTCATCCATTTTGAGTTTATTTTTGTGTATGGTGTAAGAAAATGGTCCAGTTTCATTCTTCTGTATGTGGCTGTCCAATTTCCCCACCACCATTTGTTGGAGAGACTGCCTTGTTTCCATTGGCTATTCTTTCCTGCTTTGTCAAAGGTTAGTTGACTTTAGAGTTGAGAGTGCATTTCTGGGTTCTCTATTCTGTTCCATTGATCTATGTGTCTTTTTTTTGTGCCAGTATAGTACTGTCTTGATGATTACAGCTTTGTAATACAGATTGAAGTCTGGAATTGTGATGCCTCTGGCTTTGGTTTTCTTTTTCAACATTTCTTTCGCTATTTGCGGTCTTTTGTAGTTCCATACATATTTTAGGGTTGTGTGTTCCAGCTCTGTGAAAAGTGTTGATATAAAAATAGGCATTGCACTGAATGTGTAGATTGTTCTGGGTAGCATAGACATTTTAACAATATTAGTTCTTCCAATCCATAAGCATGGAATGTTTTCCTATTTCTTTGTGTCTTCCTCAATTTCTTTCATAAATGTTCTATAGTTTTTAGAGTACAGATACTTTACCTCTTTGGTTAGGCTTATTCCTACGTGTCTTATGGTTTTTGGTGCAATTGTAAATGGGATCAATTCCTTGATTTCTTTTTTTTTTTTTAAAGATTCTATTTATTTATTCGGACAGAGATAGAGACAGCCAGCGAGAGAGGGAACACAAGCAGGGGGAGTGGGAGAGGAAGAAGCAGGCTCATCGGAGGAGCCCGATGTGGGGCTCGATCCCACAACACCGGGATCACGCCCTGAGCCGAAGGCAGACGCCCAACCGCTGTGCCACCCAGGCGCCCCCAATTCCTTGATTTCTCTTTCTTCTGCCTCACTGTATAGAAACACGACTCATTTCTGTGCATTGATTTTGTATCCTGTGACTTTGCTGAATTCCTGTATGAGTTCTAGCAATTTGGGGTGGAGTCTTTTGGGTTTTCTACATAGAGAATCATGTCATCTGTGAAGTGTGAGTGTTTGATTTCTTCTTTGCTGCTTTGGATGACTTTTATTTCTTTTTGTTGTCTGATTGCTGAAGCTAGGACTTCCAGAACTATGTTGAACAACAGTGGTGAGAGTGGACATCCCTGTCTCATTCCTGACCTTAGAGGAAAAGCTCTCAGTTTTTCCCCATTGAGGATGATATTTGCTGTGGGTTTTTTGCATATGGCTTTTATGATATTGAGATATGTTCCTTCTATCTATACACTGCAGAGTTTTTAGTCAAGAAAGGATGCTGTATTTTGTCAAATACTTTTTCTGCATCTATTGAGAGGATCGTATAGTTCTTGTCCTTTCTTTTATTAATGTGATGTATCACATTGATTGATTTGCAGATGTTGAACCACGCTTGCAGCCCAAGAATAAATCCCACTTGGTTGTGGTGAATAATTCTTTTAATGTACCGTTGGATCCTATTAGCTAGTTACCTGGTGAGAATTTTTGCATCCATGTTCATCAGGGATATTGGTCTGTAATTCTCCTTTTTGGTGGGGTCTTGTCTGGTTTTGGGGTCAAGGTAATTCTAGCCTCATAGAATGAGTTTGGAAGTTTTCTTTCCATTTCAATTTTTTGAAATAGCTTCAGAAGAATAGGTATTAGTTATTCTTTAAGTGTTTGGTAGAATTCCTTGGGAAAGCCATCTGTCCCTGGACTCTTTTTTTTTTTTTGGAGATTTTAAAAAAGATTTTATTTATTTATTTGAGAGAGAGAGTCAGCCAGAGAGAAAACGAGTGGGGATGGGGAGAGAGGTACAAGCAGACTCCCTACTGAATAGGGAACCTGATGCAGGGCTTGATCTCAGGGCCCTGGGATCATGACCTGAGCTAAAGGCTGGTGCTTAACCCACTGAGCCACCCAGGTGCCACTAGTTGGGAGATTTGTTATTACTGCTTCAATTTCCTTGCTAGTTATGGCTTTTCTATTTCTTCCTGTTTCAGTTTTGGTAGTTCGTATGTTTCTAGGAATGCATCCATTTCTTCCAGATTGCCTAATTTTTTGGCATATAATTGCTCATAATATTCTCTTGTAATTGTTTGTATTTCTTCAGTGGTGGTTGTGATCTCTCCTCTTTCATTTATGATTTTATTTATTTGGGTCCTTTCAGTTTTCTTTTTGAAAAGTCTAGGTAGGGGTTTATCGATCTTATTAGTTCTTTCAAAGATCCGGCTCCTAGTTTTGTTGATCTGTTCTACTATTCTTTTGATTTCTATGTCATTGATTTCTGCTCTAATCTTTATTATTTCTTTTTTCCTGCTGCATTTAGGCTTCCCAGCTCCTTTAGGTGTAAGATTAGGTTGTGTATTTGAGACTTCTTGTTTCTTGAGAAAGGCCTGTATTGCTATATACTTCCCTCTTAGGACTGCCTTTGCTGCATCCCAAAGGTTCTGAACTGTTGTGTTTTCATTTTCATTTGTTTCCATTTTTAAAATTCTTGTTTAATTCTCTGGTTGACCTATTCATTCTTTAGTAGGATGCTCTTTAGCTTCCAAGTATTTGTGTTCCTTCCAAATTTTCTCTTGTGATTGAGTTCAAGTTTTAAAGCTTTGTAGTCTGAAAATATGCATGGTATAATCTCAACCTTTTGGTACCAGTTGAGACCTCATTTGTGACCCAGTATGTGATCTATTGTGGAGAGTTTTCCATGTGCACTCAAGAAGAATGTGTATTCTATTGCTTTAGGATGAAATATTCTGAATATATAGATATCTGTGAAGTCTGTCTGGTCCAGTATGTCATTCAAAGCCCTTGTTTCCTTGTTGATCTTCTGCTTAGATGATCTGTTCATTGCTGTGAGTAGGGTGTTAAAGTCCCCTACTGTTGTTATATTATTATTATCATCAATGTGTTTCTTTAATTTTGTTATTAATTGGTTTACATAATTGGCTGCTCCCAAGTTAGGGGCATAAATAGTTACAATTGTTAGATATTCTTGTTGGATGGACCCTTTAATTATGATATAATGTCCTTCCTCATCTTTTATTAGAGTCTTTGGTTTAAAATCTAGTTGTCTGATATAAGGATTGCTACTCCAGCTTTCTTTTGATGTCCATTAGCATGATAAATGCTTCCCCATTCCCTCACTTTCAATCTTGGAGTGTCTTTGGTCTAAAATGTGTCTCTTGAAGACAGCATATCAATGGGTCTTTTAAAAAAAAATCCAATCTGTTACCCTGTGTCTTTTGATTGGAGCATTTAGCCCATTCAGAGTAATTATTGAAAGATATGAATTTAGTGCCATTGTATTACCTGTAAAGCCACTGTTTCTGTAGATTGTCTCTGTTCCTTTCTGGCCTTTGTTACTTTTGGGCTCTTTCTTCACTCAAAGGATACCCTTTAATATTTCTTGCAGGGCTGGCTTAGTGTTCATGAATTCCTTTAGTTTTTGTTTGTCCCTAGGAATTCTTAATCTCTCCTTCTATTCTGAATGACAGCCTTGCTAGATAAAGTATTCTTGGCTGCATATTTTTCCCATTTAGCACATTGACTATATCATGCCAGTCCTTTCTGGCCTGCCAGGACTCTGTGGACAGGACTGCTGCCAGCCTTATGTTTCCACCCTTGTAGGTTAGGGACCTTTTGTTCTGAGCTGCTTTCAGGATTTTCTCTTTATTTCTGAAATTTGCAAGCTTCGCTATTATATGCTGGGGTGTTGACATATTTTTATTGATTTTGAGGGGGGTTCTCTGTGCCTCCTGGACTTGAATGCCTGTTTCCTTCTTCAGGTTAGGGAAGTTCTCAGCTATAATTTGTTCAAGTAAACTTCTTCCCCACCCCCCTCTTCTGGGACCCCTATTACTCAAATATTATTGTGCTTTATGGTATCACTGATTTCTTGAAGTCTCCCCTGGTGACCCAGTCTTTGTTTCTCTCTCTTTTTCTCAGCTTCCTTTCTGTCCATCATTTTGTCTTATATTTCACTCTCTCTTCTACCTTGTTTATCCTAGCAGTTAGACCTCCTATTTTGACTGCATCCCAGTAATAGCGTTTTTAATTTCAGCCTGATTATATTTTAGTTCTTTTTTTATTATATTAAAGATTACCAAAAATGGTACTTAATGGTATCAGGCAATTATGTCTTTAAGAAAAACCAGATTTGTGACTAAAAGGAAACATTTTCTTGGATCCTTTCATTGTTATGGCTTAAATTTTCTTTTAAAAAAATAACTTTCCATAAGTTAAAATTAGCATTTTCACAAATACTAGCAGAGTCACTAAATGAAATATTAAGAGCAAAACAAAAAATTCAATTAATGAAAAAGTTGGATGTTTTATTACTAAACTATTTATCTTCCTGCAAGGCTGTTGCTTCATTGTATAAAAATAGCACCAGCAAGTGCAGTATTTTGCAAAATTAAGGTAGTATTGTTCTTTATCGGACACTATACAACTAACAAACCTTTCTCCACTGCCAGTTATTTCCAATGGAAAGATTGTTTAAGTATTTTGACCCCCATCCAGGGATAGATGTAAGCAAGTTACAATATTTCCTAATGTTGAAGTTAACAATGTCATCCTTGAAGTACATAATTTTTATAATTAGTCTTTAACCACAGATAATTTCAGGATTCTGAATATCAGAACTGGAACATAAAAATCAGAGGGTGTTGCAAAACAGATTCCTACTGTGTTTCTCTGCAATCATTATAAAGTTAAGGAGTATTTTTTTCCATTAGCATTGTTGCAAGTAGTTTCTTTATCGACTGGTACTGCTAAGAGTTGCTATTTTAAATCCTCTGTGTACCACTAATTTCAGACAACTATGCTAGATTAAGTTGTTTCATACTAGTTTATTTAGGGGTTCCATTTTCATTCCTCAATAGATTTTATGTATTTCTCATATGCTTCTTCACTCATTAATTCATCCAGTTCTGAAGGATTACTGAGTGCTATCTTGATCAGCCAACCATCTTTATAAGAAGATTTGTTGATAAGTCCTGGATTTTCTGCAAGAGGTTCATTAATTTCAGTTACTTCTCCTGATGGAGGAGAATAGAGTTCACTAGCAGCTTTCTTACTTTCCAAAGCAGCAAACTCATCTTGTTTGTTCAGTCGTATCCCAACTTCAGGCAGACTCCAGTAACATCTCCCAAAGCTTCCTGTGCAAAATTGCTGATTCTCACTGTTCCAGTACCATTTTACATTGTTATCCATTCATGTTTGTCTGTGAATTTGCGCAGGGAGAGGAGAGTGGAGCCCCTGAGCAGCATCCAGACCGTGCCTGCCCTGAGTCCCCAGGGCCGTGACAGGCAGGGCAGGGTAGGAGCAGAGGCCAGAGCCCACATGCTCCGTGCTGCTCGCAGTGTTATGTTCACAGAGGTGCCTAGATTTTAGCTCTTTTATTTCTACAGTAAGCAATTTTTTAGTGTCTTCTATGCTTTTTTCAAGCCCAGCTATTATCTTTATAATTGTTGTTTTGAATTCTAATTCCAACATCTTACTTATATCCATATTGATTAAATCCATGGCAGAGAGTACTCCCTCCTGTTCTTTCTTTTGTAGTGAATTTCTCTTTCTAGTCATTGTGTCTGGAAAAGGAGGAAAGAAAAAACCCCAGCAAAAACAGCAACAACAACAACTTCAGGAAGTGTTCCTGGTATATGCTGTGTACACTCTGCTGTTGTGTTTTGGCTGTTCTTTCCCACTGGTCCTTCCTCTACAGAGTTCCTCCTTGCTTGTAGTGGAGAGTGGTTGGACCTTTAAGTAGGTCTGCTTTGGTTTATTTGTGAAGTTGCGCCTGTAAAGGAAAATAGAAATGATAAGGAGGAAAAAACAAAGCAAAACAAAACAAAACAAGCCTGATCCAAAACAAGAGAAAAGGAAATGGAACAAAAATTGATACCAACATACAAACAATAAACTTTAAGCCTGATTCTAAGAAATAAGAAACAAGGAGTGAAAGAAAAATAGGGAAAGGAGAAAAAAATTAAAGATTAAAAAAGAAAATAAGGAGCCTGATCTGAAAACTAAGACAAGGAAACAAACGAACCAACAAATGAACAAAAGATTATAAGCCTGATACAAAAAAAGAAAAGGAAAAGATATATAAAATAAGGGATAAAGAATAAAAAATAAGTAGAAAAATAAATAAAGTAAAAACATTTAAAAAATTAGGAAAGGGGAAAAAAAAAGAAGCAAACCTGGTCCTATTTCCATTGAAAGCTGATGTTTTGGAGCTTTATTTAATCGCTAGACTTGGTAGATGTGGGGGCCTGTGTTGGTTTTCTGAGGAAGAAGCCTGCTGGGTTGGCTCACAAGCTGACTTGCCTTTGCACAGATGCCCCTGCCCGGCCAGGGGGGCGGGGTTTAGTGAAGGGGACTCCAGCCTCCACTGGAGGCGCTGTGTTTCTCTCTGGAGTCCGGCTGGGCTGATGGGAGGGGTGGCAGAAGATGAGAATATGGCGTCACCCTGACCTCTTGTCCCTGGGGAGTGGAACTCCTGGCCACTGCTGTTCAGGGACCCTCTTAGAAAAGCAAAGAATCTGTGTCCCAGGCTTTAGTCAGTTCCCTGCCCTAACCTGTCTGTACCCATGCCCTTGGCAGGACCAGAGCCATAGATTTCCTGTATTTTATCTCTGGCCAGTGGCTGGGATTCAAAACTCCACGTTTTATAGGGCCTGGTCAGGTGTGTGCCTCCTCCCCACGCCTGGCAGAGAGGTTCGGGTTGGATCCAGCACCACCCCGTCCCAAAAAGCCATCGCACAGTGCTTGGTGCAGAGGCTAGAGTTTATTTTAACTCTTGGTGAAAAGCTGGAACCAGGTTATCAGCCGTCTGCACTCTCCTACTCCCTTTTGCCCCAGAAAAGCTGTCGCAGAGGCTTGAATCTATTGTGGCAGATAAGGAAAAGCGGCGGCCAGGCTATCTGCAATCAGCTTCAGTCTCTGTGCTCTGCTCAGTTCAGCCCCAGAAAAGCAGCCGCTAGATGAGCACAGAGGTTTAAGCCTACTGTGCCCCACAGTGAGAAGTTAAGAGGTTTTCGGCCCTCTGTGTCCACCTCCGACCCTGCGGCTGAGCCCAGCCCAATGGTTCCCTAGCTGGCCTTTGATCTTGGGACAGGCAAAATCCGCTCTTCCAAATGCCATCTGGGAAGGGGAGTGATCTCTCCCTGAATGGTCCAGGGGATCGACTGGTGGAGGCTTTTGTGCTGTGACACTTTCTCCCTCTTTCTCTCTCTTCCTGACTTAGCTCTGTGAAATGGGTTTCCTCCCTTTCTCGTCCTCATGGCTTCCTCTCCCCCAGTTAACCACTCCAAATCTTGCATCTGCCTGCTTCTCATGCTCCAACTGTGTATATTGTTTCCTTAATCCTGCAATCCTCTTCCTAGTTGTTCAAAATAGTTGAATGTTGATCTAGCTATATTGGAAGGATGAGGCAAGTTCAGGGTCCCCCTACTACTCTGCCATCTTAACGCCCATCCTCTTTAGTATTTCTTATAAGGTAGGTCTGCCGGCAATAAATTCTCTGTCTTTGTCTAGGGGGGTATATCTTCATTTTGCTTTCATTTTTTAAAGTATGATTTTCCTGGATATAAAATTCTTGTTTGACAGATTTTTTTTCATTCAGTACATTGAATATGTCATTCCACTGTCTTCTGGCCTTCTTGATTGATATGAGCAATTAGCTGTTAATCATATTTTCACTTTATTTTACAAGTCATTTTTCTTTTGCTGCTTTCAAAATTTTCTCTTTGGGTTTGGGTTTCAAGAATGTGACTGTGATGTATCAAGGTGTGGACTTTTTGTATTTGTCCTACTTGGAGTTTATTAACTTATTGGATGTATAGATTATTCTTTTCTTTTCTTTCTTTCTTTCTTTCTTTCTTTCTTTCTTTCTTTCTTTCTTTCTTTCTTTTTTTTTTAATCAAATTTGAGAAGTTACTTTACCCCCCTTTTCTTATCTCCCCTCTTCTTCTGGACTTCAATTACATGTATTTTGGTACATTTGCTATTTTCTCACAGGTCTCCAAGGTGCTGTTCATGTTTCTTCAAATTATTATTCTGTCTGTTTTTCAGATGGGATCATTTGTACTGATCTATTTTCACACTTGGTGATTCTATCTTCTGCTATCTTGACTCTGCTGTTGAGTCCCTTTAGTGAATTTTTCATTTCAGTTATTGTACTTTTCAGTTCCAGAATTTCCATTTTGTTTTTTTCTATCGTTTAGTTGACAATATCTGTTTATTGGTTCATTGTTGTCACATTTTCATTTATTTTAAAAAAGATTTACTCATTTATTTGAGAGAGAGAGAGAGAGCCAGAGGAAGAGAGAGAATCTCAAGCAGATTTCCTGCTGAGTGCAGAGCCTGATGTGATCCCACAACCTGGGATTATGACCTGAGCCAAAATCAAGAGTCAGATGCTTAACTGAGTGAGCTTTCCAGGTGCTCCATATTTTAGTTTATTGTTTAAGCATGGTTTCCTTTGGCTTTTTGAATATATCTTTAATAGCCTCTTTGAAATATTTGTCTGCTAAATCCAGTGTCTAGGATCATGCAGAGATAGTTTCTATTTACTGCTTCCCACCTCCTCAACTCAAATATGGATCACACTTTCCTGTTTCTTTGAATGTCTCAAAATTTTTTGTAGAAAAGTGAACATTTAAATAATGTATCATAGCATCTCTGGATTCTGACTTTTTTCTCTGGAAGGTTTTAGTGGTTGCTCTTTTGTGCATTTGTGTGCTTTTTGTTTAGAAACTTGTCTGGGGTTAATCTGTGAAATTTCTCTCCCTTGCAGTGTGACTACTGATGTGTCTGCTCTTTTCAAAAAAAATTAATATTTTTAAAAATTTTATTATTTGTTTTTAAGACTTGTTTCCTAGGGTTTGCCCCTGTTTCTAAATAGCTTTGTTGTCTTCTCAGACAGAGATTATTCTCCAACACCTCAAGCCAATAAGGCTTCCATCTTCTGTTTATGAATGTGTGTGGGTAGGAGAGTAGATTCAATGTTCAGGCTGTTTTCAAGTGCCTGGCATTTAATTCCAATGGACTCTTATGTATCTCTGCTGAGCGTGTGCACAACCTCAGGGTTAGCCAGGAGTATGTGGCAAAACTGGGTTCTCTCTAGTCTCTGCTCTACACATGTGGAGGCTGTCAGGAATTTGCTTATTCCAACCATGAATGGAGCCTTAGGCTAGTAGAGCAGCTGGCCCTCCCGGCTTGCTTACTCTGAGACTGTTACTTACACCAACAGCTTTTGGGCAGGGCTGTCACCTACCACTCCAGATTTAGTGAGTCCCCTTTGATTGCAGTAGAAAAGCTGCAGGTTGTTCCAGCCTGTGCCACCCTGGACAAACATCCATTAATTGAACTTGTAGGAGGAGGGAGAGAAACCGTAGACCAGAATGCCATAGATAACCATTGTTCTTACCCAAATTTCAGCAATTTAAAAATCATAAAAAAATCTCATATTGTTGTATGCCTTTTATCAGTTTTTAGATTGCAATGATTGTTTATGTTAATTTTGTCTAACTTTAAAGGTGCTTTTTGGGGAGTGGAGAGGATTTGCCAGTGTTACTCAGTCATAGCCAGAAGTCTGATGATAAAATTAATTTTCTTTGGTTGGTTAAGATGTTGTCTTTCACCAAAATATTTTTTCACTGTACATTTACTGCTTTTTCTTGTGTAATTAAGTAATTTGTGTATATAGACCTTGAGAATGTATAAGTTTTGCTCCTCATCAAACCCCTCCTCCTATATTTGGCATTCATTGATGTTTTCTGACTGATACAATTTTACTGTTATGGTAGCAAAATGGTGACTTTTCTGCTTGGCACTGTATTGGGAGGAAGTTTCCTCTCTGTCCCTTCCCATCCATCCATATATCCAGACGTTACCAGTATGTATATGCACATTCTTATTCTATTCATTGGGTTATAACTTACTAACTACCTTTTTGTTTTGGTGCTAAGATTGTTCAGATTTGGAGTGTCTTCAAATTGTCCCCTGTGTTCTTTTGATATGTCTCCATCAATTTATTTTGGAGCCCTTTCTTACATTCTTTACTTTTAATGGAAGTATAGTTTATATACAGTGTTACATTAGTTTCAGGTGTACAACATAATGATTCAACAATTCTATACATTTCTCAGTGCTTATCAAGATAAGTATACTCTTAATCCTCCTTATCTATTTCTTTCATTCCCTCAATCACTTCCCTTCTGGCAACTACCAGTTCTCTGTATTTAAGATCTATTTTTTTTAGTCTCTTTTTTTTCTTTGTCTATTTGTTTTGTGTCTTGAGTGAAATCATATGGTATTTGTCTTTCTCTGACTGACTTATTTCACTTAGCATTATACCCTTTAGCTTCATCCATGTTGTTATAAATGGCAAAATTTCATTCTTTTTTTTTGTCTGAGTAATATTCCTGTGTGTGTGTGTGTGTGTGTGTGTGTGTGTGTGTATGCCACATATACTTTATTCATTCATCTATGGATGGACACTTGGTTTGCTTCCATATCTTGGCTATTGTAAATAACGCTGTTATAAACGTATGGGAGCATGCATCCTTTTGGATTAGTATTTTTGTTTTCTTTGGGTACATACCCTGTAGTGGGATTACTGGATCATTTGACAATTCTATTTTTAATTTTTCAAGGAACCTCCATACTGTTTTCCGTTGTGGCTGCATCAATTTGCATTCCCATCGACAAGCACTTTCTTACTTTCTGACACAAGAGAACCTAGGCTCATCTTGTACATTACCTTCCCCAGTTCTATCCTTTGTGTAGTTTTCTATTATGTGGACTTTCTTCCAGTGATTTGTAGAAATTTTTTTATTATGGATATTAGCCCTTGACAATTATTTTCTCAAATCTGTTGTTTCACTTTTTTTTTTTAAAGATTTTATTTATTTATTCGACAGAGATAGAGACAGCCAGCGAGAATGGGAGCACAAGCAGGGGGAGTGGGAGAGGAAGAAGCAGGCTCATAGCAGAAGAGCCTGTTGTGGGGCTCGATCCCATAACGCCGGGATCACGCCCTGAGCCGAAGGCAGACGCTTAACTGCTGTGCTACCCAGGCGCCCCCAAATCTGTTGTTTCACTTTAACCTTAGATTATGGTATCTTTTGTCATGCAGAGGTTTTACATTTTGATCTCTTTATTTGATAGGATTTTTCCCTTACCAATTTTATTAATATATATTTAATTATTTTTTCTAGTGACTTTGTAAAATTTCCCACTTTTTACCTTTAGGTGTTTGATTTGCTGAAAAAAATTTTAAATTACTATTGTGCATGAAGATTTTATCTTTTTTTTTTTTTAATGGATAACCAGTGGTCTCTACACCATTGTTGAATAGTGAAATGTTTCTTTATTTATTTGAATTGCCATCTTTATTTTATGTAAAATTCTCCCCATATTTGTTGGTCTGCTTCTAGACTGTTATGTTCATTAATCTGTGATATATTTATCCTAATTATGAAGCTATTTTTATTATTAACTTTTTGATGTCTGAAAGGGCAAGTTTGCTCATTAGTCTTCTCTTTCAAAATTGTCTTGATTCTTCTGCATATGTTTTCCTTGAGATGAATAATAATAATAGTAATAATAATAATAGTCAACTTATTAGCTTTTTTAAAAAGCCTATTATGATTTTGAGTGAGATTGCATTGTTAATAGATTAATTTGAGGGCACTGATGTTCTTATAATTTCAAATCTCCCCATGTAAGAACAATACATCAAATACTTTATTTAGGAATAAAAATTTTTATAAAAGATTTTAGTTTTAAGTAATCTCTACATTCAGTGTGGGGCTCCAACCTACAACCCTGAGATCAAGAGTCGCATGCTCTACTGACTGAGCCAGCCAGGTGCCCTTGTTTAGTTTTTTAATATCAGAGTATTAAAGCTTTCTCCATATAGGTCTTATGAATTTCTTCTTGGACTGATTCTTATGGTATTTATTTATTTATTTATTTGCTTTCATGAATAGGATATTTTCTTTCTCTATCACATTTTCTAATTACTTATTGTAGGTGTAAGGGAAAGGTATCCCTTGCATTTCTTTCCTTCCTTTTCCCTTTCCCTTATCTGAGGTTAAATTAACTTGTGGATGCTGAGCTTTACAACTGCAGTTTGTGACTATGTGGGGGGAGGATGTGTCACTTGTTAGTCTCTGTCGGTGGAAGCTTCCCATTATTCCTAGGAGTATCCAGACTCGATGCTGTCGTCCTTTTGTGGTCTCCTTCACTGACTCCACTTGGGCCAGATATCACTGCCTGCTACTAGCACGTTAAGAGATGAAGGAGAGGATGACCCATCTGGCTGCTCTTTCTTTGGTCTCCCTGACCATTTACCCAGACGATTGCCTCAAGGCCTTTCTGTCAAGAACTAGGAAGGTCCAAGATATTACCTGACTTGCAGACTCACAAGTGAGCCTGCCTAGTCTCATGGATGCTGCAGTAGATGTGAGACTCCTAAATCAGAGACAAATTACTTTACTACTTGGGGCTGAGGAAGTAGCATAAGCTTCCATTGTTATGTCAGTTCCCCTTGCTTCCCCCCCGCCCAGGTCCCACAGGGGTAACAAAGCTGGTTGAGGTGGATGCTGCCAATGCAGTGGGTTGGTGTCAAAGCTAAAGGACCCTATGCTTGGGGAACCCCAGTCTTTTATGGGGCTACAAGCAAATTTGCTCAGTCTTTGCCCCTAAGAGAGACATTATTTTTGTTGTACTGGACAGCAACCAAACTTGCTCTCTGTTCCTGGAGGGAGACACTCTCTCTCTCTTCTAAGGCTATTCTCTATTCAAGCATCCTTTGTTTGACTAGGATAGCCTGGAACGAAAGCCGTCAGTGTCTCTGTTTATAAGACATGCAGAAATGTGGGAGACCCATCAAGAGTTCTCTCCCAACACTCTCCTGCTCTTGGGGTCCACCACTTCTGAGGTTTGAGTAGCCTTAGGGTCCTGTCTGCTTTTATGTACCAAATCCTTTCAAGCTTGAATTTTGTCTTTCAAACCATATCTTCTCTGTTTTTTATCTTTCAGAGATTCCTGAAATTTCTGGTTTGTAGAGAGCACTTTGTCCAATTTTCCAGTGCTTTTAAGGTGAGAAACAGTCATCCTGGGGGTCAGGGGTGTATCAATAGGAATTACTGTGGGGCCTGGAGGAGGGTGATCTCAGACATCCCTTCTGTTCCAATTGGTCAGCAAGCCATGTTGATTATTGCTTCAGAACCTCTCTTAAATCCATCCACTTCTCTGCCATTAATTTTTTAAGACCCTCATGATCTCTCACTAGGATTATTCCATTGGAATGTTAGCTCCATGAGAGCGGGAATTTGTGTTAGTTTTGTTCACTGTTCCCTCACTGCCTAGAGCAGTGCCTGGAGATTTATTTATTGAGTGAATGCTTTTTTATTTTTTAATAACAGCTTTGAGATGTAATTCACATACCATAAAGTTCACCCTTTTAGGTTGTACAATTCAGTGGTTTTTAGTGTATTCACAAAGTTTTGCGTCAGTTACCACTATCTACTTCCAGAACATTTTTATCCACCCCTCACCAAAAAATCCATTCCTGTTAGCAGTCACTCTACATTCCCTCCTCCCTCAGTCACAGGCAACCACCAATCTACCTTCTGTCTATTCTGGACATTAACATAAATGAGATCATACAATATGTGGTCTTTTGCGACTGGCTTCTCTCATTTAGCATTATGTTTTCAATATTCATCCGTGTTGTAGTATGTATCAGTATTTCATTCTATTTTATGGCTGTATAATATTCTACTGTATGGATCTACCACATGTTTGCCATTCATCAGTATCATGCACATTTGGATTGTTTCCACTGTTTGGCCATTTTGAATAATGCTCCTATAAACATTTTTGTAGGGGTCTTTGTGTGAAAACATGCTTTCAGTATTCTCAGGTGGAATGGAGTAGAATTACTGGATTATATGGTAACTCTTTGTTTAACTTTTTTGAGGACCTGCCAATCTTTTTCAAAGTGACTGCACCATTTAACATTCCTACCAGCAATTTATGAGGGTTCCAATTACTCTATATCCTCACTAATACTTGCCACTTTTCTTTTTGATTATAGCCTCTTATTTGGTGTGAAGTAGAATCCCAGTATAGTTTTGATTTGCATTTACTTAATAACTAATGTTGATCAGCATCTTTTCATGTGCTTATTGGTCATTTGCATATCTTCTGTAGAGAAATGTCTATCCAAGTCCTTTGCCCAGTTTTTAATTGGGTTATTTGCCTTTTTATTGTTGAGTTGTTGAGTTGTAAGAATTCTTTTTGTATTCTTGAGGGAAGTCTGTTATCAGATACATGATTTGCAAATATTTTCTTCCATTCTGTGGCTTGTTTTTTCATTTTCTTCATGTTGTCCTTTGAGGCACAAAAGTTTTTAATTTTTATATTCAGTTTTCCTATTTTTTTTCTTTTATTATTTGTATTTTTGGGCATCATATCTAAATTAAATAAATGTTTGAATAGTTTCTTTTTTATGTTTAAAAATTCATTATAAAATATGAAATATTTTGGAAGCATGATCTAAAACATTTCATTTGTGCAATTTTTTAATAAAAAATTTCCTTTTCTTTCCAAATTTTCTTGGATAAATTGACATGTAACATTGTGTAAATTGGGGGCGCCTGGGTGGCTCAGTAGGTTAAGCATCTGCCTTTGGCTTGGGTCATGATTTCAGGGTCCTGGGATCGAGCCCCATGTTGGGCTTCTTCCTCAGTGGATTGTCTGCTTCTCCCTCTGCCCCTCCTCTCACTCCTGCTCTCTCTGTCTCTCTCTCTCTCTCAAATAAATAAATAAAACCTTTTAAAAAATTGTGTAAATTTAGGGTATATAGTGTGTCACTTTGATACATTTATGCATTGTAATATGATTGCCAGTGTAACAATTTTTATCACATTACATGTTTATAGTACAGTATTATTGTCTATTGAATAGTTTTTTTTTAAGAGAGAGAGTGTGCACACATGGGGGGGAGGGGCAGAGGGAGAGGGAGAAAGAGAGAATCTTAAGTAGGCTCCACGCCCAGTGCAGAGCCCGACTTGGGGCTTGATCTCACAACCCCATGATCATGACCTGAGCCAAAATCAAGAGTTGGGGGCTTACTGACTGAGCCACTCAGGTGCCCCTCTATTGAATAGTTTCTTCACTACTCTTCTCTACCCTCCACCTTCATGTCTGTCTTTTACATTATAATGAAAGTGAGTATTCTAGAAAGATAATTTATCAGCCACTTCCTATTTTAAATCCTGATTTGGCTTCAGTGGCTTCCTATTGCTTTCAGGAAAAGTCTGAATACTGTTTTATGGCTATCAGGCTCTCAATGACATTGTCCGTCGTATGTACTGGTGCCCTGCTTTTAGCTCTTGTTGGATCAATGACTCCTGCTCATTTTCTGTCTGTTTTCCTTTCTCATGAGGACCTATGGCTCTATATATGTGAAAGAGTAACACTGTGGAGAGATGAAATTACATAGGACCCTGACAGCATGAAAAAAATGTCTTCAAAATGGGCTTTGTGTAATAGAAATAATATTCAGTCCTAGAAATCCCAAGTGTGTGCTAATAAGGAATGAGTTTATTTCAAAGGCTAAAGCTGCCTTAGATGGTGATCCGAATGACTTCTTATCAACTTGAATGCCTTTTCCTGTGCAGTGTGCAGTTACTCTCAGGGTGAACACTTCTGAACTCCCTGGGAGAGCTGAAGCCTTCTCTGATTTCAGTGTAATACAATTTAAGCAACGCTGTCATAGCATCTGCAGCCCGAAGCTGTTTCCCACCCAGATATCACAGCTTAGGGTAGACTGGAGGAGGCAGGGAGAGGGATTATGCAGCACGTGTCCCCAGTCTTTCTTCTTGGGAGGTGGGGGAATGGGAGGATGGGATTAAGAGCATCTACTCTATGCTTGGTAGGGTGCTAGCTGCTTTCTATATATTATAGCGTTTAATCTTCACAATGATCTGCTGAGGTAGGTATTATACCCATTTATACAGAAGCCTGTTTCTTTTGGCTGCCCAGATTCTTCTCTCATTGAGCATGAGTTGCCCCATCTGAGAGCAGGAGAACATGAAAATGCTCCCATTTTGGCTCCATTCTCCTCTGGTCCTAGGTGCAGTCATAAATGTGGACTTGTGGAGGGGGAGAATGTTTGACTGGGTCAGGTGTCTTTTCCTGGAGCTGACTGCCAGGGGTTCTCTCTACCCTCCTGGCATGTTTCTCTTTCCAGCTCTTGGTTCTCATCCCTGCTGTGTAACATTGCCTGCCTCATGACCACAGTGTCTGTATCTCTTTCTAGCTTCCCTGGACTTTGGGTGTGGGGGCTGCAGTGGGTGCAACCCCATGGTGATTTCTCACAGGGCGGTAGGAGACTCTCTGCCACCTTTCCCTCAGCACCAAATCCTTGGTCTTGGTGCATCTGCTGTATGGGAGATGCTGGGTCAGTGCTGGGGTGTGGTGGTGAAGATGAGAAACACAGTTCCTGCCTTACAGAGCTTACCTTCTTATGTGGGAGACTGTTAATCAAGTAAACAAACATAATCAGCATCATTACACATTTCAATAGGAAGTAGAAATGAAACAATTGGGGGACTGTGCTTTAGATTAAGTGGCTGGCACAGATCCAGCTGAGGCGAGAACGATGAACCGATGCAGTCAGTGTTCCTTGGGCAGGAGTGGCACAAAGGTCCTGAAGACAGAAAGCTTGGTGTGTCTGGGGAACTGAGAGAAGGCTTGCATGGGGTCTGGAAAAAAGAATGCAAGGTGGATGGGCGGAGATGGGCAGGGACTAGGTTGTGTGCAGCCATACAGCAAAGGGGCTTTGGGTATTTTTCAAGGTGTGTGGAAAGCTGCTGAAAGATTTCAAGCAGGGGAGTATGTGATAAGACTTGTTCTTAAGAGATCTGTCTGGTCCTGTATGGAGTCTGCACTGGAAGGAGCAGTGTTTCATAGGAGGGAAAACAGTGCCTGGGACCAGGTGGTGGAGAGAGGTGGAAGGTCTGAGAATATTCAGGAGGGAGTAGGTTCAGAGCATGCTGTTTGATTGGATGGAGGGTTGAGGGAGAGGCAAGGATGGAGGAGGAGAAGCAGGTCAGGTCAAGCAGGCAGGAGCACAGCCCTCCTGCTTTAGATTCCCCTGCTTCCTTGCTTCCTCCCACTTATCCTATCCGTCCCCCGACCCCAACCCTCAGCCCCCAGCTGCAGGAATTCCTCCCTCTTTCCCACTGCTTGGGGAAGCCACCTCCACAGCTTCAAGAGTTTCAGGTCCCCCAGCTAGTGATCCTGGCTTGGCCAAACCATGGCAACCTCTTTTTCCATTTAACTTGGCTGAGGCAAGGTTTGTGTTTTTCTGTTAAAGGAAGTTTATATCATGAAACTAGGAAGAATGGAAAATAAATAACCTTACCAACATCAAACTTTTGCAAAAGGAGGGTTTCAGAATGCAGTCTTATGTGTAATGGTAATTTAGCAAACATCAACTGAGTTCCTATGGCTGGGTTTGTTGCTGGGAATCAGGGTTGAACTCCAGTGGGTTTCTGCCCTTGGGAACCCTCAGGCCCATGGGAGAGACTGAGAAAGGTCAGCCTCATGGTCAGGCTTTCTTAGGGGTGCAATCAGGGGAGCCCAAATGAGGTGGGTGTTGAGAGAGATCATATTCTTGTCCTGTTCGACACAGAGCCATGCCCTGGCACATCCGGCCTGCAGTGGATTTACTGGTCAGACTGATGTGAAAAGGCTGAAACTATGGGTACCGGAAGGCTAACTTGGGATTTGCTCAACTAGTGTTTGCCAGCTCTAAACTTAACCTCCTGGTGTTCCTGGGCTGGCAGGACTCCTTCATGTGCTAGCAAAGAGAGAACCATCTACTGTTGGGGCCTGGAGGGGCAGTCAAAGACTCGCTGGGTGGGCAGCCGCCCGAAGCAGTCTGATTCCTTAGACTGGACCTTCCTTGTTGGATTCAGGGCAGGGGCTCGCTAAGAGCAGAGGCGGGGGCAGTAGTCTCCTGGCTTGGCCACTCAGCCTGAGGGACAGGAGCTGGGCCTGCAGAGCCCTGGGGGGAGTGTAGGCCCGGGGGATTGCCCTGAGCTCCTGAGAAAGCTCTCAAGTGAAGAAGGTCACTAGGTGGGTGACAGGTGGAAGTTTCATTCTCTGGGGCCCTTGGGGAAAGGGGAGACAGGAACCTCTGCTGCAATGTTGAAACAGACACCTTCCACGTGGCAGTCACTGTGGCCATCTGTCCCAATTTCTCAGGAAGGTCCCCACTTACCATAGTTAGTTGTATTTGTGGAGAAACATGCATTAAAGTTGAATCCTAGATCTGCCACATGGCTATGCAGCCTCCTTAAGTTTCTTCTTTCTGGGCCCATTTTTACACCCATAAAGTGAGGGGTTGGGTCTGGAATCCATCAGTAAGCAGCGTTCATTCTGTAGAGCCCACCTCAGAGCCCACGTTCCCTCTCTGGCTTTTCCCTTCTTTTCTTCCTTCCCTCCGCTCTTATATGCCCACCCTTCCAAGGACCCCCGAGGCCCAGGCTCTTCTCTTGTCTGTCCCAGGAGGCAGCTTGTTCTTTTGGTCTTGGGAAACAACATCTCCAGGACAAAGCACACCTTCCCTACTGATCCTGATCACTTTTCATGGTACAACTTTGATGTGTATGTGGAGATACTTCCTTCCCTAGGGGTGAGGTGCTCCTCCATCCATTTTGGTGAGGGACAGGGTGGACTAGAGGGCCTTATTTCCCCCCTTTTCGCTACCCTCTTCTCTAGTTTCCTGCCTTGTTTCACAGTATCTAGATTGTGGAATCTGGAGCTGGACAGACTTGCATTCTGATTCCTGCTCTGTCTCTTCCTGGCTATATGATCTCTCCAGCACCATTTGTTGAAAAGATTTTCTTCCTCTATTCAATTACCTTGGCATCTTTTATAAAAATCAATTGGCCTTATATATGTGCATCTATCTGTGGACTTTATTCTGTTCTATTGACCTGTATGTCCATATGCCAGTGCCATTCTGTGTTGATTACTATAGTTTCCAGTAAGTCTTGATATCAGGGAGTGTAAGTTCTCCAACTTTGTTCTTCTCTTTCAGAGTTGTTTGCCTATTCTAGGTCATTCTGCATTTCTTTATAAATTTTAGAACCAGCTTGGCAAATTATTAAAAACATATCCTGCTAGGATTTTGATTGGGATTCTTTTGAATCTATAAACCAATTTGGGGACAATTGCCATCTTAATAATGTTGGGACTTCCAATCCATGAACATGGGATACCTCTTCCTTTATTTAGGTCATATCTATTTTTGTTGTAAAGGTCCATAGGTTTTTAGTTTTACTAACTAAGCACTTCCCGTTTTGATAGGGGGATCTGGGAATATGAAAAAACTCTTCTCTCATGACTGCCATCTCCCCCAAATCTCTTTTGCTAACTTCTTGAGAACAATCTTAGTTCATTAATTTTCACTTTTTTCATTACAAACATGGGCATTTGTGACTGTAAGTTTTCCTCTAAGCACTGCTATATCTGTATCTGACAAATTTTGGTGCATAATATTTTTCAATTTACTTAACTTACAATGATTGTCTATTTTCTCTTAGGACTTCTTCTTTGATCCACTAGTCATTTCAAAATATGTCCCTTAATTTCCAGACATATAAATATATTTTAGAGTTTGTTGTTGTTACTGATTTTAACTTAATTGCATATAGAGAACACACTATTATGATTTCAGTACTTTTCAGTTCACTGAGATTTGTTTCATGGTCCATTATATGTTAATTTTGTCATTTTTGTGTGTACTTGAAAATAACTTTTATTCTGTAAGTTTTGGGTGCACTGTTCTATAATTGTCCCTTTGTTAAATGTTGTTAAAATGTTCTTTATCCTTATTGATTTTTTTTATCTACTTCTTTTAATAGCTACTGATTACTTAATCTCTCATTTTGAGAATTTCTTTCTTTTCTTGGTAGATTTGCCCATATTTGAGGGCATATTACATGTCTTAAGGGCATATTATTGACTGCATACAAATTTAGAATTATTTTATCTTCTTGATGAACCTAACATTTTGTCACCATGAACTGGCTATCCTGTTTCCTAGTAGTGCCTTTTGCCTTAAGGTGTTTGCTGACTAATAGTAGTTACACTGCACACACTACTTCTTTAGGTTATTGAGTGCATGGTATATTCTTGTCTATCCTTCAGCTTATAACCTTTCTCTTTTAGTCCGTGGGAGCTGCTATAGCAAAATGCCATAGACTGGCTGGCTTATAAACAACAGTAATTTATTTCTCACAGTTCTGGAGGCTGGAAGTCCAAGGTCATGGCACTGGCAGATTAGGTGTTTGGTGAGGGCCTGCCTCTTCACAGATAGCCTCCTCTCACTATGATCACACACGGTGGAAGGGGCAAGAGAGTGCTGTGGGGCCTCTTTCATAAGGGCACGAATTTCATTCATGAAGGCTCTTCCTTCACAACCCAGTCACCTTTCAACCTGTGAATTTTGGGGGAACACAAATATTCAGATGGTGACATCTTTCTATATACTTATGTTTTATATGTTTCTTATTTATTATTTTACATTGAAGTATAGTTGACATACAGTATTCTATTAATTTAAGGTGTATAATAGAGCTATTTGACAATCACATAATTATGAAATGTTTATCACAATAAGTGTAGCTACCCTTGGTCATGATACAAATTGCAATATTAGTGACTCTATTTCCCATGCTGTACTTTTCATCCTCATGACTTATTTATGTTATAACTGGAAATTTGTACCTCTTAATCCTCTTCACTTAATTTCTTCTTCTCCCACTCCTCTCCTCTCAGGCAACCACCAGTTTTATTCTCTATATTTATGAGTGTTTCTCTTTGTTGTTATGTCTTTGTTTTTCATTTGTTTTGTTTTTTAGATTCCACATATGAGTGAAATTTGGTATCTGTTTTTTTTCTGCCTGACTTATTTCTCTTAGCATAATACCCTCTAGGTCCATCCATGTTGTGGGAAATGGCAAGATTTCATTTTTTTCAATAAAGAATGCACCCAGCTTAGTTTATTGATTATGGAAAATGATACATAATTTATTGATACATAATTTAAAAAATTTTATTATGTTATGTTAGTCACCATACAGTACATCATTAGTTTTTGATGTAATGTTTCATGATTCATTGTTTGTGTATAATACCCAGTGCACCATGCAATGCGTGTCCTCCTTCAAACCCAACACCAGCCCAACCCATCCCCCACCCCCTCCCATCTAAAACCCTCAGTTTGAAAGATTTCATTTTTATGGCTGAGTAATATTCCACTGTGTATATATACCACATCTTTTAAAAAATTATGTGTTTTTATTTTTATTATTTTGCTACTTTCTCTATTTTTACCCTATTCTTAAAAAATTTTTTTATACCTTATTGTCTTTATACATTCATCTATCTATGGACACTTACGTTTGCTTCCATATCTTAGCAATGGAGTGCATGGGGATACACAGATCTCTTCAAATTAATATTTTCATTTTTTGGGGGGGTAAATACATAGAAGTAGAATAACTATTGTATTTTTATTTTTTTTGAGGTTTATGTTTTTCTTTTTATTATTTTTAAAAACACTTTATTCCTGCTGTAATTATAGCATTGATTATGTTGTATTATGGTTAGTGGCCAGTGTGTGGATCTCTGGAATCCTTTTTTTATTTTTTTAAGTAAGCTCTATGCCCAGTATGGGGCTTGAGCTCACAATTCCAAAATCAAGAGTCACATGCTCTGCTCACTGAGCCAGCCAGGTGCCCCTTATGTTTCTCTTTTTAAACAGATATGTTTAAGTTAAAAAATACTTCTGATAGCCTCTCATTTGGGTTTTTTAAATTGGAGCATTTCGTCCATTTATATTAAATGTATTTAAATCTACCATCTTACTACATGCTGTCTGTGTCCCACATGAGGTTGCCCTTTTTTTTTCTTGTCTTCTTTTGGATTTGTTTATTCTATCTTTTCCCTGTTAGTTTTGAATCACATACTCTTTTGCTGTCCTTTTAATGGCATCCTATACGTTACAACGTGTGGTGTCTAGTGCTTGCTGTGCTGAGTTCTTAATCAGCTCCCCACTTTGCTGCCTATGTGTGTTGTATATCTTTTCTTCTTCATGTAAATCCGATGGGTGCTGCCCCAACCATTTTGCCCCGACCATACTACACACCCAAGGCTGTCTGTGTGGCAGATTTTATCGAAGGGTTTGGCAGAGCAAACAGCTTAAAGGGGAATTTTAGACACCTTTATTCTTAAAAGTCCCATAATCATTTTAACTTCCAGAGAATTCTCTCTGTTTGCCTTAACTCTTGTTTTTGTCCCATCCCAGCACAGGAACCATGTCTAGAGAGCCTCATCGCCAATGATCAACCATGCCCATTTGTGAGTATTCCTGAACAAATGGCAACTATAAATGTTATTACTGAGTGCTTACTATGTGCAAATCGATCAATCAGCAAATCTTTATTGGGTTCATACTTCATTCTTGGTACTTCCTGGGCAGTAGGGGGGGGACTCTCGCTCCGCACGGTGCTTAGCGCATCTCCTGTGGTATCTAATATAATCCTCGTGGCAGCTGCACGAGATAGGTATGATTGTGATCCCCTGCATGCTGAGAAAACTGGAGAGATACGGCTTAGAGATGCCAGATCACCTGGCCAACACAGTTCTCTTCCTAAAAGATATTCTGCCGTGTGTTTTGAAGTAACATGTTTTTCCACTGTGTATTGGAATCAAATAAGATACTGTATGTAAATCATCTAGCTTGTCAAATCAAAGTTGCTCAGGTAATGTTAGTTCCGTGTAAACTGAAATAACAACCACAACAATAAAAGAAACAAAACACGAAGGCCGGTAACCACCTGATCCTAAGAGGTATTGGCTTTGACGGACTGTTTTTAGAACAAGGCGGGAGATAAATAAATGAACGTCCTAGCAGGGAAGCCGAGGCGCTGCACTGACGCATGAGCTCCACATACCTTCTCTGGGGTGGGGATGCGAAAGAGAGGTGGACGCCGCTCTGGGTCTGGAGGACTGCACCGCCCAGCCCGGCCCTGTAATGGCAGCGGGGAACTCACCGGATGTTTGGCACTGAGCCAAGCTCTACCTGCAGACTCTCATTTAATTCTTAGAACAACTTCATGGAGCAGGTTGTTTTTCTTTTTGGATTAAGAATCCAAGGCCCAAGAGTATCAGTCACTTGTTCAGTTTCCTTTCGTGTAGGCCCTGTGGGGATGGTCTGACTGGTCTTTCCAAATGCTCACCTAACCCTGTGCCTGCGTCAGCGTGGAGGCTGGGGCTGGCCTGGTTCGAGTCGCTGCCTTGGCCCTGCCGCATGGGTGGTATAGAGGCAGAGCGTCTTTGTGCTCTGACCCCACCGCCTCAGAATGGTCATGCCACTGGAGAGTCTTGTGGCTGCTCGGGGCCAGAATAAACAAGTTATTTGAGCTCATCCCTGGGCTCTCTCCTGCAAGCAGAGCCATTTATTACTGAGCGGACCTTGCCCATACCTAGAATTGCCCCATTGTCATGGTAGCTTTGGACTTGGAGATGAATTTGCCCGTGGAAAACAGGCTGGGTCCTGCATCTGCCACACGCTCCCACAGCCTCCTCAGCTTCCTTCTCTCACAACACTGGTTCTCCCACATGGCCTTTATCAGATTAACCTCTGTGTCTTTCCTCTTGCTGTGGACACTTGGGGGCACAGGTCAAGTCCTAATCATCCTGGGATGGGGCCTGGAAGTGGGCAGGTAAATGCTTCTTAGATGGATGAAATGGTATTTGAGCCCTGATTGTGTGCCCTGAAGATCCTTTAAGTTCCCAGCATGGTCTCACATTTATTGAGGTTAAATAGCTTTCTGGGCAGCCTTCTTTGACCACTCAGCCCCTCTGAGCCTGGGGTCAGCACCGTCTGGCACTCTGCGTCTGTAGGCCCAGGCTCTTTCTAGTTTCTGCTGCCTCAGCTGTGTGTGGCTGTCAAGGCCTCTGGCCCCAGCCCAGCCTTGTGGCTCTTCTAGTCCAGCTCACTAGGTTTGAAATGCTAATTCTCTAAAGTCAGACTCTTTTTTAAAAAACATATTTTTTTTATTTGAGAGAGAAAGAGAGAGGGCAAGCACTGGGGGGGGGGCGGTGGGGTAAGGGGCAGAAGGAGAGGAAGAGAGAATCTCAAGCAGATCACTACTGAGTGTGTAGCCAGACTCAGGGCTCGATCTCACAACCCTGAGATCAGGACCAGAGCCGAAATCAAGAGTCAGACACTTACCTGACTGAGCCACGCAGGCACCCCTAAAGCCAGACTCTTCCTGGCCTTCTTCATCTTTTCACTAGCCAGCCTGTAGACTGTCTCCCCTTGGGCCAGTGCCCATCCCGGTCAGCTCAGCTAGGACTCAGCTGGTGGAGTCACATGGCCCACACTCTGGCAGCCCGGGCAGCAGACGGTCTGCACTGGCAGAATCTGTGCAAGGGAGCTGGGGCAGCAGGCTCAGTGACGTGCATCTCTAACCCACTGACAGCCACTCATGGACTCAGGGCTGTTCACCCTGACTCTCCTCCTTCACCAGCCTGAGCTCTGCGGAAGTGGTGCCCCTCTCATTTGCGTCTGGATCTTCAGTGCTCAGCACGTGGCCTGGTCCGCGGTGAAAGTCAGTAGCTGGGAGCCATGGCAGGGACGCTGATTCCTGCTGGGGTGGGCCGCATGTTCTACCGCGGGCTTCGCGGGGATCCCGACTACGGTTCGGCGGGGGGAGTCTGCTTCTGTTTGGATCTACCTGACCGTAAGCAGTCCGAGGCCCAGCTCTGGTCCGCAGGGCCTGAGCCTGCGCAGTGTTTAGCAGCGGCAGCTGTGGTTCAGGAAAATCTCATTGCTTGTATGTTGCATCAGTTCCCAACCTGCACAGCAACAGAATGTCTCCAAATAGGATAAACAGTAGAGCTGCTCGGGGAGCTTGCCCCCCAGCTTGCGCTCACCGGAGCAGGGCATGCATGGTGGAAGCTGGCTGCCTTTCTCCTAGATGCTCCCCCTGTGGCCCTGAGACTGTTGCCCAGGAGCTGCTAATTTCTGCCTGCCACTTGCAGGGAGAGGAAGGGAGTGTTGTGTCCTGCGATCAGATGGGTAGCTTCCAGCCGATTCCTGCTCTCACCATCCCCCCCCCCCAGAAGTTTTCTGGGAGACCTTCCCTAGCAATAGCAGCTGCTCCCAGGCCTGAGTGGAACTGGCCAGTCCTCCTCAAACCAGGAGGAAGAGTCTATAGCTGGGGATCCCCTTGAGGTGAGGCTTTAGTATACCCCCTCCGAGGGCACTTGGGTGGAGGTGGGTGGCATGGCGTAGCGGAAAGGGTCAGAACAACCACGGTTTGGACGTGGGCTCTGGGTGACTGGAAGAAGAGGGGATACATTTGGGGAATTTAAGAAACAAAACAGATAAACATAGGGGAAAGAAAAAAAAAAGAGAGGGAAGCAAACCTTAAGAGAGACTCTTAATGACAGAGAACGAACTGAGGGTTGCTGGAGGGAGGTGGGTGGGGGATGGGCTAGTGTTGGGCAATTAAGAGGGCAGGTGTTGTGATGAGCAGCAGGTGTTACATGTGAGTGATGAATCACTAAATTCCACTCCTGAATTATTACACTAAATGTTAACTAACTAGTACTTAAATAAAAACTTGAAACTTTATTAAAAAAACCAAGGAGGGGGAGAAGCATGTGGTGTTCCTCAGAAGTGGATTTTGTGGGGGCATTTGGAAGCTGTGAAAAGAATGTGCTAGGTCAGGAGGGTGCTTGCCGTGACCCAGGGATCAGGTGAGGAAAGTTGGACGCGGCTGGAAACAAGGAGAAGGGAAGGTGAGAGGGAGGCCAAGAATCTGAGAATAGGAAACCGGTCATGGTGGCTGGAGCAGAGAGAAGCAGGGGTGAGGACAGCCCCAAAGCAAATTCCCACATGTTGTGTCTGGGTGCCGGGAGAGGGGCAGAGCTGACAGGACCAGCTGGGCCGCCTTGGAGTGGGAGGGTGGGATCGGAGGTGCTGAGTGTGCTTGGCCCTAGGCAGGCCAGGGGGTGTGCGCTCACAGGGCCGGAGAGCCCTGCTGGAGGGACGTGGTGTGGCAGAGCGGGACTCTGCAGGCTGTGCTCTGGCCTCACCACACACTCTTAGCTATGTGACCTCAGGAGAAATCCCTAACCGTTCTGAGCCTGACTGCAACGTATCAGCTCCCTCCCCCGACCTTGAGGCAGTAATTACAGCTGCTGCCCTCCAGTTTACCGAAGGAGAGAGAGAAAGGAGCCGCAGATACACGGATAAAGAAACGATGGCATACATGCAATGAAATAGTACTCAGCCTTGGAAAGGAGGGAGATCTTAAAAAAAAAAAGAAGAGGTCGATCTTGTCATTGGCAA
This sequence comes from Ailuropoda melanoleuca, assembly GCF_002007445.2. Lineage (NCBI taxonomy): Eukaryota > Metazoa > Chordata > Mammalia > Carnivora > Ursidae > Ailuropoda > Ailuropoda melanoleuca. The sequence continues at coordinate 9,814,217 of NC_048223.1, read as the reverse complement.
TGACATGGATGACCCGGAGGATATTATGCTAAGAGAAATAAGCCAGACACAGAAAGAAAACTACTGCATGATCTCACTTAGATGTAGAATCTGAAAAAGTCAAATTCACAGAAGCAGAGAGTAGACCAGCGGTTACCAGGGGCTGGGGGTAGAGGAAATGGCCTGGTCAAAGGATACAAAGTTGTGGTTATAGAGAAGAGATAATTCTCTGGAGATCTCAGGTACAATGGGGTGACTTGACTTGAAAATACTGTATCGAATACTGGATATTTGTTAAGAGTAGATTTCGGCTTTCATCTCACACCCATAACTCTGGGAGGAACTGTGTGAATTAGCTTGACCCTAGTAATCGTCTCACTCTATATGTGTGTCAAATCGTCATATTGTGTACCTTAAGTATATACAATTTCTGTTTAAAAAAGGAAAGAGAAGAAGGGCACCATGGCCAGACTGAGTCTAGACTGGGTGGTTTCGTTTCACAGGCCGGAAAGCTAAGAGCCTGGAAAGGCCTCTGTCACCCAGATGGCCCGCTGGGGCCGGCTGGTGGGTCCTCATGTGGTACCGGTGGCCGTGCCTGCTGGCCTCGTGGTGGCTGCTCCTACCCCTGTTAGCTGTTGACATACAAATGCCCTGCTAAGGAAAATATTTTCATTCTTTCATTACAACATTCTCGGGCCTGCTTAATCATATTTTTCTTTGTCTTCAAAAACAAGCTTCTGTGTGGTTTTCTACCTTCTTGCTGCTCTTCTCAGGACACCCTAGAACTGAGCCTTACTGGAGTTTAATGCCTTTTCATGTGTCACCGCCCTCTGGCTTCTTTAAGGGAGTTGAGGGCTGGAAGCTGCTGAGCCTCTCCAAGTGCCTCACCCCACACCTGACACTTTACATCCGGGGATCTTTTACCAGCCTCACTTCTACTCTGGGAGAAAGGTATCACCTCATTTTGCAGAAGAAACTGATATTCAGAGAGGTTAAGTATCCCGCCCAAGGTCACACAGCTGTAAGTGGTAAAGCCAGAGCTTGAAATGCGATTCAGGCCAATTTGATTTCCAAGTCAGGGATTATTCTGTTAATAGATCTGCTCTGCTAGTACCCTGATCTGATCTCTGGCACCAGCCTGCTGGGGTGACCTAAAGCAAGTCCCTGACAGTCTCTGTGCCCGATCACACCCTCTGGGTGTGACAGCTCATTGTGGAAATGGGGGAATGAGGAGGATAGCTGGAACTCAATTCCATACACTGCTGCCAGGTTGTGACAGAAGCAAGAATCAATCCATAGAGGTGTTTGCTGGAAGCCCAGGGATCATGTGGGTTGGAGGAAGGGGCGACCCTTCACAGACAGGAAGAGGAGGAACATGTCTTGGATGAAGCCTTGCCGTGCTACTGTGGCCGGACCTGTTTAATCCTGCCAGCAGTCCTCGGAGGAAGGCATAGCACTGCCCACATTTTACAGATGAGGAGACAGAGCTGAGATGGCCTAAGGGCACAGAGCCGGCAGGTATGGAGCAGAGATCCAGGCCTGGAAACCCAGCCTCAGAGCAGCCCTCCATCGCTCTGTGGCCCAGAGCAAAGCCTCTCCCTGTTGGGCCTTGGTTTCTTCAGCAGTAAAATGTGGGGTCTAGCTCTGCTGGCTGCACGGCCTCGTGTCCAGGTTAATTTTACTGAGCTCTAGTTTCTTCTCTGAGCCTCCCACCTGCTTCACCTGCATCCTGACAGCCCCTCTGGGAGTCCAGGCCTGGCCTTCCTCCCCTCTGTCAAACACTCCTGTCTGGAGATGGTGTGGGGGTGGGGCACGGGGGTCAAGACAGTAGAGAGTTACCCTGTCCTGCTGCATCCCTCCCACTAGAGCCCCATCTATGTGGCTGGTGGGGTTGGGGAGGGGGCGGGTGTGCTGTGGAGGGGAAGGGGCTGTTATTCGATGCATGGAGTTCTAGGCTACCTTCCCTCTCTGCCCAATAGGGCCCCCAGGCCCTGCCCTCTACTTTGGGGTCTCCCCCATCCCAGGGTCCTTTGGTTTTGACATGGCTGATGATGAGCTCTGGCCCCTGTCCCAAGCAGGGCAGAGCAGTTGGAGGAAAGTGTGTGAACTTCCTACTATCTTCAGCTGTGCCTCTTTATTCTCAAGGTCTTTTGGTTGTGAAGCAAGGCCTGGGGCCTTGAGTGGCAAGATTAGCGTGGGAGGTGTTTCCCTCCTGCTCTCTGTGGTGAAAGCCGAGCGTACTTCCCTTCAGCCAGTGGCAGAAGCTGTACCGTAGCCTATAATGACTGACATGAAAATCCCTACATGCAGAGAGTCTGGATGGGGCCTCCATGGAAGTCGCCTTGGACCGAGGAAGGGTTGTAGTCAATTATCCTGTGTTTGAATCCAGGTTCTGCCTCTCAATTATCTGTGTGTCCTTTGGCAGGTTTCTTGCCCCTCTGGCCTCAGCTGCCTCCTCTGCAAAATGCAATAACTCTGCTCACCTCTTGGAGTCGCTGTGAGGGCTAATGAGGCTGATGTGAGCAGAATATGTAACAGGGCCCACACTGAGCAATGTCACGTCCAGGTGAAATGGGTCTTTTTGTGTGATCACACTTTGTGTCCCCAGCCCAGCCTCTTGTCACTCTCACATTCATTCCCCAGGCTCCCCGACATGACCTTTGCAGGCTTGTCTTCTTCCTTCTCCCCAGATCCACACTCCTCTTTCTTCCTTCTGCCAGCAGCCTCCTCCAAGCCCCCCTCTGAACTAGCTATCGCTCTGGAAACCAACAGGCCAAACAAATTCTCACCAGTATGTGAACTACTGATAGGATCTTAGAATTTAACTCTCCCGTGGGTATTTGTATTGTAAAAGATTATTATTTTTTCAAGATTTTATTTTTCATTTATTTGAGAGAGAATGTGAGAGAGAAAGCACTAATGGGGGGGTGGAGCAGAGGGAGAGGGAGCAGCAGACTCACCTCTGAGCAGGGAGCCCCATGTGGGGCTCAATCCCAGGACACTGGGATCATGACCTGAGCCAAAGGCAGGCGCTTAACTGATTGAGCCAACCAGGCGTCCCCAGATGATATTTTTAAACCCCAGTTTTTCCAACTTTGGGTCTGGCACACAGTTGCTCAGTAAAGGCTGGTTAATTGAAGAAGTGAAAGGACCTTGATAAAGTTCTAATGGTGGAATTTCAGTCATGTATTCATACATTTAGCTCCTTTACAAATATTTATTTTGCGTGTTAGACAGTGGGGATATCTGGCTGGATCAAACAGCCACAGTCCTACCCTCACCGAGCTTTTGGTGCAGTATTCCTATAGTGGAGATAATCAGATAATGAGCAAACAAACACATTTCTATTGACAAATTGTGATAAATTCCTTAACTGAAGTAATAATGCAGTGTCTCTGTGATATGGTATGACAGGGGGTCCTAATTAAACTGAGGTGATCCTATTCCCACTGTGGGGGAAGATTTGGGAAGACCTTCCAGAGGAGTTAGACTGTAAGAGGAAAAGGAGCAGGGCTAGCCAGAGAGGATGCCCTGGCTTGCAGGCCTTCCTGGGCTCTGTGACACCCCCTCCTGGGCCAAGGCCTCCTGCCTGTGCCCAGTCCTGCATGCACGGTGCCCCTTCCTTGGGGGGCCCTCACAGTGGCCCATGTCTGCAAGCCTCCAGGGGTTAATGCCCAAACTCCTGGTGCTGCTGCTGACTGTTACCCAGAGAGGCTGCGGCAGACCTCCCTAAATGCCCAGGCTGTACACTCTGCCCTGGTCTGCCCGGGCCCTGGTCCAGCACATGTCCCTGCTGTTTCAGAGGAAGAATGAACTGTCCTCCGCCTGCCCAGGGGCTTTTTAAGGACTTGTCTGACACCACATGCCTGGCTTTGATAGCTGTCCTGGACATCCAGACCCCATGGAGATCAAACCTTCATTCAAGCCAAAACGGAGGTATTTTAGACAATAGACCACTACTTGAAAATATGGTCTTCTTTGCAGCCATATGAGTACTTGGTCGGGGATCACTGGTGGAGTCTCTGAGGCTAAGACGTTTCTCCCAGCCCTGAGGGTTAGACTGCCTGTCACCCCTGCACACATGCTTCCTTCTTCTGCTTGTCTGTCACAGCCTATGGCCACATCACCTCCAGAGCCTTCCAGGACTCTCCTTCTTGGTTGTGCTGCTTGTAGGCCACTCTATAAAAAAGCTACTCTACCATCCTGATTGTTTACCCTCAGTCCTCCTTAAGCCTTTGTTGGTCCTCATGTCTGAGTGGATAAACTTGCTATTTGAAGCCAGGTCTGGGTTCGAACCTTGTCTTGACCACTCACTAGCCTTGAAGGTGGCAAAACAGGGCTGCCATATAATTTATCATCTCAACTGAACTACTTCTGAGAGTGAATTGCCGAGGGACAACAGGCGTGAACTAGGACCGTGAAAGGTGCTGGGAACCTGTTCACCCTTTATTATACACCCACAGGGGCAGCGGCTTTCTAGGATACATCGTGTTGGGGGAGGAGCTGGTTTGGGCTAGTCTAGCTCATGCTCACTTCCCACTTCCTGTGCTGGTCAGAGGGGCTCCGAGGTGAGGGAGCCTGGGCCCCTGTCATCCTCTCCTTCACCACATGCAGTGGGGTGTGACAGTGTCTGCCTGGGGCCGGGGGAGAAGGTGGAGGTGCCGGCCTGGACATCCTCCACTAGGAAGGCCGGCACGTGAGGTGCCATTGGGAGGAACTCCCCAAGGGTGTCTTTCTGCTGAAAGGGGAGGAGGTAGGAGAGATGAGCCGGAGGACATGAGCTGTGTTCACAAACATGCCAGTTGAGGCTGGTTAAGGGAGACTGATGCTGCAGAGAGGCCTGGAGGCCAGGCAGGGCCCAGAATCTGGATGGCTGCTCTCTCTGCAGTGGGCCACTTCAGACAAGAAGAGCCTGTGACCTTTTCCATTTCCAGAGGTCCTCTGGAAGCCAGCCAGCCTGGCAGCAGTCCCTGACTCAGGGGGCCCAAAGCTGCCCGCCCACCACCCTCTAAGGCTCCCTGGGCTTCCAGGTTTATGGAGCCATATTCCCAAGGCCGAGGGCAGGCAGGGGGCTGGCCCCAGTCTGGATTTCAACCCGCCCAGCCCCCGGGGGCCATGCCAAGGCCCAGAGCTTGCTCTGACCCCCATGTCCCAAGTCAGGGCAGACTGAGCCTGTTCTTGGGGCGTTATCAATAGTAGAAGCTGCCACCCGAGATTGTGGGGGCCAGAAATGGGAGAGAGGGCAACAGGCTCAGCTGACTTCTCCTGTCTTTGGTTGCTGTGAAAGCCTTCACCCTGGGGGCTGGGAGGCGGGGAGGCTGAAGGCAGGGAGGCTTGGCACTCCTCCAGGAAGCCATGCCTGCTTTCTCTTCGTCAGGTGGCATTTTGGGTCTAAGGAGCCATTTCAGAGGATTCTTGGAGAGCAGAACATACCAGGGAATAAACTTGGGAGGATAAAACTGCTTATTCCTGATTCTCTGCAGAACTTACCCGTTTGTCCTGCTTTGGCCATCCCCAAACACACAGATTTATTCCCACCTCCATGTCTTAGCATTTGCTGTACCACCTGCCTTAAATGCCTTCCCCTTTTTTGCCAGTCCTTTGAGGCCCAAATCCAGGCCTATCTCTGGAAAGTCTTTGTGACTTTTCCAGCCCACAGAGACCTTTTTCCTCTTAGAGTTCATCCTGTAATGTGTGCCCAAGGGACACCATTTAGGTCTGTGGCTTGTGCAGCCTCCCGTCTTCCACGTGAAGGTCCCGTCTCTCCAACCAGGCAGCAACCTGCATCACCAAGGTCACTTTGTCTCCACTAGCCCACAGTGGTGAGCAGGGACCCGACACAGCACCGGGTGCAGGCATGCAGGAAGCCCCAGCGTCAGAGGAGCCACGTGTAGACCTGTGGGCTGGCGTTGTCCTCAGGTGGGGACAAGGTGCCCATGCAGTCTCAGGCTCCAAAGCCTGGAGGTGCCAAATGGTTTTTATTCTACTTGGCGTTTGTCACTCACCCAGTTGGCTTGTGGGGTAGATAGCAAGCATAGTCCCATCACTACACAGCCATCCTTTCCCAGTTCTCCAAAGGGGTGATTGTCTTTCTGGACCTGTGCTTGAATTGTCCCTCTTTTGGTAACAGTGGTGTCGAACTGGCCGGCTCTTCCGCCCTGGAGATGGTAGGAAGTTCACAGAGACAAAGAGCAGCCTCGGACAGTGATGCTCTGGTTTTTAGATTTCAGGGTTTCTTGGCACAATTCAAGGGAGTTAGATTACCCCATATAGGACAAATACATGCATATTCTCATGATTGTCTTATTTTTTTTCTGGCATTTATCAGCTGCCTCTTATTCATTGCCTTGATTTCTTTCCAAAAGACAACTACATTCATTCCAAAATTCTGGTTGGGCCTAAAATGTTGAGGGATTGGACTCTGCCATGTGCCAAGCCAGACGCCTGAATCTTTGATCATTCAACAGGCCATTCTTGTGACGTCCAGTGGAGGTACGGCCAGAATGCAAAGGAGCTCCCGGAGCCCCTCAGCTCAGAGTGTGAAATGTGTTCACCAGAGGAGTGCTCAGTGGAGGAGCTGTTCTTAGCAGGGCTGCCAGAAGCATTGTCTAGCTTACATACTTTTGGGCCACCTGGAGCTCAGACCATCTGTATCCTGGTAGCCCATGCTCCCTTCTCTCATGAGAATGGTCCCCTTGAAACTTGCCACAAGTGTCTAAATATGCCAGGCAAGCCAGGAATCCAGTCCTGATCCATCTGGAGCACAGCCTTTTCTTCAGGCCTCAATTTAGCAGTAGATAGGGGTGATGGACATACCCATTTGAAAGGCCATCCAGAGTGGTGAGTTCATTCTGTCCATCTCTGTGGCTAGTCCTTCTGGGAATGCCCCCAGAGTATTCTTACTTTCAACACTCACACACCCTAGACTAATTAGAGGACCATTGTTGACTGCTTTTGGAAAAGGGGGAGAAAAGCACATTCCAGAGGACACATGCCACTCTTGATATCAAAGTTTCTCTAGTGGAAGGTTACGTTGGTTAGATTTCAGTTGCAGGCTGAAAACACGTCACTCTGCAATGTTGTTAAAAACCTTCAAAAAAAAATCCTCCTGTGGTATGTTTCTAATTTAAGATTGAAAAAATATTTCTATTGTGCCATATATAGAGTAACCTAAAACCCAATAAAAGCTCCGAATTAGGGCCGGACAGAATGGTTTGAATTAAGCTCAGGTAGAGGCAAGGACACCGTATCTGTTGGCTGGGACTGCTGGCTCTCAGGCCAAAAGGCAGGTTCAAACTGGGAGAATGGACCTGCCAAGTCTGGAAAAGAACCAGCTCTTCTGCCAGATTCTGATGCTCTTGGCCACTGGCCCATAGGGCTCTGATACTGTTGTCATCTGCCCCAGCCCAGGAAGGGCCTGGCTATTGCTCTTCGTGTCATCTTAGTTGCTTTGCAGGTTTCTCACTGGGGCATAGTTTATTTGATTTGTTGGATATTTATTATTTTTTCTTTTCTCAAGGTGTCTGCCAGGCTTTGCCTTGCACCTCCCTTTCGAGAAGCTGCTTATGGCTTGGTCTTCTATCCGTGCCGTGACTGCACAATTTTTTGAGCTGAAGCTAGACTTCCTGGCTTCTGTCTAGTGTTCCATTCAGAGTCTAGAAAGCAGCACATGCTCAGCGAATGCATACTGAATTAATACATTTAGAACCAGTGAGTGAGAAAAACGGGTTTTTTTTGTTATTATAAAGAATGCTGTATGAAACATCTTTCCACCCATCTAACTACTTATCTGTCAATCATACTCCTTCTGCTCCTACTCCCTTCTCACATCATACACTCTCATTGCTCTGTTTGTGTCACATGATCCAACCCTGACTACCCTTCCCATTCCAACCGCCTGGGGCCAGCCCACAGATGATTGGATAAGGAAGGTCATCTGCCTCCAGAGGACCCAAATCATAGGCTAGATTAAACCAATCAGATTCTCTTGAGATTTGAACTAAGAAACAGAGAAAGGCTGTAGCAGTGTTTACACTGGTAGGAGAGTAGCGTCAAGAGTCAAGGGTAGGTTCCGGTTGGCCATGGTGGGGCCACGTGTAAGCAGGTGAGTGAGCAGAAAAAGCGGGGGTGGGATGTGGGGTTGGGGAAGGGGAGGCAGAGACACATCCATGGCCCCAGTGATGTGGACGATGTGACTTTAGTTCCTGTGAGGACTGCCTACACTTTCTTCCCTCAGACGCCATGAGATATCCCCGTGTCCTTTCAAAAACGAAACAAGATGATCCTTCCCTTTTATGCTATCTCTTGACTATGATATGTGCTGCTTCCTTCCACTGTGCAGCTTCCCAGTGGTCCAGGTGATGCTGGGAGTTCTGACTTTCTTGTGGGGCCAGAGGTGGTCCAGTGTGAGCCAGGTGGAGGGGCAGAGAGGAGGTGATCTGAACTGTAAACCCTCATCTACGCCCAGCTCCTGTCCTGCTTGACTCCATCCAACCTAAGAGATGAATGTGGACATCATTGTTCATTTCTCTCTGCTCATTTCTGGGGCAGAGGAAAATCTCCCACCTGTGTGCCCAGCCCCATGCCAGAATTGTCAGTGATGGCTCTCCTCCACCTCCAGGTACCTCACCACTATGACGGTCGCCTCTAGCCCAGACCACTCCCCATGACCACGCTCACAGAATTGGCCTCGTGTCTGAGGTGGCACAATAGTCACACAGACCTGGGTCTCAGGCCAGGTTCCTCTGCCCACCTTGATGGCCTCATCTTGTGGGCCTCTTTGTGAGATAGACTTCTCAGAACCTGACTCAGCCCCTTGGACCATTTAAGAGATAGCGTGTAGGTAAAGTGGCCAGCACCTCACAGACCCTGCCACCCACCCTGTGTTTTGCTCTCCAGTCTGAGGGATGCTCACGTGACACTGCCCACTCTTCCCTTCAGTGGCTCGTCTGCCCACTCCCCCTTCCTCATCCTGGCCGGTGCTGTTCTGGTGACCTTTCACGTGGGCCCCTGGTTTGGTCTTGCCCTTCCTCTGCCTGGAGTCTGGGCCCAAGAAAGGTGGGATGTGGGGAGGCAAATGGACAGGAACTAGAGGCAGGAGGCTGGGTGATTCAGGGAGGAGGCCCCAACGGAATGAAGCCACAACTTCACTGCTCTGTATCTGGAGATCATCTTTCTGGGGCTCAGCAGGGGGACCTCTAAGGGCAGGACAGCCCCCAGACTCCACTAGATGGCACTGTTGCAGGTCCTTTCTATCCAGGAACTCTTCTCAGAGTGTGTGTGTGTGGACGCATGAATACCTGAGCTGGTTGGGGTGTGTGTGTGTGTGTGTGTGTGTGTGTGTGTGTGTGTGTGTGTGTGTTGGGCATTCCTGGCTTGGGTCGTGCAATGCCTCAGCCCACCCTTTGTTCCTTAGCCTAGAAGTTAACTTCTTCTGAGACATCTTCCACGGCTCCAATGGGCTCAGGACATGGGTTCCTGACTCTAGGGAGTTACAGAGTGATCAGGGCAGGTCCCGTACTCCTCATGGCTCACCCATCTGTGGGAGGCTGGTGAGCTCTCCTGAAATCTAGGCCCAGAGGGTGCAGGAACTCAACAGGCTCCACTGTCTGGGTGGGCTGTACTGAGGGATTTAGACTGGGGGCAAGGTTTCAGAATCTTGAATGTTTCCAATGCAAATCTTATTTCGTGTATTAATGCTGGATGGTTGGTCGTAGTTACTAAAGTGCTATGTTGAAAAGGCTTCTGAGGCTGCGTCTGGCTCAGGAGGAAAGAAGTCTGTTGCCAGTCAATGATATCTGCCAGAGGCTTGGGGTAAGAGTAGCACCCATGACATTTTTTTTTAAAATCTAAGTTGTCACTTGTCTGTGAGGATATGAGGATGCACTTGTTTGTCAAGAGAATCCTAAATATTTGGGACTTTAGAAATTATCCGATTTATTCATTTATTTCATAGATGGAGAAACTGAGGCACACATAGACAAAATGAGTTACCCTTGGACGTGTGGTTTGTGGCAGAGAGAAGACTGGAAGATGGATTTCTGACCACCCATACCAGTGTCTTTCTTACACATCCTGTATTTCCAGTTGATCCAGTTCTGTGTTGAAACAAGGTCCCCAACACCACATTAACCTCTTTTGTCTGGTGTTTTGAGATCTTTAGACATGGCTGCCAAGAGAAAGTTCCAAGTTAAATCTCTTCATGTCTTTGTGCTACTCTAGATAGATACTGAGTAGGGCAGATTGTAAGGCTGAATCTTGAAAAATAAGTCTTAAGAGAGAAGAAAGGAAAGAAACTGGGGTTCTATATATTTGAAAGAGAATACACGGCAGCAAATTAGACATGGCTTTGGCCAAGGATAGTAACTCCTATTTAGCCCAAAGGGGTAGGCTGAAAGAAAGCAAGAGGGTCTCAGGTGAGACATGAGTGTGGAAGGATTTCCTTATGGTGCAGGGGGTGCAGGTCAGTGTTTCAGGGCTGGGTCTGCACGGGCTGCCTCACATGCTTATTTGCTGGGTGGAACCAATAGGAACAGCAGAGTTCTGGGGAGTAGAGCAGGTGCTCAGGAGCTGGAGCCCAGAGCTGCAGGTTCTCCGTTCAGCAGCATCACCAAATTAAGTGTACTGCATGCTGTCCCTATGCTTCACTTTTGTCAGCTGGCCTATGGGGTTAGCTGTCCGGTACCCCAGGATACAGTGCGAGTCAAAGAAATGATGGCTGTCTGCCTGTGTGGGTATAGGAGTTTGTTTGAAAGCAAGGGTGGAATCTCTTGAGGATTCCATGAAGAAAACCACGAGCCCTGTTTAACAGTCTTTGTGTGCATAATGTGAGGGAGGGAACATGAGTGCATACTGTGAGTGAAAATAATATTAAATTTGGGGGAGTAGCCAGGAGTTGTGCTAGGCACTCTATCTTGATTAACTCTCCAATAATCCTGGGGGATGGGTACTATCATTATTCCCATTTTCCAGAAGAAGCAGCTGAGGCTGAAGAGGTGAAATCACATGTCCAGGAATATACACTCAGCAAAGAGCAAAATGCTTAATCAGCTGCCTACCTGTAATGAGGCCGGTGCCATCTATAAATTAGTCTGGGAGAGGCCTGGCTTGGGGCACCTGTTTCCAATGTATATATTGTCTGGACTTATTGCAGGTATCTTGGAATGAATAAGGGCTTAAAGTTTACCCGGGTGTGGGGAGGTATTTGTGTGTGTGTGTGTGTGTGTGTGTGTGTGTGTGTGTGTGTGTGTATGCACACACATTTTAGAAAATGATGCCCAAGATGGAACCCAGAAGGTAGTAGCCTTTCCATGAGAGCAACACCATCCCTGCATGGTACCCAAGCTGGAGACCAGGCCTCCATCACCTGTGATGGATTGTTTTGTCAGGATTCTCCAGAGAAGCCAGAAGGGGATGGATATATAAATATATACATATATTTGTGAACACACACACACACACATTTTAAGGAATTGGCTTATGTAATTGTGGGGGCTGACAAGTCCAAAATTTTCAGGGTAGGCTGGCAGACTGGACACCTATGGAAGAATAGTGTTTTAGTTCAAGTCCGCAGGGAGTCTGCTCACAGAATTCCCTTTTCTTCAGGGGAGGTCAATTTTTCTTAAGATCTTCAACTGATTGGATAAGGCCCACTTGAATTGTGAAAGGTAATCTGCTTCACTCAGAGTCTACTGATTTAAATGTTAACCTTACCTAAAATATATATTTGCAGCAACATCCGGACATGTTTGACCAAATATCTGAGTAGTGTAACTCACGCAATTTGACACGTAAAATTGATCGTCACAAGGACTAACTGGCCTCTCTCCATTTAGGTCATTGGAAGACTAGGAAACATCTTTTTTAATAAGGGCATTTTCCCCACAGATAAAAACCTGGTAGGTAAGGCCACTGTGGTGGTCACCCAGGTGACTGAAAAGAGGACTGTGTCCAAGAGGTCTGGTTAAGGGGACAGAGCTGGATTCCATGGTTAGGATATGTTGGTTGATTAAGCATGTACAGCATGATAAGGCATGAAGAGTCAAGGGTGAGGGAGGCCTGGTCTCTAGCTTGGGTACCAGTTGGGGGAATGCTGCTGTTTTCTTGGTGGTGCTGCCACCTTTTTCAAGGATGTTGGGCTCCCCTTCCCTGGGGTACCCATTCTGCTCTCATGAGTCCCTTTGCTTTAATGGCCCGTCTCATGAACCTGAGCTTGGCTGGGATTGCTGGGTGCTGTTGTCAGCAACTTGGGACATACCCTCAGGGTCTGTCTGAGCCTAGTAGCCTGATCCAGTGGTGAGTGGTTTGGAAGTTGGTGCTGGGCAAGTTCAGGTGTGGCTCCACAGCTCTGCCAGGGCACTGGGGCCAGACTCCCAAGGCACTCAGAGCCCTTCTTGACTTCTGGCTCCGGCACCCAAAGAGCTGTTGCAACTCCCAGGAAGCAGCTGGGGTCCTACTGGCTAGGATGTTCTCAGAGATTTTCTGAATTGTTACATGGGGCCTGGAGAGTCTTGGGGTTTGGTAGTTGCACATCAGGAAAATTTGCATGGAGTGCCTTACTATATGCCTGGCCCTATGCTGGGCTCTGAGTGAGGAGGGGGAGGTGCAACAAGTTAGAATAAATATGGACTCTGAGAAACAAACTGAGGGCTTCAGAGGGGAGGGGGTGGGGGAATGGGATAGGCTGGTGATGGGTAGTAAGGAGGGCACGTATTGCATGGTGCACTGGGTGTTATACGCAACTAAAGAATCATCGAACTTTACATCAAAAACCAGGGATGTGCTGTATGGTGACTAATATAATACAATAAAAAAATTATTATAAAAAAACCCCACCTACCAAAAAAAAAAAACCAATAAACAGGAAGATGGGGCTCTCATGCTGGATACATTAGGAGACCAACAACTGACACCCAGTTATCAGAAATTGGTTTGGTTGGCAACTTAGGCAAGGGAGAGGGCAGTGTGGACTAGAGGGTAGGAGGGACAGCTTAAGCTAAGTCTTGTCCTATGCTCATAGAAAGGAAAGGAAGGGGGTTGTTGTCCATGATGGAGGAAGGGCAAGAGCAAAGGTCAGGAGTAAGTGGTTGGGAAAGACTGGCTTTTGGAGTGAGTGTGTATATGTGTGAGTGTATACATTGCACAGATCAGGCACTGTTTCTTTATGTATTCTCTTACGTCTACATGTACCAATTACACATTTCTGCTTCTAAAGAGGTGGAGGGGGGCAATCAGGCACATTTTCCTTTTGAATTGAGCTGAGGCAGACAGCTCTGGTTTCACGCAGGCGGTGGTACAGCCCTTCCCAGGGCGCTGCAGTTGAGAACAGGGCTGGAGAGTGTGAGGAGCTGCCTCCACCCCAGCTCCATCTCTATCAGGGCTCGGTAACCTGACACTCTCCCCAAGGCCTCTCAGCCCAGGCTGGTAGCACTCCCTGTCACCATGGCAACCTTCCCGGATCTGGGTATGGTTAGGGGCACTCACAGGGACCTCTGTTCAAGAGGGGCTGAAGTCATTTGGTGGCCGGTGATGAACATTGACACTGGGGAACTGGTTTCCAGTACTGAGTCCACAGGTAGACTGTGGACAGTCTGGATGGCTAGGAACAGCAGTTCTGTCATCAGGCATGAGCAGGGCTGACACCTACAACCATAGTAATGGAACATCGGGGGAGAGCAAGGAGGGCCATGGGTCATCTCTGAAGTGGGGGAAGCTGTGGTCCAGCCCTGACAGGGTAGATGGCCCAGCCACCTGACAGGTCGTGTCAGATCAGATGTAGCCCACTCTGTAATGTTCTCATCTGTTTCCTGAGGCCCGTCTCCACCTCCCGCCCAGTGTGATAGGCTGCAGCCTGGACTTGTAGAGCTGGCCCTGGCCAGGGTTGGGCTCATGGGGCCTCAGAGACAACCTGCCTTAGGAGGGACACCAGAGGAAGGGCTGTGGCATATCCAACTTGCCTCATAACTTGATTCCTGGATATGCGACTTTTTCCATTTGTCAAATTGGTTTTCACTTCTGGTTCCAGAGTAAAGATAAGCCTGGACCAGCTGTCAGCAGGCCACCAGGCTGCCCTCCTCCCTTGAATGGCTGCCTCCGCCTTCCCCCTGGCTACTAGAGCCTAAATCTCACCTGTGCAGTCCTTTTTCCTCACTCTGGTTGGAGTCATCTTCCTAAATACACACTTGAAGCATGAACCCCTTAATGCTGTAGCCAGACACCTGGTCCTGTGCATTCTCCTACCTCCTGGACCAGGAAGTTCTCCTTGGCATCTCCTCCGTGCTCCCCAAAGCATCAATACACACGTCTCTCATTGCCCTTATCAGAAGGTCTATGCCTATTTTCAGAGTAAGCACCTTGAGAGCAGAGGCTTAGATGCAGTTTTCTGAATCAAGCCCCATCATGAATAAGACCAAGGAGGGGTGGGAAGAGCCTCCTATAGGTAGTGATTGCTCAGTGGTCTGAGGAGAGGAATGTTCTACATCTCAGCCTTTCGCCTGACCTAGGACCTGTGGGCAGACCATGCCACTGAGAAGACAATAACCTCAAAACTCACATTAGAGTAGGAAGGCAGATGATAATGGCACGAAGCTTCCACACAGAGTAACTACTATGTACCGGCACTGATTCCCAATGCTTACACATCTTTTCTCTAACCCTCACACAGCCCTGTGAACTATGGGTTATAAAAAACATCCCTCCAATGAAGAAACTGAGGTCCAGAGAGGTTGACTTGCCCAGAGTCCCACAGCTGGTAACTATTGGGGTAGGGATCAGAATTCATGTTGGTCTCATCTCAAAGCCCATTTCTTTCCATGACTCCACCCTGGCCCTTTGTAAGTGTGGCCTGTGGGAACAAGCCCACTCCAGAAAGGTCCATTCCAGCCTGAAGAGCATGTGCTGTTTGTTTCTTACCCAGTATTCTGTCAGGGTCCTTGGCATGAGAATCTGACAAGTCATGTAAACTCTTACGGCCATGAGCCCTGACGTCAGGGCCAGCATCTCTTCTGTTAGTGTTTCCTAATTGGTATTATCTCAGCAGTTGCTTTTGAGATTTGACTTTGATGAAAAAAAATTAATTACATAATGAATTACTCTCCGAGGACCAGGCTGTTGTGTCATGGCTCAGCCACGTGTGGGGCAGGGAGCCGGCTGAAGGGGAGTGTTTGGGATGAGTTGACGTGCATTCCCCCACCGTGTGCCTCTGCATTTTTTTGTGGTGACTACAAGATGAATTGGGACTTGAACGGCCCGCGGGGATAACACACGAGTGTATGCGCCACAGGGAAACATCTGCGCCATTTTGCTCCTAACGGACCAGAGAAAGCTGAGTGCGTAAGAAGCCTTGTTTTGAAATGTGTTTTCAAAATAAAGGGTTTCATAACAACCATGATTGCAGAAACAACTGCTGATGGGAATAACTTCCTGGAAAGCAGAGGCCTCCATGACAGCTGGGCTTTAAAAGGCCAAGCCGAGTTCCAAACCTAATTGAAGTTGAGCACTGCTTTTTGTGAGCGCGCTCACACACGTACACATGCGCACACACACACTCACGCATATGTGGGTGCCTCCCTCAGGCTGCAGGCTTTGTTGTTAGCTTCTGACACTTCACCCAGGACTGCTGAGCTTTTGTTTCGAGTTCTGGGGCAAAATAAGAGGCTCAGGGGTACTCCCCATTCTTCCGCATTCCGAAGTCCCTGGTCTAAACAGAGCGGCTGGATGGAGCTCCTTCTGCATTGGTTGCCTAGAGCTGAACTATGCGTCTCTGTCCTCTGGTCACATGACTGGACCAGAGATGGAGGCTCAGCCAAAGGCAGCATCTCATAGACTAGCAGTGGTCTGTGGGGTGGTCTGTTGCCGGATGCTGTCCAATAGGGACTCAGCATTTGGTATCGTGGCTACTGGGCCCAATCAGATCCTCTCCTTTGTGGGTAGCAGAGAGGAGGATAGCCGCCAGAGGCAAGCAGAGAAAAGGTGGAGGTCAAGAGATTCTTAGAAACCCTGAGACAGCTGGATACCTCGTGGCAACAGGAGGAGACAGAAGACTGGGTCATAAGACTGTCAGAAGAGCCGCAGTGGCCTCCTGAAGGTAACAACTTCCTCGTGACTGAGCACCTACGTGTCTCTGCATAGCCTTACAGCAAACATGCATTCCTGGAGGTCCTTTGAACCTGTTTAGCTTCTTGCTCCCTAACGGAACGTAACCAGCCAAGGGTCCACTATATTCTTGCCCATGGACATGGTTCTGTTGGGCATCACAGACAAACAAAAAGAGAAGATTCTGCTAAGAGGAATTCCAGTCTTGGCACGGTCTTCATCTCACCACTTCCTTGGGCTTTTGGGTGGGGGAGGGTGGCTGTGGGACCCCCTGCTTCCCAGTCGGGGATGTTGGTAGGTGGTGCTGTGCTGGGACTGCGGACTCTTGGATGTCCAGGGAGATCCTGGTTTCCAGACCAGAAGAGTTTCCCACAGAGGTGGAAGGACATGGTTCTGCTTTGGATTTGGAAGAGGTCTTGCTGCATTTTTCCAATATTGGTTCAACGAAACTCAAAACTTTTTCCTAATGCTTTCCTCCCTTCGTTTTAAAGTCACCCTGTATGCACGAAAAGGTTGTACATATGCTTTTGATTCCTTTACCCTGAAATCATCACCTTTTCTCCCTCGAGAAATCCTAGGCCTCTGAAAGCTTTGGAGACATTTAAGCCCTTTCACCCCCTCTTAAAACCAGGACCCCGCATGCTGCTAAAAGCAAATGGACGCGGAGGGTTTCAATCAAGACAAAAAGCATTTTTCCTGCCTGATCCAGTGTGATCAAGGCCAACCTAAGCAGTAGCCACGTTCCCAGGAAACAAGGCCTTGGAGAAATCAGCACCTGGTATGAAGACACTGAAAAGAACAGCAATGGGGTGTCAAGTTGTAAATGATGGTCATTGACTTGTATATTGTATCCTTTAGCTGCAGCACACTTCTCTCTCCCCAGCCCTGGGACCTGGAGGCTCACATCCTGGAGGCTGGCCTATATTCTGCCCTTGGCAGAGGCTCAGAGGGTGTAGGTGGGGGTCCTTAGGGTTCACTCATCCTGCCTCTTGTCTCCAGGACAGCAGTACCTTTCAGGTAACCTGATGGCGATGGTGATGTGGCAGGGGCGATGAGACAGGACAGCAGAGGTGACAGGCTCTGTGCATGAACTGCCAGAAACTCATTCTGGGCCAGTTCTGTGGGGTGGGGGAGAGGAGCATGCTGCATTCACCCAGTCCTGGAGATGGCTGTGCTCCCCTGAGGTGGTGCAGTGCCGGGATGAAGTGCACAGACCAACTGACTTCAAGTGCTAGCTTTAACACTTACCAGGTGGGGGACCCTGGGACAGTTGCTTGTGTGTCTGTGCCTCAGCTTCCCCATCTGTAAGATGGGGATAATAATAGGTCTTCCATGATTGTATGATCAAAGATGTATGATCAGAGATGTATGAGTGTGTGTTTGTCACGCTGTACTGACCTGACGTTCAGCAAATGCTCTTCAAATGTTTGCTGTTATCAAGAATGACATGTATATGAATGAAATGATATGGTGTCTTCGATTTGCTTTAAAATAATTGGGAATTGGGAGGTAGATTGGTGTACAGATGAGATGGGACTAGCCATGAGCTGACAGTTGTTAAAACTGGGTTATGGGTACACAGGGGTTCATTATATCATTCTTTCTACTTTTGTTTTTGAAATTTTCCATAATAAAAAGAAAAAAATCATAGTAAAAGTTATATGCATATGTATATTAATATGAGACATAATGTTTATAGCAGAACATAATTAGATATTGCAGTGCACAAGCTGATTTTAAGTGATTTGCTGATGGACTTTTATTTTTTTATTTATTGTAGAGAGAAAGTGTGTATGTGTATGAGCAGGGGGAGGGACAGAGGGAGAGGGAGAGAGAGAACCTTAAGCAGGCTCCACACCCAGCACTGAGCCCAACACTGGGCCCTATCTTGCAACCCTGAGATCAGGACCTGAGCTGAATTCAAGAGTTGGATGCTTACCCTACCAGCCACCCAGGTGTTCCTGCCAATGAACTTTTAAATTTTAATAATTATGTATTTAAAATGTAATTAATTATAGCAAGTGGTTTGAAATATTTCCTTTTAAAATAAAGTTAAGTAGCAAAATTGAGTTGATTTGACAAGAGGAAATTAAGATAATGAGAGAAGAAGAGATTACCTGGATATGACAAACGTGATGGCAGTAGAAATTGAATTGCAGAAGTCTTGGAAACATGGAAGTTTTGACGAGGAAGGGCTCATGTTCGTTACTCTGAGTGCACACTGTGTTGGCCTTATGGGACCATTTATCTAGAAGTTTTAGCATGTGAGTCACATCAGCAAGAGACAAGAGGGAGAGGACTGTGGGCTTTGGAGATGCACAGACCTTGTTTCAGTTTCTGACTCTCTACTTAATGGCTGTGTGACATTGGGCAAAAGACCTACCTGCTCTGGGCCTTGTTTCTTCATCTGCAAAACTGGGATGTTACTATATATCTTAAAATGTCCTTGTGAGAATTAAATGAGGTGCTGCCTTTGGCGCACCTGGCGCAGTGCATGGCATGTAACAGGTGCTTAGTAAGTGGTAGTGCATATGGCAGGTGCTTAGTAAATGGTAGTGCACTTGTGGAAGAAGGAGAGCAGGCAAGGTGGAGCGTAGGGTCCATGTCCAAGCTTAGGGCGCAGTCCTTGCAGGCTCAGACTTTCATTCAGAACATGTTTACTCCTGTCTGAGACACAATTTTAAACACGTGTGGTTTTTGTTTGCTGTGCTGTTCTCCTAGTCTGTGGATCCTGAGAAGTGGACAAGAGACAGGTGGGGACATGCTAAGCAGACAGAAGCGGGAGCCTATCAGATGACACAATCAGCGCGTCGTTAGCCTCAGGATGTATCACGTGGCTCCTTGGCTTGTTCTGGTAACACCGTTGGTTTCGTGCTTGAAACAGCTCCCACCCCAGTCAAGCCAAATTCTGCTGTCTGTAATTCACAAATCAGTTTTTATTGAGTGCTTACTGTGTACCAGGACCATGGGGTGCTGAGCCTCCACAGTACTTTTCTGACTCAGCTGTCCTGACAGCCTTCCAGGTGAGGGGTCACTGTTCCCACATCACAGCTGAGGACACTGAGGCTGAAAGGATGCGGTGACCTCCTGATGGCCCCACAGCAGGTGAGTGGTGAGGCCAGGACAGACCAGGTGTGATTTCAGAGCCCATGTGCTTGGTCACAGGACTCCACCCGCACTCTCTTCAAGGGCCCCTGGGCTCCTCAGGACCTGGACATCCCCTCCTCCTAGGGTATGGTACCGGTTCTGGCCTAGTGGCATGAGGCCTCATCAGGTAACCTCTGGGGGTCAGGTGCTGGGGGCAAGGGTGCCAACTGAATGTGGCTGCAGCCTAGCAGGGATGTGGCTCTTGTCAGTCTGGAGACCCTTAGACCTTTACACTTAAAAGTGCAAGCTCTGCCCATCTTCGGAGGACAAGTCATGACAATCAGGTCTTGAACATTTGCAGACCCTACTTCTATGTCACAAGGATCTTACCTTTTTGTGTGTGATGGAAGGGTAAGGATGGAAAACATATGCCTTGGTTTCTGCCATGTGTGCCCAGAGTCCCAGAGATAATGGTTGTTTGAGCTTCACAGTGGTCTGTCCATAGATTTTCCAACAATTTCCCACTAGTCTGGCAGTTGTAGATACCCATAGGCATCTAGTAGTTGCAAAGAGAAAAACAGTAGCCCATGGTTTAGAAATGGTCATGTCCATTAATTGAATTCACGTAACTTCTAAATAGGTCCAACCCCCACACAGATATTGTCACTCCCAGCAGCCACACTAGGAAATACTCAGCAAATACAAGATAGGATCACAGGTAAAGGGGTAAATATGCCAGCACTTACGTGTCCAAATGTGCATTGCTTTTTGAAAGGTAATTCCCCTGAGGGCTCTACAGCTATTCCAAAAATACTTCCATTGCTCCATGCTTTTGGGCGGTTTTTTCTACATGACTGCCTTCAGAACCCATTATGTGTTCATTTCAGTGTCTCCAAGGCAATTCTTGGTCTGTGGGGCCAGATTTGGCTTTTAGGAAATCCCAAGGTCAATCCAAGCTCAGCTCAATGAAGTGTATGTGGGGGTAGTTGTGTCAGTTATCAGTTGCCACAATATTGCTGCAAAAGAAACAACCAGAAAAACCTCAGGGACCCACAACAAATATTATTTAGCTTATGACTCTGCAGGGATTCAGCTGATCTGGGCTGGGTTTGGCTGATCTTGGCAGGTCTGACTCATGCGTCTGCAGTCAGCTGATCTTGTCTGAGTTTGTCAGATATCTAGAGAACAGCCGGATGACGCTGGTCTAGAATGGCCTCATCTGAATATCTGGGGGCCTCAGCTGTGTTTGACTTGTCTTTCATTCTCCATCAGGCTAGCTGGGGGCATATTTTCAGGGTGATGGCAGAGGCATAAAGAGAAAGAAACCTCAATGTAATGTACAAGTCCATTTCAAGCCTGTGCATTATTTCTGCCAACATCTCATTGACCAAGTCATATGGCAAAAGACAGGCTACAAGGAGGAGTGAAGAACTGTGATGTTTTTGGCCATCTACCACAGTGATTAAATTAAAGTTGCCATCCTATCACAGTGACTAAATTGGAACATGTTTTTGTTCCAAAGGGAGTTGTGGCCTCAAAATTCTGACAATGATCTTGTGGGTAGTCAGTGAATTGCCAAACAAGCATTCCAGACAATAGTCAGAGGGGACAATTCCAAATGATCTCTGACAATAGCAGAATCTTTTGAAGGAAGGGTATGGCCTGTGAGGTGACTGTGGGGAGGACAGTGGCTGCCCCCCTCTTTTTTTTTAAAAGGACAAAAAAGTTTTGTTTTTTCTCTTTTTTTATACTTGGAAAAAGGAGAAGTATTTAATACCTTGTTCAGCTAATTGTAACATCTTTCTTTAATCCTACACCAAAACTTGACCAAAGTTTTTCAAAGATTAGTTGTCCTGTGAACCTGAAACTGTGTAAATGCATTTTCTTTTGTACAGTATTGCACTAAAATCCATTGGTCCGTTGTTCATATTTTATTGATCTTTATCCATGCATGATTTCATAATATCATTCGTTGGTCATTCAGAACACATTGGTTCATTGAATCATGTAGCTCTTCCAAATTAAATATATCTTTTTTTGGGAATAAAGTTTTAATTGAAGTATAGTTGACACACAATGTTACATTAGTTTCAGGTGTGCAACATTGTGATTCCACAAGTCTCTACGTTGTGCTGTGTTCAGTGCAAGTCTAGCTGCCATCTGTAGCCATACAATGGGTTTACAGTACCACTGACTGTGTTCTCTCTGCTGTACCTTTTATCCCTGTGACTTCTTCATTCCATACTGGAAGTCTGTACCTTCCACTTCCCTTCATTCATTTTCCGCCATCCCCCACCTCTCTGGCAATCATTTATTGGTCCGCTTATGCTTTTTGTTTGTTCATTCATTTGTTTTGTTTTTTAGATTCCACGTGTAAGTGAAATCATATGGTATTTGTCTTTCTCTATCTGACTTATCTCACTTAGCTTAATACCCTCTAGGTCTATCCTGTTGTGGCAAATGGCAAGATGTCATTTTTTAAAAAGATTTTGTTTATTTATTTGAGAGAGAGAGAGAGAGAGAGAGTATGAGTGAGGGAGAGGGGCAGAGAGAGATGGAGAAGCAGATTCTCTGATGAGCAGGGAGCCAGGCTTGGGCCCAGTCCCAGGATCCTGAGATCGTTACCTGAGCTGAAGGCAGATGCTTAATAAACTGAGCTATCCAGGCACCCCTCATTCTTTTTTTATGGCTGAGTAATATTCCATTATATAGATCTCACATCTTTTTTGTTCATTTATCTATTGATGGACACTTGGGTTGCTTCCATATCTTGGCTATTGTAAATAATGTTGCAATAAACATAGGGGTGCATATATCTTTTCAAATTAGTGTTTTTGTTTTCTTTGGGTAAATACCCAGTAGTGGAATTACTGGATCATATACTATTTCTATTGTTAATTTTTAAAAAGATTTTATTTATTTATTTGACAGAGAGAGAGCAAGCACACAAGCATGGGGAGTGGCAGGCAGAGGGAGAGGGAGAAGCAGGCTCCCTACTGAGCAAGGAGCCCAACGTGGGGCTCAATCCCAGGACCATGACCTGAGCCAAAGGCATATGCTTAAACAACTGAGCCCCTCAGGTACCTTTATTTTTAATTTTTGAGGGAACTCCAAAATCCTTTCCACAGTGGCTACACCAATTTACATTCCCACCAACAGTGCACGAGGGTTCCCTTCTCTCTACATCTTCACTAACACTTGTTATCTCTTATCTTTTTGATTCCAGCCATTCTGACAGGTGTGAGGTGATATCTTGTTGTGGTTTTGATTTGCATTTCCCTGACGATAAGTGATGTTGAGCATTTTTTCATGTGTCTGTTGGTCATTTGGATGTCTTTTTTGGAGAAATGTCTGTTCATGTCTTCTGACCATTAAATCAGATTATTGTTATTATTTTTGGTGTTGAGTTGTATAAGTTCTTTATATATTTTGGATATTAACCCTTATGGAATATATCATTTACAAACAACTTCACCCATTCAGTAGGTTGCCTTTTTGCTTTGTTGATGGCTTTCTTTGCTTTTTATTTTGGAATAGTCCCGATAGTTTATTTTACTTTTGTTTCCCTTGCCTGAGGAGACGTGTCTAGAAAAATGTTGCTACAGCCAATGTCAAAGAAGTTACTGCCTGTGTTTTCTTCTAGGAGTTTTATGGTTTCATGTCTCACATTTAGGTCTTTAATCCATTTTGAATTTATTTTTGTGTATGATGTAAGAAAGTTGCTCAGTTTCATTTTTTTTTTTTTGCATGTAGCTGTCCAGTTTTCCCAGCGCCATTTGTTGAAGAGACTGTCTCCTGTTATGTGTCATTGCCTCCTTTGTTGTAGATTCATTGACCACGTAAGTGTGGGTAAGATAGAGCTCTTTTGGACGAGGGCTGAAAGATCCATCTTGGGCTTGTTGGATTGAACCGAATTTGCAGTGAAAATCTTACCTTGCAGTCTCCAAATGACAAACTGACCTCTGATGTGTATATTGCCTTTTATTTCTCTCTGCAATAGCCAGGCCCTCAACAGTGAAGACTTAATCTTTCAGTAATTCTCATTTTCTTGGCAATTTGAAGTTTCTAGGCTGCAGCAGCTAATCCCTATCCTTTTCCACTTTGACCCATGGAAACTTCAAGGAGGGGAATTAAATGGGATGCACAATTACTTTGTCACCCATCTCCTGCACACAGTGACATTTGCTGAGTATCCGTTGTGTTCTGTGTCGGGCACTGGGCATACAGAGACACACAGGGGGAGGCAGGGAGGAGGGTGGGGATGGAGATAAAAGAGGAAGAGGCCTTCGTGGACCAGTGGTAATGAATTACCATGAAACTGAGGAGCGTGTTTAATCAAGTCCTCTGCACCTGAGGTTAAACATGCACACACACACACGCACGCACGCACATACACATGCATGCACACAAGACAAAAATGCCAAAGACAGATAAGAGAGAGTGCCTGCTTCCAGGAAGCTCAGAGAGGAGTGGGAGAGACACATGCACATACAATAAGCTATTGCTCTAGTGAGTGACAAAGGTCATACAAGAGAGCTAAGTATAGGCTACTTTAAGGGGTCCAAGGGGGGGCATCTCTTCCTGCATGGGAGGGCTTCTCAGCAGAGGTGACATTTGGATGGGGTCTCCAAGATAACTAGGAATTCACAGGCAGAATGGGGGCAGCACAGTTGTCATATGCAGAGGTGTGAGATAGCAAGTCTCACTTAAAAAGAGGCAGGACAATGACAGAGAGGCAGAAAGTTTGGGATTTGTGGGGAGGGGATATAGAGGTGACAAGATTGGAAGTGTTGGGGGAGGGCAGGTTGGGATGGGAGCTCCATCAGAGATGGTGAGGACTCCCAGGCAGGGGCACTCAGAGTAGAGAGAAGGGACTGTTGGGAGGGGGACTGGAAGGGTAATGGGAAGGCCTGAGGAGCTAATGAGGTGAAGGAGAGGTCAAGGCCAAGACTGCCACCTGGCTTTGGGTAACTGGCTTTGGGTAATGTAAAGGTCTGTGCACAAGAAGGCAGTGTTTGTCAGTTATATAATTAGTGTACCAGAAAGAGTGAGGTTGGAGTCAGGAGGACTCGGATTTGAATCCTGAGTTCCCCATTGTGTGCATTTCGGCAAGTTGATTGCCCTCTGTAAGGCTCAATTTCCTCATCTGTAAAACAGAGTTGTTACATAGAGGACTCTTTTGAGTGCTAAATTATGTTGTGGCTTTAAAATTCTTGGCATAGAATCAGGGGATGTACTGTATGGTGATTAACATAATATAATAAAATAAAAAAAAAAAATTCTTGGCATAGAGCCTGGCGCATTTCAGGTGCTTGAGTCAACCCAGATAGGCAGGCAGATAGGCAAGGAAGGAGCCATTTGGGGAGACAGGGATTACTCTTGGGAATGATGGGCACAGCTATATGAGCCCCCATGAAAACTCCTGAGCTGCACCCCTGGCGTGGGCTGAGAAAGTGGGCACGTGTAAGGGGTGCCAAAGTCTGGGTGAAGAAGATAGGTCAGAGGAATTTGAAGGCAGGTGTCTGTGTGTGTTTCCTGTGAAATAAACTGTCTGAACAGGTGTAGTCAAGGGTGGCTACAATATTCTGTGCTTCCAGCAGTCCTCCTTGACCTAGTCTCTTAACTCTGTCTTTGAATCCCATTCTCAAACCAGGGAGGTACCTGGGGGTGGACTTTGGTCCTGTGGATGCCCACTAAGGTCATTGAAAACCACAAGGATCAGAGAGTCCAATGGGCTGTGAGCACCTGTTGGTTCAGTTAAGCGCACTCATGGATAGTCACTGTCCCCCTTTAGAACCTCAAGCTCGGGGAACAGAAGAACAGCTCTCCTGGCTTTGTCTTTGTGAATGTGGATAGAACCTGGTGACTAATATAACATAATAAAAAAAGATATTAAAAAATAATTGCATAAAGAAGGTATTTTATTTTATACCTACTAATATTTTGATACTATGAATATTTCTACTGTAACATGTATTTAGTATTAAATTAGCAGATGATTTAAAAGCCTAGTTGACCAAACTAAATTAATGACACAACTAATGTAAAGAAGCTTTAATTGTAAACATGTCCTGTCAAGTGTGTATAATTACAAACTACGCCCGATTAAAATGAACACATCAAAAAAAAAAAAAAAAGGAAGAAAGAAACTGGTGCCTACAGAGGGCCAGCAAGATGGGTTGGCAGAGGGGTGGGTGTAAGGGCTGACAGACAGACAGATAGGCACACCAGATTCAGGACCCAAGATCTCGGATCATTTAAAGAGGAATAGCACAAATGCCGAGTGCCAGCATTTCCAGATAAAAGTTGTTCTCTTGGTCAGAGTGAACACTGCATGAATTCCTCCAGGTCTGCAGGCCACTACACTTTTGCCACCACCTCTTCCATCAGGCCCCTGCAGACAAGCAGCCAGGCTGCTTGCATTCAAAGCAGCCATTGATGCAAAGATCAAGATGTGGGACATTTTTAAAAAAGCAGTAGCCATCTCTGCTGTGCCCTGGGAAGCCTGAGCACGTTTACTGAAGGCAGGAAGTGTCCTTAAGTATTTATCCAAAGACTGTCGAGCACGCAGTGCGTGCCTTGCTACATGCATGTGCTCAGAACTTTGGAGAAGGCTTGAAGAAAAACCCAACCTCAGTTTTCAGTGAGCTGGTGGTCTAGCTGGGGGTCAGCAACTCCCATGTCAATTACTAGGGAGGGAACCGAGAACATTAAAGGAGGAATTACATACAGTTTTCTATTCATTCACTCAGCAAGTGTCTTAAAGCCCCTTTTCTCTGCCGGCCAGTGCTGGCCATGGCTGTGCCCTCTTGCAGCTCAGTAGGTGTGGGTCAGAGGGGACACTGAGACCCACAGGCCTGTCCCTCATTCCTGTTCTGCACAAGATTCAAGTCAGAGCAGGGGGTGCTCATATCCCCATCTGAGAGGTGGCTGCTTAGTCCCACCTATCCCCAGTGCCACGATGGCAGTTATCCTGTGGTGGGTGGGCCAAGGCCTCTGGTGCCAGGAGTCCACAGTGAGGGTGGGGCCTTTTGGGAATGGGCTAAGGGAAGCTGAAAACTGGGATGAGCCTGGAGACGTGATACCAAGTCATCCCACTGTGGGTACCATGGTTCTCTGCTCAGATTGCCTCTCCAGGGCTGACACCCCCATCCCCCAGCTGCTGGGAGTATCACTGCTGATGGCCCACAGTCGTATCTTCACTGAGGCCTGCTGTCTACAGCAGGGGCTATCCATAGCCCCTCCTAGGGACAGCCCATGGGCCAATGGCTGGCTGGTGTGGGGACACCCAGGCCCAGCCAGCAGGATCAGCTGAAGCCTCCGTTGCAGATTGAACTGTGTGGGGGTCAGCCTCTCCCTCTGCCCAGTCCTGCATTCCCCACTTCCTACTCAGGTCTCATTCAGGGGCACCCCCAGTAGGACTTCTGCACACAGTTCTCTGTCTCAGAGTGATTTTAGGGAGTCCAGTCTAAGAGAATTGGTACCCAGAACAGTCCTGAGAATCAGGCTCTAAAAGGCAATCACTCACCATCCAGCTGGCCATGGGGATCCCACGGCGGGTGGGAGGTGAGCACGGGTGGCCCCTGGTGTGCTGTACAGGTGCAGTTGCTACAACTCTTACCTTGGTGAACTGGAACGAGCGGCTGATGGGAGCAGCTGCAGGCTGCGCTGTCATCTCTGGCATTTGAGGGGAAGAGACAAATGGCAACTGTGAGCCCTGCAGAGTGAGGAGCTGCTGCTGAGCTCGTTGATTTGTTGAGGACAGAGAAAGGGGGGTTTTGGGTAACAAATCACCAATTTAAGGCAGAATGAGAGGGCAAGAGGGCCTGGCTGGCACCGTTTAAGGAAACACTGATCTTGTGCAGCCAGGGCAGAAGACCAGACTTAAGTGGAAGAGTAGCAGGACTTCAGGGGCTGCGTTCCCAGCTCCAGGGAGCCTTGCGTAACAAGTCTAAGGAACTTGAGATGGGGATGTCTGGGTACATACACCTGAGAAACTTGAACTCCCAGAGTCCTTGAACACGCCTGGCAGAGGTAGCCTGATCCCCATTATTGGAAGACAGTAGTCCTGTCCCCACCCCACCACCTGTTTGAAGATCACACGAAGGCCTCAAATAAAACAAAGCAGAGGCTTTACAAGACCATGCTTATTGCTGAGCAGTATTCCTTTGTGTAGATAATCACACTTTGGGTTAATGGACATTTAGTTTGTTTCTGGGTTTGGGCTATTACAAATAAAGCTGCCTTGAACACTCATATACAAGGAAAAAAAGACAATGCTTAACTCCCTTGGATTTATTCTCATTTCTCTTCCTGAAAACCAGACCAATAGCAAGGATCAAATCCCAGAGGAACAGAAAGGGGAGGCACTGGCCTGCTGAGGAGGGCAGACTCTGCCTAATTTGTTAAATGAGTGGAAGGAGTTGGGCGGGTGCACATGGGGTTGGATCAAGGTGCTGTTTCAAGGGAGGCAGAATATAAAGCTGGAGAGATGAGAGTTTATTGATATAGTAGCACATACAGGATTTAGCATCCTGGCAAGAACCCCAGGAGACTGTGTTAATATGCTTCAGGGATAGCTTTTGGAAACTTGGCAAAAGTGATGGCCCACACAAAGTGAAGTAGGCACGACAGACAGCTGTGGCAGACAGGGTGGAAGGGATCAAAAGGCCTGGAGAGTAGGGTGGATGTACTATGTAAGGTTGGGAAAAGTTAGCTGTGTTCCACAGGAGGGCCAGGAAGACGTTTTATTTACCCGAGTGATAAGGAATGCGTTGAGGGGGGCATCAGCATCACTGAGAAGCTCAGTGGACCAGGACTAACGTTAGTAAGCGATGCTGTTACAGTACCAGATTCCCTCGTAGCAATGGGAAATGAGAGGATCTCAAATGCAGAGGCCAAATGGCAGTGCTCAAGTCTCGGAAACAACTATTGAGACTAGCAGCAAAGTCTAAGTGGAACAGGAGGGTCCCACCTGTGTAATACCACATACAGAGATGGTTCAAGAACCACAGTCTTCCTTACAAGACAGACAGGCAGCCCACAAGGGGAGGCTGGGTTTCTATGAGGAAGGATCGAGTAACTCAGAAGCAGTTGTGCTCAGTAAGAATTATCCCAGACCTTTCCCAAAGTTGCATATGCTCATTTACTCAGGTAACCATGCACTGGAGAGAATACTCAGATTCTTCCAAAATCTGAAAAAATTTTTAGACTTTACACTGAGTCTGAACTGACACTGATGTCCAGAGACCCAAAGTGCCATCATGGCTTCCCTAGAATGGGGGGGGGCATATGAAGTCTATGCATAAATGTGTCTTGGCCCAGAACTAGCTCATAGGGGGTCCACTGAACCCATGGGTCACCAGATGGTCATTGCCCCAGGCGCCAAATGTGCAATTAGAATGGACATGCTGGGCAGTTTGCAGAACCCCCACATAAGTTTCTTGACCTGGGGTGTAAGAACGATTATAGAGGGAAAAGCCAACTGGAAGGTTCTGAAACTGCCGTCCTCCCCTGTCAAGACAGTACATAAAACGGTAATGCCTCATCCTGGGAGGCCTGGCATTCATGCTACACTCAAAGACTTAAAGGATGTCATAACCCTATTTAATTAATCAATCTTCTATCTATAGCACCTTGTTGGATTCTGATGGACAGCAGTGGATTACCCTATACTTAACCAATGGCAAACTGACCTGGCCCCAGTAGCCGGTCAACCTAGCCTGTTGATACTGGACGGACCTGACTGGGTAACATAAATTCAGACACATCACAAAGCAGCAGGACACCATAATCCCGAGGCAGGGACAGCAGATATTCAGCAGAGGCACCTGGATGTTATAATCTAGAAACATGTAGCATATGCATCCCGACAGCAGACCACTTGCAATGCTTACACGACAGAAAATCCCAATTATCTTCACTCGCATGTTGATTTCCTAAAAAGGGACAGAAACAACTCACAGTGTGTTAGCTTTGACAAAGCTTCCCTATTTCTTTCCTTGCACTTCATTTCCAGGAGTTTACCTACAATTTGTGCTGGATCATGTTCCCTGTTTGGCAGTAAAACCTTTTCACTCAACCACCAAGTTTTGGTCTTGAATAGTTTTTATTTTAATACCCAGAAGTAGCCCCACCGCCGCTGCTGAGCCAGCAGGTGATATGTGCACGTCAGTCTGGCAATCATGTTCTTTGTCGTTCCCATCGTGAAGCAGGAGCAGAATCAGTCTGGATTCACACAGGACAGACAACGGTATGCGTTTAGTCTTGCCCCAGGACGATGTCATTTTTCTTACTTTATGTTACAATATAGTGCAAAGGACCTGGACTCTCTGGATATTCGGATGAACGTCACACTTGTTCACTAGACTGATGACATGTTAGCTGAACTGGATGAGCAAGAAATGGCAGGCACGTTGGAGGTGTCGGCATGGTGTGTGTTCTCTGTGTGTCTGGAGATAAATCCTATGAAGACGTAAGGACTTTTCTTCCTTCCTTCCCTCCTTTCCTCCTTCTCTCCTCCCTTTCTCCCTTCCTTCTTTTCTTTTTTTATTTAAATTAAATTAATTAACATGTGGTGTATCATTAGTTTCAGAGGTAGAGGTCAGTGATCCATCAGTCTTATATAACACCCAGTGCTCATTACATCACGTGCCCTCCTTAATGTCCATCACCCAGTTACCCCATCCACCCACCCCCTCCCCTCCAGCAACCCTCAGTTTGTTTCCTCTGATTAAGAGTCTCTTATGGTTTGCCTCCCTCTCTGACTTCGTCTGACACAAGGACTTCTATATCCGTGGAAGTTTTACTGATTCAGTGGTCAGAAGCATGTCCTTTGGAATAACCCTTCCAAAGGACGATGATTGTATCTTGTACCTCCCAGCAAAAGCGGTACAGTGCTCAGTAGGCCTCTGTGGGTTCTGGAGGTAGCAAACACTGCCTTTGGGAATACTAGCCTGATCTTATGGGGGATAAGGACAGTTGACAGCTTTTGGGGGGCCTAGAGTATGAAAGGGCTTTACAGCAGGTCCTGGCTGTGGTGTGAGGAGCCTGCCAGTTGGGGCACATGAGCTGGTAGGCCCTCTGGAGCGAGCAGTTGGGCAGCCAGTGACAGAGGCTGCCTGATGCAAAGTGACCGAACAATTCTGCCACTTTGTTGTTTGGTACCTCTTTGGTGGCACCCTGAGCCTGACAGGGATAATGAGCCAGTAGGGCACATGGCTTGGTAGGCAGCACTCAGGGCTGATCCCAGATCCCATCAATGCTTTTGCTCAGATCCCCTGGAAAAGTTCACCCAAGTGAAAACCGTTTGCAGCCCCTTGTTAGTGGTTCCAAATACCTCTGTAAGGGTGGTGCAGCAGGGCTCTGCATTCCCACGTAGTAGATAAGACATCTGAGGCATCACTGACTTGTCACATGAAGATGTTAAGGGTCTTGTTAAGAGTCATCCAGTAAGTCATTTACTTATCCGTTCAGCAGTTATTTACTGAGCACCTTGGGAACAACACTCTGGCACCAAGATATCTTGGCAAAGAAGACCTGTCCCTGTTTTCAAAGAACGTGGCTGGGAGTGGGTGTAAGAGGCATGGAAAGTGGAGTTAACTGGTAAACCCAGCACTGTGGAATAATCGTTAGCAGAGGTGTAAGTACCGGGTGCTGGGTGAACTTGGCAGTAGGTCGGGGGGAGGATAGAGAGAGGAAAGAGAGCAACAAAGCAGACCAGAGGACCTCGACGCTGTTCGGAGTGGCTGGAGCCAGGGTGGGGGATCCAGAAGGGGTTGCGAGGGCAGCCCTTCCCTAGCTCGTGTTCCCAGGGCAGCTGTCCCCAGAGCTGTCACAGTGGGTGAGGCCCCAGGCCATTTCATTAGGGAGGTTTGTTTCCAGATTCATCCCCTAAGCCCTATTAAGTCTCTTACTTAGTGGGGAAGCAGCAAATCAAGATGACATTTGAAATGTAGTGGCCCAGCCTGTTCCTGGAGGAACAGCTAAATCCTCACCCATATTAAATACCTCCTCCTCAGCAGCAGCGGCTGGGCCATTTAGGAAAATTAAAAGGAGAAAGAGGAACAGAGAGTGGGGAGATTACAAACAAGTGTAATAGTGTTTCCAGTCTTATGGCAATCAAGAGACCTCACATATGGCCTTTACACTTTATCCTTCTCTTGGCTTATTCAGAGGGCTGGTCATTATGAAAGTGGTTTTGCAAAGAGGTGCTCGGGTTTCCAGCTATCTGTCGTTAGGCCAGCCAGTTACCTGGGGGCTGGCCAGCCCAAGCCGGTGTGTCTGGCAGCACACGTGCTGAAGACTCTGCATTAGAAAAATCACCCTGTAGGGAGATTTCTATAGGCAGCAGAACTCAGGGTTTGCCTTGACTCCAGTAAAGCCAATGCACAGCAAAGGAACTGGCCCACGGGGCAAGGAGGGTTTACTCTCGCTGTTCAAACGGTGGTAAATTAAAAGAACAGTGACATTACCATTTTTAAGCCATTGGATGAGCACAGGTAGGAAAAGAGAAAACGTGACCACACTACTGAGATGATAGTGAAAGGGCGTGTGTGTGCCGTGTTGCTGGAAGTATAAAACGATGCCAGCTTTTTGGAGAGCACTTGGGCTAAAGGCATCAAGATTTTAAATATGCATTAAGAATTCAAAAATGTTGGAGTAGTTGGTATAATAATTCTACTTGTCAAAATAGGTCCTAAGGCGATATCAGAAATGTGGACAGAATATGAGGCAGGAACATGTTCTTTGCAATGTAATTTCTAGCATCAAAAAAGAGAAACCTGAATGCCTCACAATAACAGATCATTTACTTCAAAAATGGGAGATCCATAAGAAGTGGTAGTCCGTTGTTTCAAATGATCTTTATGAAAGATAAGCTTATATGAAAATATTAGGTTAGAAGGGATACAAAATACCTTATATACTATAAGTTCTTTTAACTCTCTGTCTTTCACAGACACCCCCCCACACACACTAACTCTGTCTTCATAGACCTCCATTTAACTGACCACTCAGTTGAACTGACTAGTTGGATTAACTGAGACACTCTCTATTTTTTCTGTAAACAAAGTAGATGACGCCCAGGGCCCTGGGAAAGAGAGTGGTAAGCCATGCTCTCATTTCTACTTTCCCAGCTCAGCTCTATGCTTACCAAGTGTCCTCTGTTTATTATTCTTGTAATACTCTGCTAAATTTGATTTGATGATATATTATTGAAGATTTCTGCTTCTATATTCAAAAGTGTGCTTGACCCTTGTGTGTGTGTGTGTGTGTGTGTGTGTGTGTGTGTGTGTGTGTGTAGGGGCAGTTGTGTATAAGGGTAAAGGCTAGACTTGTAAAAGGAGCTGAGAAGCTTTCTTACTCTGCTCTGATTGGATACTCTAAGAATAATCTGTTTGCTGAAGGCTGGGCACAATTTGCCTCTACATGCCATCTTAACATAGGCTTTTTTCGGGGTGGGTGTGTGGATAGATCATTGACTATCTTTCCTCTGTCTTCTGTGGTTGCCTCTTAATAACTTTTACATTTTCTTGAGCTGACTTTGCAGTTATAACTTACTAGAATAACAACATTCTTCATTTAATTTTTATTTTTTAATTATATTATTTTGTATCTTCTCCCATGGTAGAGTGTATTCATTGTCAGAAAATGTGATTTATAAGAACTAGGAAGATCGGTAGGGGAAGAAAGGGATAAAGAAAGGGGGGGTAATCAGAAGGGGGAATGAAGCATGAGAGACTATGGACTCTGAGAAACAAACTGAGGGCTTCAGAGGGGAGGGGGGTGGGGGATGGGATAGGCTGGTGATGGGTAGTAAGGAGGGCACGTATTGCATGGTGCACTGGGTGTTATACGCAACTAATGAATCATCGAACTTTACATCAAAAACCAGGGATGTACTGTATGGTGACTAACATAATAAAAAAACATTAAAAAAAAAGAAAATGTGATTTTAAATTCTAATAATAAATATCTATTTTTAATAAGCATATCCTGTGTGTCAGACACCACGCATATTCTTGTTTACTCTGCATGAGAGCCTGATGGTGTAAGGACTATTGTCATCCCTACTTTGCAGATGAAAAGACTAGGGACGATAAGTGTCCAAGATCATGCAATTTGTAAGTGGTGGATCTGGGATTGAACTTTCATTTGTGTGATTCTGAGCCTGTGTTCTTATCCA
The DNA here is from genome assembly GCF_002007445.2 of Ailuropoda melanoleuca. Lineage (NCBI taxonomy): Eukaryota > Metazoa > Chordata > Mammalia > Carnivora > Ursidae > Ailuropoda > Ailuropoda melanoleuca. The sequence goes on along the minus strand of NC_048223.1, from coordinate 9,780,874 downwards.
CTAGGCTATACTCTTGAAAAAAATATGGACAAACGGACAACAGACAAACCAAATCTTGTGCCACAGTGTGATCGTCCTGCAGTTTAAATAATTTGCTCCTGCTCAGGCTCGGGCTCTGGAGAGTTTTGCGGTCGTTCTTAGCCTGCTTCCTGAGCAAGAGCTGCATGGGGCCTGTGCGAGCTGCAAAGTTACATGGACGCTTCCTGTTTCCACCAGTTTTTTTCTCTTTTCTTTTTTTTTTAGATTTAAATTCAATTAGACAGCCTCTAGAACATCATTAGTTTCAGATGTAGAGTTCAGTAATTCATCAGTGGCATGTAACACCCAGTGCTCATCCCATCACGTGCCTTCCTTAATGCCCATCACCCAGTTATCCCATCCCCCACCCACTTCCCCTCCAGCAACCTTGTTTGTTTCCTTTCTTTTTTCCTCAGTTTGTTTCCTATAATTAAGTGTTCTCATGGTTTGTCTCTGTCTCTGATTACTTCCCATTCAGTTTTCTCTCCCTCCCCCATGATCCTCTGTGCTGTTTCTTATATTCCACATATGAGTGAAACCATAAGATAATTGTCTTTCTCTAATTGACTTATTTTACTCAGCATAGTACCCTCCAGTTCCCTCCACATCAATGTAAATGGTTAAGTATTCATCCTTTCTGATGGCTGAGTAATATTCCATTGTATATATATACCACTTCGTCTTTATCCATTCATCTGTCAAAGGAAATCTCCGCACTTTCCGCAGTTTGGCTATTATGGCTGTTGCTGCTATGAACATCGGGGTGCAGGTGCCCCTTTGGATCACTACATTTGTATCTTTGGGGGCAAACACATAGGAGTGCAATTACTGGGTTGTAGGGTAGCTTTATTTTCAACTTCTTGAGGAATCTCCATACTGTGTTCCAGGGTGGCTGCACCAGTTCGCATTCCCACCAACAGTGTAAGAGGGTTTCCCTTTCTCTGCATCCTTGCCAACATTTGTTTCCTGATTTGTTCATTTTAGCCATTCTGATTGGTGTGAGATGATATCTCATTGTGGTTTTGATTTGTATTTCCCTGATGCCAAGTGATGTTGAACATTATTTCATGTGTCTGTTGGCCATTTGGATGTCTTCTTTGGAGAAATGTCTGTTTATGTCTTCTGCCCATTTCTTGACTGGATAATTTGGTTTTTGGGTGTTGAGTTCGATAAGATATTTATAGATTTTGGATATTAGCTCTTTATCTAATGAGACATTTGCAAATATCTTCTCCCATTCCCTAGGTCGCCTTTTAGTTTTGTCGACTGTTTCCTTTGCTGTGCAAAAGCTTTTTATCTTGATGAAGTCCCAGTAGTTCATTTTTGCTTTTGTTTCCTTTGCCTTTGGAGATGTGTCTAGCAAGAAGTTGCTGCAGCTGAGATCGAAGAGATTGCTGCCTGTGTTCTCCTCTAGGATTCTTGTCTCACATTTAGGTCCTTCATCCATTTTGAGTCTACTTTTGTGTATGGTGTAAGGAAATGGTCCAGTTTCATTCTTCTGCATGTGGCTGTCCAATTTTCCCAACACCATTTGTTGAAGAGACTGTCCTTTTTCCATTGGATATTCTTTCCCGTTTTGTTGAAGATTAGTTAACCATAGAGTTGAGGTTCCATTTCTGGGCTTTCTATTCAATTCCGTTGATCTATGTGTCTGTTTTTGTGCCAGTACCATACTGTCTTGATGATTACAGCTTTGTAATATAGCTTGAAGTCAGGCATTGTAATGCCACCAGCTTTGGTTTTCTTTTTCAACATTCCCCTGTCTATTTGGGGTCTTTTCTGGTTCCATACAAATTTTAGGGTTGTTTGTTCTAGCTCTGTGATAAATGTCAGTGGTATCTTGATAGGGATTTCACTGAATGTGTAGATTGCTCTGGTTAGCATAGACATTTTTAAAAAAATTATGTTATGTTAGTCACCATACAGTACATCATTAGTTTTTGATGTAGTGTTCCATGATTCATTGTTTGCGTGTAATACCCAGCGCTCCATGCAATACATGCCCTCCTTAATACCCATCACCAGGCTAACCCATCCCTCCACCCTCCTCCCTCCAAAACCCTCAGTTTGTTTCCTGGAGTCCATCCATGATCATCAGGGATATTGGTCTGTAATTCTCCTTTTTGGTGGTGTCTTTGTCTGGTTTTGCTGGCCTCAAAGAATGAGTTTGGACATTTTCCTTCTCTTTCTGTTTTTATGTATTTATGTATTTTTTTATTTTTTACCTCTTTTCATTTCATTCCTTTCTTTCTTTTTTAAAAAAATTATGTTAGTCACCATACAGTACATCCCTAGTTTTTTGTGGATTTATGTGCAGTTTTAAAAAATAATATGGAGTGTAGGATAGCTCTATTTTTAACTTTTTGAGGAACCTCCATACTGTTTTCCAGAGTGGCTGCACCAGTGGCTGTTTTCCAGAGTGGCTGCAACAGTGTAAGAGGGTTCACCTTTCTCCACATCCTTGCCAACACCTGTTGTTTCCTGAGTGGTTAATTTTAGCCATTCTTTCTGTCTCTATGAATATGTCTATTCTGAACATTTCATATGAATGGGATTAGATAATTTTAAAAAATGAAATAATATGGAGCAATCCCTTGTATTCTTTGTCCAGTTTCCCCTAGTGGTAATATTTTGGAAAACTATAGTATAGTATCATGAACAGGAATTAACATTTATACAATCCATCAATATTATTCAGAGTTCCTAGTTTTATTTATATTCATTGTAGGTATGTCTTAAGTTCTATGCAATTTATCACCTGAGTAGGTTTGTGTTTCCACCTGAACAATTCTCAGAAACAAAATGAAGTTATGAAAACAGTGTTTTTTACAAAAAACAAAGTCCTGGGCCCAGTATTTGCAGTATATTCAAGAACATATAAGAAACAGGTAAAAATCGCATACACTGAGATTGAAAACAAGTCTGAAAGATTTTAAAGGATTGGATGTTTTGATTACAATGCAATTAAGCTAGAAAGCAATAAAAAAGGATAACTATGTTTGGAAATAAGCAATATTATTACCCACAAAGTAAAATACACAATGGAAATAAAACAAAATATCATGAACTGAATTAAAAAAAACTTTATTCAAAATTTGTGAAAGGCAGTAAACATATAATTATAGAGAAATTTACACCCTTAGGAGTGTATAAAGACTGAAATTACGCACTTAGTGTCTGTCTAAGCATCATCAACTGCGATGACAAAAAAAGCCCAATGAAACAGAAGGAAAAACTTGTATAGTAAGGGTAAGAGTAGAAATTTATGAAAGAGAAGACACATATGGAATAGAAAGGATCAGCAAAGCCAAATTTGGTTTATTGAAGAAGCTGACAAATTGATAATGCCCTAGTTTTTATGGAGTTGTAAATAAGCAATGTTAGGAATGAAAAAGAGGGCATCAATTTCAGAGCCACAGACATTGGGGGACAAAAAGAAAGAGGATGTCATGAACAACTGTGCGATAAAATATTTTGAAGTTTAAATAAGATGTGGTCCATATATACAATGGAATATTACTCAGCCATCAGAAAGAATGATTACCCAGCATTTGCAGCAACATGGACGGGACTGGAGGAGAGTATGCTAAATGAAATAAGTCAAGCAGAGAAAGACAATTATCATATGGTTTCACTCATTTATGGAACATAAGAAATAGCAGGAAGATCAGTAGGAGAAGGAAGGGAAGAATGAAGGGGCGTAAACAGAAGAGGGAATGAACCATGAGAAGTATTGCATGGTGCACTGGGTGTTATACGCAAATAATGAATCATGGAACATTACATCAAAAACTAAGGATATACTGTATGGTGATTAACATAACATAATAAAAAATTATTGTAAAAAAATAGAATGAAAAAATTTTTGTAAAAATACAACTTTTCCAAATGGATATGAGAAATAGAAATTCTAATAGTGCTATAATTATTTTAAAAATTGAATGAAGAATATATTTGAATAAAAAATAATTTCACAAAGAGAACATCATGGGCAACTTCTACCAAACATTTATGTAATCATATTAATCTTATACAAGCTTTTCCAGAAAATAGAAGAAGAAGGGATTCCCCAAATTGTTTTAATGAGCCTATTATAACCTTGAAGATAAAACCTGACATAGCATGAAATGAAAACAATAGCCTGATTCCACTAATAAACATAATTTTAAAAATATAAAACATACTTAGCAAAATGAATCCGGTAACATAGAACAAGCATCTTGATGGAGTTGGGTTTATTCCAAGTTTAAAATTTGAAAATCAGTCAATGTAATTCACCAAACTAACAGAAAGGAGAAAAACCATAGGATCATCTCGGTAGGGACATAAAAAGCATTTGAAAAGTTTCATTTGTGATAGAAAACAACTATCAGCAAACTAGGCATAGACAGGAACTCAATCTGATAAGAGACATCTACACAAATTCTACAATCAACACTGTACTTCGTAGAGAAATATTGAAGACTTTTACCCTTCTCCTCCAAAGATCAGGAATGAGGCAATTATGTCCACTGTCCTTACTTCTATTCAGCATTATCCTGGAAGTCCTAGCAGAGCAGTAGGGTAAGAAAAGAAATAAAACCAATGAAAGGATTAAACAAAAGTCTCGTTATTTAAGGAGGATAAGATTGTATATGTAGAACATCCAAAAAAATCTGCAGATAAAATATTAGACTTCATAAGAGTTTAGCTTTGGCCACAAAGGCAATGCACAAAAATTCTGTTTCTATATACCAGCAATAAACAGAAACTAAAAATGTAAAAAGATGCCCTTTTAAATATACCAACAAATACCAAATACCTACAAATAAATCTAACAGAGCTTGTGCAAAACCTCTATGGAGAAAACTATAAAATACTATTGTTAGAAAATAGAAAAGTAAAATTGAAGACTGAATAGAGACATACAATAGTCATAGATTGGAAGACTCAATGTTGTAATGATAGCAGCTCTCAAAATGATCTATATATTCAAAGCAATACCAATAAAAGTCCCCACCGATCTGTAGACTTTTACAAGGTGATTCTAAAATTTATATGGAAATGCAAAGGGATAAGAGCAGCAAAGGCAATCTTGGAGAAAGAAACAAGTATGTAATGCTTCCTTCAGATGTATTATAGAGCTATAGATATTAAGACGATATGGTATTGGCTCAAGGAAAGACATATATAGTGATGGAAGAGACTTGAGAATCCAGAAATAGATTGTGCATATGTGGACATTGATTTATGACAAATGTGATACTACAGAACAGTGGAGAAAGGTCTCTACAATAAATGGTGCAGGGAAAATTGGGCATCTATGTATAAAAAAAGAAGAAACTTGGCCTTTATCTCACATCATACACAAAAACCAAATCCAGATGTGTTTTGTGTCGAAAGGAGAGATGTAAAACAAGCTTTGGGAAGATAAGATGGGACAATATCTTCATGACTTTGGGGACAGGGAGAGTTCTCTATAGAGCCCACAAAAATCACTAAACGTAAAGGAAAAATGCTTCATTAAAATTAGGGACTTCAGTTGATCAAAAGACACCATAAAGAGGGAAAGGATATTGAAGTGACAGAATGAAAAAGATACTTGACACTTGACTTGACATATAAAAAAGAATTCATATCCAAAATTGTTAAAGGACTCCTACAAATCAATAAGAAAAAGACAATCCAGTAGAGAACTGAGCAGGAGTCTTAAACAGGCACCTCACAGATGATGACATCCAAATGTCTAATAAACATATTAAAAGCCAATCAATCTCATCAGAAATAGGGGAAATGGCCATGTAAACCACAGTAAGATACCCATCAGAATGACTCAAGTTAAAACAGCTGGCAACATCAAGTCTCGGTGGGGGTGTGCTATATTGGTACAACCACAGTGGGAAAGAGTGAGGAATCATGTAGTATAATTGAAGATACTCATCCTATGACCCAGCAGTTTCTTTCCTAGAGATACACCCCGAATAAATGTATACCTGCATGTGATATTGTGATATGATTATATATATATAAATCTTCATCCCCCTGCTTCTGGCCAGTGCTCCTAAAACCTTTATAATTTCCTAAGCAATAAAAGTGCTAGGAACATCTTTTGGTCAAATATTTGGTCTTTGGTGCGAGTTCATGATACAGAGCTTCAACTTTCTTGGAATTTCCAAGGGGATAGGAGCATCTGTTTTTCTGAGGAGATGACTCTCGGTGGGCTCCTGGATGGGGGCTGGTCACCAGAAAGACCAAGCTGTGATTAGAAGCTTATAACTTTCATTTCCACACCCTCCCATTCTCTGGGGATGGGAGAGTGACTGGAGATTGAGTTAATAATCAATAATGTCTACATAATGAAGCCTCCATAAAAATCCCTGAACTGTGGCTTTGGAGAGCTTCCAGGTTGGTGAACACATCCACATGTGAAGAGGGGAGCATACTGCAATGCTGTGGGGACAGAAGCTCCTGCATGTGACCCATCTGGATCTTATCCTGTATAACCTCGTCATCTAGTTGTTCATCTGTATTCTTTATCATACCCTTTATTATGTGATAAACTAGTAAACATAGGCGTTTCCCTGAGTTCTGTGTTAGAGTGAATTACTGTACCTGAGGAGGGAGTCCTGGGAACCTTTGATTTGTAGCCAAGTTGGACATAAGTGTTGGGAATCTGGGGACCCACTGTTTGCACTTGGCATCTGAAGAGGGGTACAGTCTTGTGGGATTGAGTCTTTAACCTGTGCGATCTGATACTAACCCGATAAATAGTGTCAGAATTGAATTGAATCATAGGACATTTAGCTGGTGTTGGAAAATTGGTTGGTGTGAGAAAAATACCTGCACATAGGGTAGAGGCAGAAATGTTCTGTGAGTGTGAAGAGGAAAAATAATTTTTGCTTTCACTGTGCCCTGAGATAGGGATAAGAATGCTTATTAACAACTGCATAAACAAATTATGGTATATTCACATACTGGAATGTTATGCAATAAAGAAAATGAATTAAGTTATGCACAACAACCAGAATCAATTCAAAACACATAAGGCAATTTTTAGAAGCCATAGGTACTGCATGATTCCATATATTTATTCTGTTAGGGTGAAAGAGAGGGCTACAATTGCCAAGTGATCTCTGGTGGCTTTTGGAGTCCACTTTTTCACTTGGTGAGGAGCACATATATATTCGTTTTATAGTAATTTCTTAAGTCATACATTGATACTTTAAGCATTTTCTGAATGTGAAATATATTTAACAATAAAAATGTTTTACAATACATTGAACAAACTGATGGTTGCTAGAGAGGAAGCGAGTGGGGGAATGGGCAAAATGGCTGAAGGGGAGTGGCAGGTACAGGCTTCTAGTTACAGAATGAAAAAGTCATGGGGATGAAAGGCACAACATAGGGAATATAGTCAATGGTATTGTAATAGTGTTGTAAGGTGAGAGGTGGTAGGTACGCTTGTGGTGTATAGAGTTGTCAAATCACTATGTTGCACAAATGAAACTAATGTAACATTGTGTGGCAACTATACTCAAATAAAAAAAAAATGTTTTAAAAGTCCCAGTATTTTAGAAGCACCGATTTAGTTGACTGAGCCAGGTGGATGGTAGGAAGCGAGAGGCTTGGAGGTGGGGCCAGGGGATTTTGCACATATGATTTTTTTTTTTTTGCACAAATTTGATTCTCACAACATCCCTACAAGTTGGGCATTGGCATGCCTGTTTTATAGGTGAATTAACTGAGATTCAGAGAGGTTAAGTCACTGTCTGAGTTCAGACAGCTAGTTTGTAGCTGAATCAGAATCAGAATCTAGGTGTAGGTCTGTGCCTATTCTGCTACATAGTACAAATTCCCCTGAAGCCCCCATTCACAAATACTCCTTTAATTGTGTAGCACACTGACACTTGCCAGAAATGTCATAACTGCTGGTGACTCAGTCCTACTAATGGCAGGTGGTCTGACAATGCTGTCATTGTCTGCAGCTTCTAGGCTCTGTGAGGGCTCTGCCCCCTCTTTCTCCTCTGGCCTGTGCCTGGCCCCAGCTCCTGTTCTGTGGCAGGGACGAATGTGCATGTCCATCCTTTCCTTCTACTCCACAGGCTCAATGAGAAGAAGGTGCTGCTCTCTGATACTGAGGCATCTGCCAATCCCCATGGAGCCCCCTAACTTCCAGAGCCTCTTGTTTTGGAGATCTGACCTGGCCACGTGTTTATAAACAACCTCGTGTCAGATGGAGCCCTGCTGGCTGGTGGGGCCTGCCTGGCGAGGATTATACCTGTACTTGTAATGACAGCTTTCCTACCCAGCAAAGCCTCCAAACAAACCCCTGCCCCTTAGCCCTTCTGTTTGTTTGGCTTTAGGCTGACTTGAAATGAATACCTTCACGGGTCCCTGCAGCAGGACAGACACCACTTGGGACCTGTGGGGACAATGGCTATGCCCACCTGCAGGTCAAGGGTCAGGCTCAGCAGGGCAGCCCTGTCAGTGCTTCAAAAGCTGAGGCCTCAGTCCTGTTGGGCTCCGCCCATGGATCAGTGGCTGGCTGGCCCACAGGTGTGCTTGGCTATTCAAGTCCCTGTGACCAGGATAGGGGGTGGTCCTAGGTTGTGTGCCTGCGGCTTACGTAGGATTACAGCCCAGTCACAGGTGTCCACTCAATGCCAAGGAAGGGAGGCTGGGCTGGGGCCTCATATGCAACGGGCGGGGGAGCAGGCGGGGGTACCTGGGTCTCCTTGGAAAGAACACCTGATCATAGGCTATCCTTGGGTAGCATTTCATGGGATGACTTGCCAATTCTTGGTCAGTGTTTTTGTGAACTACTGGAAAATTTACAATTCGAATATATTATTTTTAGTTTAATAAGTCAATATTTACCAAGTTTTTTAGAAACAGTGGAAGGAGAAAAATGGAAGTGGGGTGTGTGTATGTGTGTGTGTGTTGGGAGGGGCTCGTGCTGAAAAAAATCAACATAGAAGTCAGGTGGAGAGGTACCTTATTCACACAATAAACATTCACTGTGCCCCTACTACATGCCAGATCACTGGGGTACAGAGATCCTGCCATTCATTCACTCATTCGTTTTGCCAGTGGAGTAATCAACCAACCAACAGTTTCTGAGTGACTATTACGTTCCAGATTCTGAGCCCGCCACTGGGGATACAAAAAGAAACAGACAGTTCCAGCCCTCAGGGCCTCTCAGTCCTGTGGTAGAGACAGAAATGCAAACAGATAATTGTAAGTGGCTATAAAACAGATTTCTCAAGTGATAGCAGTGTATCTGGAGCAGGGGATGCCATACGGTGGACCATAATTGAAGCAGGTCTTACAGGAAGAAGAGCTTTTCAGGGCACTGAGGAGAAGGGACCTGGAGGCCAAGGTGTATAGATTGGAGCATTTGGGGGAGGTGCAAGCTGGCGGTCAAGGTAGGAAGGGGAGATGAGGCCATTGGAAGAAGCCTAGGAGCATGGGTCTAGGGCTGACCATGTAGGGTTTGCTAAGTAGCTGTGCTTGAGTTCGGACACTATCTTGAGGACAAGTGAAAGCAGGCCTGGGTTTTAAGCATAGAAGCGACCTGACTGATGTGAATGTGGAAGATTCCCTTGGCAGAAGTGGACAGGGTGGGCTGTTACACCCAGTAATGGAGGGAAGAGAATACAGGTGGTGGCCTAGCCTGAGCCAGAAGGGCTCTGAGCATCTACCCTGCCTCTCCTTATCCTACCTAACACCAGCTCACCCAAGCACCCCCCTCCCCCCACCACAGCAAGCCCTCCCTGACCTCTTCAGCCTTCCCAAAGGCACTGTGCTACCTTCTATCCAGGGAAACCTCTGCTTTTCTGTGATCTGGTGTTCAAACAAGCTGGCAATTCCTAATTCCTTTGCAGTCAAATCCCATTCATCCCACCCATCCAGACCTCTGCCCTGAGCTTTCCAACATTAAAATGATCTCCTCAAAGAGAATAGATTCATTTATCCCCTCCACCTGAAGTTTTTTGAGCACGTACTGTATGGCAGATAACGCGGGCCACCTCAGAGCAGGAGGCGCTTCAAGAGTAAAGGAGATAAGCTGGGTGATGCCAACCGTCTCATCCAATCCTTGTAACTTTTTGCCAGGCACAATTATCCCCATTTTACCAACAAGGGACTTGGAATTCTAGGAGGAATAGCAGCTTCCTCAAGGTCACACAGCTAGGGAGTGGTGGGAATGGGACAGTTTAGTCCTGCTCACGTGAAAACCTGTGTTTGTTCACCAGCCACCATGTTTGTTCCATTTTGTGGGAAGCTGGCTTTCCTGTTATTTGTCCCAAGTGCCCCTCTTTTGAGCTTCTCCCACCCCAGAGTCCTCACTTTAAGGACAGTCCCCCTTTTCATAGTACTGCCGTTGGCCCCACCCACAGTGGCTTTACACGCAAGTTCACCAGTGACTGAATGGAGTGTTGTTTTCACTAGTTTATGTGTCTATGGTTGTTCTGTCCTTTTTCTAACTCATTATTGGTTGTGGATTTCTAGTCTTTAGTTCCTGGTTCTAGCTCAGGAATCCACCCTACATTTAACGTTGTTCCTTGGTAATTGCCACTGCAATAGTCTGTTTTGCACCCAGTTTCTAGGGATGCTGTATGGACAAATGAAAGGCATAGGTGTATATAAAATCTCCTAAAGAGGAGCCATGTCGTCTGGGAAAATTGGTTGATTCTGGGTTTGGGGCAGGAAATGCACAGGATGATACAGGATGATCTTACCATATCAGAAAGAAGGAAGGCATCAAAGATGAATGGAGTCGTGTCAAAAGCATAAATTAATATTTTAAATTATTGCCATCAGTAACGAAAAATCAATCCCTATATGCACCATTGGCTAATGGATAAGATGCTGTTGCAATAAATCTAATAACAGTTTTGTAAATGTCATCTGAATCGCAAGAGAACTGATATATGCAAATAAACCAAGGGGTTCAATTATACTTAGTTCCCCTGATCAGCTCTCTTCATCCAACTCTGTAACTGCGTTTTTAGGGCAATGATCATGGCAGTAGAATGATCTTTCAGCTTTGCCTTGCAGTTGTTGATTAAGAGTATTGAGCCTTGAAAGCATATTCTAAATAAAGCATCTCTGAGAGCCACTTTCTGACATTTCAGTGAACAAAGACTTTATTCACCTTAATGAGTTTTTGTCCTTGGTCATGGCATGGTTGATATTTTCCTCTGTGAAAAACATCTTAAATCTGAAAACCTAGACCAGCATCTTCTTCCTATTAAGCCAGTACACATACGTGTGGTAAAGCAAGCTTTCAAACAACTTTCTTTTACTATAAAGTGGCCCTAAGAGATAAGTATTCAGACTGCCTAGTTTTCTTTCTTTCTTTTTTTTTAATGATTTTTTTATTATATTATGTTAGTCACCATAAAGTTCATCCCGGTTTCCGATGTAAAGTTCGATGCTTCATTAGTTGCGTATAACACCCAGTGCACCATGCAATACGTGCCCTCCTTACTACCCATCACCAGTCTATCCCAAACTCCCACCGCCCTCCCCTCTGAGGCCCTCAGTTTGTTTCTCATAGTCCATAGTCTCTCATGTTTCATTCCCCCTTCTGATTACCCCCTGTTCTTTATCCCTTTCTTCTCCTACTGATCATCCTAGTTCTTATGTTCCATAGATGAGAGAAATCATATGATAATTGTCTTTCTCTGCTTGACTTATTTCACTTAGCATTATCTCCTCCAGTGCCGTCCATGTTGCAGCAAATGTTGAGAATTCGTTCTTTCTGATAGCTGAGTAATATTCCATTGTATATATGGACCACAGCTTCTTAATCCAGTCATCTGTTGAAGGGCATCTCGGCTCCTTCCATGATTTGGCTATTGTGGACAATGCAGCTATGAACATTGGGGTGCATATGGCCCTTCTCTTTACTACGTCTGTATCTTTGGGGTAAACACCCAGTAGTGCAATGGCTGGGTCATAGGGTAGTTCAATTTTTAACTTTTTAAGGGACCTCCACACTATTTTCCAGAGTGGCTGTACCAACGTGCATTCCCACCAACAAGGTAGGAGGGATCCCCTTTCTCCACATCCTCTCCAACAATTGTTGTTTCTTGCCTTGTCTATCTTTGCCATTCTAACTGGCGTAAGGTGGTATCTCAGTGTGGTTTTGATTTGAATTTCCCTGATGGCTAATGATTTTGAACATTTTTTCATGTGTCTGTTAGCCATTTGTATGTCTTCATTGGAAAAGTGTCTGTTCATATCTTCTGCCCATTTTATGATTTGTTTATTTGTTTCTCGTGTATTGAGTTTGAGAAGTTCTTTGTAGATCTTGGATACCAGTCCTTTATCTGTGGTGTCCTTTGCAAATATATTCTCCCATTCCGTGGGCTGTCTCTTAGTTTTTTTGACTGTTTCCTTGGCTGTGCAGAAGCTCTTTATCCTGATAAAGTCCCATAAGTTCATTTTATCTTTTATTTCTCTTGCCTTTGGCGATGTGTCGTGAAAAAGGTTGCTCTGGCCGATGTCATAGAAGTTGTTGCCTATGTTCTCCTCTAGAATTTTGATGGATTCCTGTCTCACATTGAGGTCTTTCATCCATTTGGAGTTTATTTTTGTGTATGGTGTGAGAGAGTGGTCAAGTTTCATTCTTTTGCATGTAGCTGTCCAATTTTCCCAGCACCATTTATTGAAGAGACTGTCTTTTTTCCACCGGATGTTTTTTCCTGCTTTATCAAAGATTAGTTGCCCAAAGAGCCGAGGGTCCATTTCTGGGTTCTCTATTCTGTTCCATTGGTCGATGTGTCTGTTTTTGTGCCAGTACCATGCTGTCTTTGTGATCACAGCTTTGTAGTACAGCTCGAAATCCGGCATTGTGATGCCCCCAGCTTTGTTTTTCCTTTTCAACAGTTCCTTGGAGATTCGGGGCCTTTTCTGGTTCCATACAAATTTAAGGACTATTTGTTCCAGTTCTTTGAAAAATGTCCTCGGTATTTTGATCGGGATAGCATTGAAAGTGTAGATTGCTCTGGGTAGTATGGACATTTTAACTATGTTAATTCTTCCAATCCATGAGCATGGAATATTTTTCCATCTTTTTATGTCTTCCTCAATATCTTTCAAAAGTGATCTATAGTTTCTAGGATATAGGTCCTTTACGTCTCTGGTTAAGTTAATTCCAAGGTAACGCATGGTTTTTGGTGTTATTGTAAATGGGATGGATTCCCTAATTTCTCTTTCTTCAGTCTCGTTATTCGTGTATAGAAATGCAACTGATTTCTGGGCATTGATTTTGTATCCTGCCACCTTACTGAATTGTTCTATAACTTCTAATAGTTTGGGAGTGGATTCCTTTGGGTTTTCCATATAGAGTATCATGTCATCTGCAAAGAGAGACAGTTTGACTTCTTCTTTGCCGATTTGGATACCTTTGATCCCTTTTTGTCTTCTGATTGCTGTTGCAAGGACTTCTAGTACTATGTTGAATAATAGTGGCGAGAGTGGGCATCCTTGTCGTGTTCCTGATCTTAAGGGAAAGGCTTCCAGCTTTTCCCCATTGAGAATAATGCTTGCAGTAGGCTTTTCATAGATGGCTTTTATGAGATTGAGAAATGTACCCTCTATTCCTACACTCTGAAGGGTTTTAATCAGGAAAGGATGCTGTATTTTGTCAAATGCTTTTTCTGCATCAATTGAGAGGATCATATGGTTCTTGAGTCTTTTCTTGTTGATATGATGTATCACATTGATTGATTTGCGAGTGTTGAACCATGCTTGCATCCCAGGTATGAATCCCACTTGGTCATGATGGATAATCCTTTTAATGTACTGTTGGATTCTATTAGCAAGGATCTTGTTGAGGATTTTGGCATCCATATTCATTAGAGAAATCGGTCTGTAATTCTCCTTTTTGAGGGGGTCTTTGCCTGGTTTGGGGATCAAGGTAATATTAGCCTCATAGAATGAGTTTGGTAGCTTTCCTTCTGTTTCTATTTTTTGAAATAGCTTTAGGAGAATAGGTATTATTTCTTCTTTGAATGTTTGGTAGAATTCCCCAGGAAAACCGTCTGGGCCTGGAGTTTTATTATTTGGAAGGTTGTTTATCACTGACTCAATTTCTTCATAGTTAATTGGCCTATTTAAGAAATCTATTTCTTCCTGTTTCAGTCTTGGTAGTTTATAGGTTTCCAGGAAGGCCTCCATCTCTTCCAGATTGTTTAGTTTTTTGGCATATAGCTGTTGATAAAAGTTTCTAATAATCCTTGCAATTTCAATGGTGCTGGTCGTGACCTCTCCCTTTTCAGTCATAATTTTAATAATCTCAGTCCTTTCTCTTTGTTTTTGGACAAGTTTTGCCAGTGGTCTATCAATTTTATGGATTCTCTCAAAGAACCAGCTTCTAGTCCTGTTGATCTGCTCTACTGTGGTTCTGGTCTCTAATTCATTGATTTCTCTTCTAATCTTGGTCAACTGCTTCCTCGTGAGTGGATTAGGCCTGTCCCTCTGTTGCTATTCCAGCTTCTTGAGGTGAGAATATAAAAACTGCATTTTAGNTAGAAACTGCATTTTAGATTTTTCTATTCTTTTGAGTGAGGCTTGGATGGCTATGTATTTCCCCCTTAGGACTGCCTTTGCAGTATCCCATAGGTTTTGGACCGTTGTGTATTCATTCTCGTTGGTCTCCATAAATTGTTTAATTTGTTTTTTGATTTCCTGGTTTATCGAGTCATTCTTGAGCAGGATGGTTCTTAGCCTCCAAGTGTTTGAGTTTCTTCCAGGTTTTTCCTTATGGTTGAGTTCCAATTTCAGAGCGTTGTGGTCTGAGAATATGCAGGGGATAATTTCAATCTTTTCATTTCGGTTGAGACCTGTTTTGTGTCCCAGAACATGGTCTATTCTTGAGAATGTTCCATGGGCATTAGAATAGAATGAGTATTCTTTGGTTCTGGGGTATNTTGGTTCTGGGGTGTAGTGTTCTATATATATCTATGAGGTCCAACTCATCGAGTATGGCATTCAACGCCTTTGATTCTTTGCTTAGTTTTTGCCAGGGTGTTCTATCTATTTCTGATAGTGGGGTGTTGAGGTCCCCTACTATTAATGTATTTTTAGCTATATGTCTCTTTATTCTGGTTAAGAGTTGGCTTGTGTATCTTGCTGCTCCCCTGTTGGGGGTATATATATTTACAATTGTCATATCCACTTGTTGAATGCATCCTTTAAGAATAATATAGTGCCCTTCTGTGTCTCTCATTATAGTCTGTAGTTTAAAATCCAATCTATCTGATATGAGAATTGCTACCCCAGCTTTCTTTTGAGGTCTATTTGCATGAAAGATTGTACTCCATCCCTTTACTCTAGGTCTGAAAGCATCTTTGGGTTCAAAACGAGTCTCTTGTAGACCGCAAATGGATGGGTCATTTCTTTTTATGCAATCTGCAACCCTGTGGTGTTTTATGGGAGCATTTAAACCATTCACATTGACGCCGAAAACTGAGAGAGAGAATTTTAATGATGCCATGTTGCCAGTAAAGTCTTTGTTTGTATCGGTTGTGACTTTCTGTTCTGTATCACTCTTGGGGCCTTTTTACCTTTATAGAACCTCCCTTAATATGTCCTGTAGGGCTGGTTTTGTGGTTACGAAATTGGTTAATGACTGGCGAGTCTGGAAGGTCTTTATTTCTCCATCAATTCTGAATGACAGCCTTGCTGGATAAAGGATCCTTGGCTGCATGTTTTTCTCTGAAAGAGCTTTAAAAATGACCCCCCCAACCCTTTCTCTCATTCCACGTCTGTGTAGACAGGTCTGACGTAATTCTGATACCTTTGCCTTGGTACGTGAGAAATTTCTTTGCCCTGGCTGCTTTCAATACTGTATCCTTGGATCTAATATTTGCAAATTGCACTATGACGTGACGTGGCGTAGGTTTGTCGTGGTTGAGCTTGGATGGGGTCCTCTCTGCCTCTTGGACATGAATGTTTGTTTCCCTTGCTAGATTAGGGATGTTTTCAGCTACAGTTTGTTCAAATATCTCTTCTAGACCTCTGTTTTTCTCCATCCCCTCGGGAATGCCGATGAATCTGACATTGGACCGTTTCATTGAGTCAGTATTCTCCCGTAATCTACATTCGTGGGTGTGGATTTTTTTAAGTCCAGCTTCTATTTTCGTTTTTTCTTCTACTAACCCATCCTCCAATTCGCTAATGCGTTCCTCTGCCTCGGTGACCCTGGCCGTCAGAGCCTCTAGTTTTGACTGCATTTGGCTCATAGAATTTTTAATTTCTGTCAGATTCACTCTCATTTCTGTCCTTAGGGATTCTATATTCTCAGTAACATTTTCGTTAATACTTTTTTCAAGTCTATTCATCATCCTGACCATTGTTACTCTGAATTCCTTTTCTGATAATTTGGTTACATCCATATCCATTATTTCTGTGGCAGAGGCCACAGACTCACTGTCTTTTCTTTGCTGAGGGGGGGCCTTCTCCTTCTCGTCATTTTGATGAGGAGAGGTTGCGGGGTATCCAGAGCCCAAATTATTGACTGGGACCCAGGCCGTGAGCCCTTTTTTATAGGGATCTTAGGGATGTGGGCTTCTTCTTTAAAGATTTTATTTATTTATGTGGCAGAGAGCCAACCAGCGAGAGAGGGAACACAAGCAGGGGAGTGGGAGAGGAAGAAGCAGGCTCTCAGCGGAGGAGCCCGATGAGGGACTCCTTTCCGAAACGCTGGGATCACGCCCTAAGCCGAAGACAGGCACTCAATGACTGCACCACCCAGGCACCCCGGGTTGTGGGCTTCTTGATTTTTCAGCCTGTCTTCTGGGGGAGGGGCCTGCCGCGCCGATACTCAGGCAACCCTGTTTGGGTAGAGTCTCCATGTCCCCTGCGAGGGGGGATGAGGGTGGGCATTCTGTGAGCCGGTGTTTCCAGGCTTTTGTTCTCTGGCAGCTTTCCCTGGCGGTCTGCTGTGCCTCTTCTGAGAGTCAGAGCAGCAGCGGCCGAATCTCAGCCTCTGTCTCAGAACAGAGGGATCGTGGACCGTTCTCCACTGATGTTCTGGCCACTTTAACTCTGTTACTGTTGGTGCTGCTCAACCCTGCAGCATCCCAGGTTGTGTGCCCCACACCCAGCGTCCCAGCGCTCACTTCCAGGGCCGGCGCATCCCTGTCCTTTGTGTTTCTAATGCTGCCAGCCGCCAGCCGCCCCGCGCACGCTCCCGGAGTTCCCGGTCTAAGTCTGGATTCAGTGAGCACACCGGAGTTCCGGAGTTCCGTGAGAAGTCTGGTGACGCGTGCTCCCAGCTCACGGTCTCAGTCTGCTGTCTCGCGGGTGCCGTCTGCGAGTCCGCCTGGTCTCCCGTGCAGGTGGCTACCGCTTCCCGGCGCCTGAAAGCAGTGGCTCCCTCCCCCTCCCATTTATCTTCTGATATCTGTGTGTGGTTTCACGGCTCCCCACTTCGTACCTCAATACTCAGTGCTGGAGATGTTCGTTTGTAGAGATCCAGATTTATCTTCCTGCATCTCAGGCTGATTCCGTGGATGTTCAGGCTGGTCTGGTGCCTATCCAGCTTGACTCAGGGGACCGGCTGAAAAAGGGGTCCCCTACTCCTCCGCCATCTTAACTCCCCTGAGACTGCTCAGTTTTCTCTACTGAATTTCAATTAAAAGTTTTTACCACTTAGGGGTGCCTGGGTGGCACAGCGGTTAAGCGTCTGCCTTCGGCTCAGGGCGTGATCCCGGCGTTATGGGATCGACATCAGGCTCTTCTGCTATGAGCCTGCTTCTTCCTCTCCCACTCCCCTGCTTGTGTTCCCTCTCTCGCTGGCTGTCTCTATCTCTGTAGAATAAATAAATAAAATCTTAAAAAAAAAAGTTTTACCACTTAGAACTCAAGAGCAGACCTTTTAAAAATATGTTTCATGTATAACACAGGTTCCAGGAACATTCTTCGTGTGTAATAGACCATGGGGCCACTATTTTCTGCCATTTTGCCCCTCAGAGATTTGGCTCACCTCTTCAGGGGTCTGAGCTGCTTCTCTACATTTGATACTAATCTTTTTGGATTTAGACCTCTTGTTGAAAATTTATTTCCTTGTTATTTTACCATCAACCACTTTAGAAATTGACATGTCTTCATAGACATTTGTTAGGGTTATGATGAACAAAGACTGATAAAAGAACTAGATTATTAATATCTGCATTTTCATGACCTTTGTCCTAGTCAGTCGTTCCAGCCTGTCTTTTTGAATCCACTAAAGAGCGCTGGTAGACAGTATGGCTCTGTAAGGATACTTTTTTCAAATCAGCTGCCTCTTTTTGATACAGAGAGAGGTGTGGTCCTACCTATAGTGAAGCACTTAACTAACTTTCATCAACTACTCAAGCTACAACTTCAGACGCATTTCTCAGACTAAAGAAATCTTAAAGAGACCCTTTAGTTTCCTTTTTCGATTTTGTTTTTCATCATATTGTTCTTGGTCTTCTTCATTTTATGTTTTTGAACTATTTTGTGATTTTTTCTTTGAAATTGTATGCTTGACCTTTTCAATGTCATTGCAGTAGAGATGGCTTTCATACCATTATTTCATGTGCTCCTCTATGACTCCACTAAAATAAAACCCCACTAAAGTAAAACCCACCTCAGCTCACTGTTCGGTATTTTCGGGAGTTGTTCATTAGATGTGTTTGGGGTGGAGCTCCAGTCCTGGTGTCTGTCATGGTCACGTGGTCGGCCTTAAGGTCAACAGCACATCTGTCATGAGTACATGACTCATTGCTATTCTGATTTTGCCTCAAAACCTTCATATTTTCACTAGTTACAAGCTTATGCTTCAGATCTCCTATTTTTTGACCACTGATCCATGTTCTAAGTTGAAAACATAATTTTAAAATTACTATATTTTAAAAAGATAAATGAAAAATAACCAAAACTCTAGAACTTCTGGCTTCTTTGTGTTTGCAGAAAATTCGCTGTGGTGGGAAGTGGAAAGACGCCCAGTGATATTTGTAAACAGAAGATGTGATCGAGAGGAACAATAGCAGGCAGCTGAACAGATTTGGGAAGTCAGCTTCTGTAGTCAAAGTGAAAATAAAACTGGTTTGTAAGTTGGCAAACTGTTTCAGAACGTTTCAGGGAATTGCTAAGCAAACACATACCCTACCCAGTCCTAGCTTGTGGCGGAAACATTGGCCGAATCTGTTCTTGCTGCAGTAGTGAGCTCGATGCGCTTTAACTAGAAGGCATTGGCTTTCTTCGTAACTAGGAGAACTGAATTGTTCCACCTTTCACTGTACATTCCACTTTTCTGTCACCTAACCTTTGGAAAAAATGACATGGATCAACAGAGATCAGTGGGATTTTGCTGATTTTACTCGCGTATGTATGACATTTTTGGGGGGAGGATTTGCTTGAAACACATTTAAGAAATTTTAAGAATGATGCATGCTCAAAAATAAAAAGAGGGGCATGGGACATGACAAAAAAGAATACATGCTCACCGTTCAAACTCAAACAATACAGAGCTCTATAAAGCGCAAGATTGAAACTCTTTTCTCCCTGAACTTACTTCTCTCATCCTTCATCCCCGTTCTTATGGTTAACCACAATCAACAATTTGCTGTTTATTTTTCATATCTTTCTTTCTCTCTCTTTCTAATGGCACCCACAAACACATGCAAATATGTCCTTTTAACTTAAAAATTAATATAGGTTTGTGTTATTTTGCAACTTGCTTCTTTTACTCAGCTATATGTCTTGGCAACTCTTTTTGCCGCCTGATTGATATCAGCGTACCATAGTTTAACCATTTCTTTACTCATTTACACTTGTTTCCAAATTTTCACTGTTACAAAACCCTCAGTGAACATCCTTTGTATGCTTGTCCTTTGCACTTTTGCGCATAGTTCTGTGGGGGTAGAGTCCAAAAGTGGAATTGCCAGGTCAGTGGGCTTACAGATCTAAAAAAATGGACAGATGCTGCCAGATTGTCTTCTAAAATTGTTATCTACTTATGTTCCCACCAACAAAGAATGAGACCGTTATTCTTGCGAAATCCTTGCCATATGTAGTTACTATCAATTTTTAAAATCTTCCCAATCTGATAAGAGAAAATGACATTTCATTGTTATTTTAATTTGCAATTATAGGCTCATTCAGAAGGCTGAGGCTGTTTTCCTGTGTTTATTAGCAATGCTTCTCAACTGGGGATGATTTTGCCCCCCCACAAGACATTTGGCAGTGTCTGGAGATATTTGCTTCAAGGGAGTGGAGGTTGGGGTTGGGGGTACTATTGACATCTAGTGTGTATAAAGAATTACTGGCTACAAACGTTAATAGTGCCGAGGTTCAGAAATTCTGGTTTATTTTCCACTTGTGTTTCTTCTGTGAATTCCATACATATATATATTTATTTATTTATAATTTTTTATTATATTATGTTCGTCACCATACAGTACATCCCTAGTTTTTGATGTAAAGTTCCATGATTCATTACTTGCGTATAACACCCAGTGCACCATGCAAATTATTTTTTTGTTGGGAACTCTTTCTGCTTTGGAGATCTTAGTCTTTTGTTTATTTTTTTATTTTATTTTTTTATAATCATATTTTTTATTATATTATGTTAGTCACCATACAGTACATCCCTGGTTTTTGATGTAAAGTTCCATGATTCATTAGTTGCGTATAACACCCAGTGCACCATGCAATA
>NC_048223.1:9698114-9759840 GCF_002007445.2 Ailuropoda melanoleuca | reverse complement strand
TTTTTAAATTTTTTTTATTATTATATTATGTTAATCACCATACAGTACATCCCCGGATTCCGATGTAAAGTTCGATGCTTCATTAGTTGCGTATAACACCCAGTGCACCATGCAATACGTGCCCTCCTTACTACCCATCACCAGTCTATCCCATTCCCCCACCCCCTCCCCTCTGAAGTCTTCAGTTTGTTTCTCATAGTCCATAGTCTCTCATGTTTCATTCCCCCTTCTGATTACCCCCCTTTTCTTTATCCCTTTCTTCCCCTACCGATCCTCCTAGTTCTTATGTTCCATAGATGA
The DNA here is from genome assembly GCF_002007445.2 of Ailuropoda melanoleuca. Lineage (NCBI taxonomy): Eukaryota > Metazoa > Chordata > Mammalia > Carnivora > Ursidae > Ailuropoda > Ailuropoda melanoleuca. The sequence goes on along the minus strand of NC_048223.1, from coordinate 9,759,540 downwards.
GAGAAATCATATGATAATTGTCTTTCTCTGCTTGACTTATTTCACTTAGCATTATCTCCTCCAGTGCCGTCCATGTTGCAGCAAATGTTGAGAATTCGTTCTTTCTGATAGCTGAGTAATATTCCATTGTATATATGGACCACATCTTCTTAATCCACTCATCTTTTGAAGGGCATCTCAGCTCCTTCCACAATTTAGTTATTGTGGGCAGTGCTGCTATGAACATTGGGGTGCATATGGCCCTTCTCTTCACTACATCTGTATCTTTGGGGTAAANTAAACACCCAGTAGTGCAATGGCTGGGTCATAGGGTAGTTCAATTTTTAACTTTTTAAGGGACCTCCACACTGTTTTCCAGAGTGGCTGTACCAACTTGCATTCCCACCAACAATGTAGGAGGGATCCCCTTTCTCCACATCCTCTCCAACAATTGTTGTTTCTTGCCTTGTCTATCTTTGCCATTCTAACTGGCGTAAGGTGGTATCTCAGTGTGGTTTTGATTTGAATTTCCCTGATGGCTAATGATTTTGAACATTTTTTCATGTGTCTGTTAGCCATTTGTATGTCTTCATTGGAAAAGTGTCTGTTCATATCTTCTGCCCATTTTATGATTTGTTTATTTGTTTCTTGTGTATTGAGTTTGTTTATTATATATATCACAAACACTCCCTCCCTCTGATATTTATATTTAATTCTATTTTTGATGTCTTTTGCACTAGAGATTTTGAAATTTTTGTGTAGACATATCTACTTGTTTTTTGTACCATGCTTGGGAAATTTTCTTATCCCAAGTATATATAAATATACTCATATATTTTATTCTAGCATTTCATAGTTTTATTCATTTCAATGTTTAGTTCTTTAATCTCTCTGTAATTTATTTCTGTGTAGGTATGACAACACTTCTAAGAACTCTTTATTTAAAAACGTTTGCATTTCAAGTCTATAAGTGAGACGGGTGCTGTAGGAAGATAAGCCATGTTTATCCATGGTACCCTCAGAGTATGCTTTCATAGGGTGCATGTGAAGCGCCAAGGGGCCAATGTAAACTGCCAAACAGTTCCTCGACAGCCCTTCAAGATCTGTCTCTAGGCTTTTCCAATTCCTTCCTAACCTGCTGCCTCCTTCAGAAAGCTTTCCCAGATTCCTCAGTTTGCTTTTTGCCTTTAATGTCTCAGAGCACTTTATTAAGGCATGCCTCCTATTCTGCCTTGTCATTTTGCTTTGTTATTATTTTTTAGGAAGCTTTTCCATCTAACCAGCCAGCCACCTTGGGGGGGGCAGTTTCTGTGTGCCCCAGTTCATTGCTCCTGTATACGATAGAAGTTCAAAAATATTTCTCCAAGTGAATGAGAATGTGCTGCTGCCATTCTCAGAGTCTGGGTAGGCAGGGTGGGGGGGGTGCTTGAGAAGTTGGCAGAGCATCTATGTTTGTGTTTTGGGGAGAATGGGGAGCTGGATCCTTTTGCTCTTCCTTTGAGGGAAAGAGGGGCTGAGAATGGGGCAGGGAAAGAGCTTTCTAGCTGGTTTTGCCACTGAACATCAGCATGGCTTTGGGCAGCCCTTCCCTGTTTCAGTTTCTTCTTCCAAAAAAGGAACAGGACTTTAGAGATGGCAAATACAAACGCTATGAGAGCTGGAACTGTGACTCTTTTTGCTCCACACTGTCTCCCCAGCCCCTTGCATAGCACTTGACGCTCACTAATCATTTGCAGGATAAATTAATAAATGAAGGAAGGAATGGTGAGATGTTCCCCTTGTGCCTTCATGCCCTGTCCCATGACCCTGCCAGGCATTGCTAGTCAATTAGGTTCCTCTCAATTTGGATGTGGCTTTTTTTTTTTTTTTTTTTTTTTGTATGGCTGCAACAGACACTGGTAATCAGTTGGTGGTGTGTCAGAGGGGAAACCTGTGTGCCAGCTCTGGGTTAGGAGTCTTGGAATTCCTTTGGGGCCCTACCTGGGAGGCAGTGGGTGGTTTTGTGTGTTCCGGTCCCCACTCTCCCAAAGGGCAGAGGTGTGGGTTGTGCATACGCTGTCCCAGCACCACTGCAGGTGGATGCTTCTCATCCCACCAGGGACCTGCTTTTCTTTATGGGGTTGGATTTCTCATAAAATCAACTCACTGCAAGGGGCCCCTGGCCTGGGTTTTTTGTAAGGAAATGGGAACAATTAATGGGCTTATCTGTTGAAAAGTAATGCTGCTAATGATTTATTAATTATCATGAAGCTTATCTTTCTGCTTCTTATTAATCAAAGATGTCCTAGAGCTCTGGGACTTCCCATGAGGGGAGCAGACCCAGACACAGCCTTGGGGAAGGGTGTGGGCTGGAGCGTCCCTTGATCCTGCTCTGGACCACTCCATCCTGGGTGTTAAGCCCTGTCAGACTGTAGGCAAGGATTTCTGAGAGGGGACTGGAGAAGGGCATCATGCTGGGTTGAGCACCTGCTCTGTGTCAGCCATTGTGCAGAGTACTTTATACCCATATCCTCTTTCCAGACCTGCAAGGAAGGAATTACTGTTCTCATTTCTTTAGAGGAGAAACTGAGGCCAAGAGATGTTAAGGAGGTTGCCCAACTTACACCGTTAGAAATAGTGGGGCTGGGATTTTTTTTTTAAGATTTTATTTATTTATTTGACAGAGAGAGAGACAGCCAGCGAGAGAGGGAACACAAGCAGGGGGAGTGGGGGAGGAAGAAGAAGGCTCATAGCGGAGGAGCCTGATGTGGGGCTCGATCCCATAACGCCAGGATCACGCCCTGAGCCGAAGGCAGACGCTTAACTGCTGTGCCACCCAGGTGCCCCTGGGGCTGGGATTTGAACCCAGGTATGTCTGACCTCAGAGTTGATGCCTTTCAACTGCGAAGGTCCAAATGAGACTAGAATGAGTTTAAGGCAATACCCTGGGCAGTGCTGAGCTAAGGGCTAAGCTCTACACTGTGTGTTTGGGGGCCACAAGGTGTGGGGCATGGCTCTTTCCTTGGGCCTCAAAGCTTTTGCTATGCCATGAGTGAGGCAAGATTCATACCCTGAAACCAGATAGGGACCCCTGGGCTCAGGGCACACCTGCATGGATGACCACTCTTCCCAAGGTGCAGTCTTGCTCCTAGGTCAATGTTGATGGCAGTGCTTCATGGGGACAGGGATATGTTGGGGGATCTTTCAGGTTGGGTAAGATTGAATAGATAGGACGTTATGGGGGAGAGCATTGAGGCAAGGGAAACAGCTTGACAAGGTGACAAGGGTCAGAAATGACCATGTTTACTGAGTGGAATAGCAAAGAGGAGCCAGACTATGTGTACGGGAGGAAGGGGAGAGTCTGGGGGAGGCAGCCATGGAAGGATGGGAGGAAGGACCAAATTGAGGCTCTGGTGCTGGTGGCTCTTGCTTTCTGATCCTAGAGAAGCCAACTTCAGATATCTTAAGTGGCCAAATGCTAATGTGTGTGTGTGGGTGCATGAGTGAATATGAATGTTTATGTGTGTGTCTATGTGTGAGAGCATGTGTTCACATGCAACGCTCTATGCAAGCATTTGAATAACTGTTGGTGGGAATGTTTTATGTGTTCTTGTGAGAGCATGCAAAACTTGTGTATTCTTACATGAATGTGCAATGGTGTGAGTGTGTTTGGGTGTGAAAATTCGTGTTAGAACAACAGAGGACTCTATGAGTGTATATGAGAGTGTGTAAGTGGATATGTTAGTGTGTCTGTCAGTCTTTGTTCTTGTGCCCGTGTTGTGTGTGGCTTTGGGCAATGTGAGTTCTTGCCAGATGTGACAGAAGGGCAAGTGGAGCTGTGGGTGGGCAGGGAGGAAGGGGAAAGGGTTCTGCAGGACCCTGGGGAGAGTAGCTGAGGTGCTGTCCTGGATCTGGAGCCAGAACAGGGCCAGTCAGCCAGGGAAAGCCTTCAGGTGAGCCCCCTTTTCTGCCTGTGAACTGGGAGACTCTGCAGCCTTGACCTTTTAAGGTGATTGGTAGACATCCTAGGGAATGCCAGGGAAGGGAGAGAAGCCATCCTAGGAGCTCAGTGCCACCATCTTTGGGCTGTGACCCAAAACCAGCTCCGTCTCCCTCCTTGCCGGCCCTGATAGCTGTGAGGTTGCCCCCTCCCTGCTCCTGATGTGGTGTGAGCCACCAGATGGTCTTTGTGGCAGAGGGGAGCTAGCTGGTGGTGATGTGACAGGAGACCCATGGGGTCTGGGTGCCAGGGCCCCTGCACAGCGAGGGCAGCCATGCAACTTCAGTTGAGTGGTGTTCTCAACAGCTCACCTCACTCCACCTGTGCTGGGTGAAGGTCCTTGGCTCGTGATCTACTCTGACAGTAAATTTCTGCCCACGCAGAGGTCAGCTGGGCCAAAGACGCACACAGCTGAATCTTGCTTTCTCAAGAACACCACTTTCCATAATGCCCAGCCATCCAAAACATTTCCTAGGACAATAATCCCCTTTTATTCAGCAGAGTGCTTAAAAACTTCATGAGAGTTCATCTTGTAGAGAAATAGAAGATGGGTTTGGAGAGACCTTGGGAGGAGGAACATGGGGCTCCTACTCATGGTCCTGGGCAGGCCTGCTCTATAAGGGGCCCTCTGGGTGTCTTGTATTTTCTTATCCAATCTGTCTTCCCTGCTGCCTGTGGGGCTGGCCACTTCACCTCCTGCATCCTACTCTCAGCTGGCCTTATTGACTTAGGATCTGGGTCAGCTCCTGTTGGAATGGGGTGTCCTGCATGGAGTGGTCCCGTGTCCACCACAGCTCCCATCCCAGGTCAGGTCCGCTTCCTTGAGATACTATGTCTTGTGGAGCTCCACACACTGCCCTGCTCCCGGCCTGGAGGTGGGAGTGAGAAGGGTTGCTGCCCTGCCTGCGTCCGGGTGGGCCTGGCTCTCTTCAAGCAGTCGGGCTCCAGCTGCAAACTCCCAAACACATACTTTGGGAGGTCAGCCTGGCCTGCGGCTGGGGCATTCCATTATTTTGGTGACATATCTTTGAACATGCTGCAATTCCTGCACTCCCAGCTTAGGCCCCAGTCCCAGCCGCAGAGCTGTCTAGATACCAGAGGAGCACTGGCGGCGTGCTTAGCCCCAGAGCAAGTCCAAGGCAGAAACAGGAGGTGCTGATGCAGGGGACTGTGCCCAGAAGCCCCTAGGACCTGCATTTGGCTTAAGCACTGCCTTCAGCTCTTCTTTTCAGTTTCAGATTTTCTGGGGAGCAACATATGAGATTCTTAATACCTGAACATGGGAGACATTTTCTATCATTTCCTCCAAGAGTGGGAAGATGGGGGAGCCCTAGAAAGGGAGAAACTGCTATTGGCCCGCTCTTTGGTTTTTGAGTTTTCCTTGATCCATCCCTATCTCTACTTCTGATTCCAATATCCCTATCTGTAAAAAGTCCTTTCCAGACAGTCTACTGTGAAGTATTGAAAATGGCACCCCAGACATGGTGGCGAGGGAAAAGGATCCTGGGTAAGCAGAGATAAGTCTGCTTTTTTTTTTTTATTTAAGATTTTTTATTTATTTATTCGACAGAGATAGAGACAGCCAGCGAGAGAGGGAACACAAGCAGGGGGAGTGGGAGAGGAAGAAGCAGGCTCATAGGGGAGGGAGCCTGATGTGGGGCTTGATCCCATAACGCCGGGATCACGCCCTGAGCGGAAGGCAGACGCTTAACCGCTGTGCCACCCAGGCGTCCCAAGATAAGTCTGCTTTTTAACCCTGCCTGGCGAGTATTGCTAGGTGACAATCAACAAGGTCCTTAATCTCTCTGAGTCCCAGTTCCTGAGGCTACCACATCACGTTACCAAGCCCCTCTCCTGTCTGTGCCTTGGAGCCTTTATATACCATCTGTATGCACTCATGGGCATAGGGCATTTTTATCTGTGATTGGGAACCCTGCTGCCTGCTGGGCTGGAGGAAAAGTGTGCTATCTGATGAGTGTGCAAATTGCTAATGTGAGAATGATGGTGAGTACCAGTCCCAGTCATGAGCCCCTGGCCAGACTGGCTGCTCCCACATCCATGGGAACTACAGAGTTGGTCCTGCACCAACTCCTTCCCAAACAACCCATCATTTATTATATAATAAAAGGGTTGGTATTCTGGAGGTGACTCACTACAATGGAGATTGTTGCTTTCTTCTTTTGAGCAAAGGGAATTCATTTATTAAACACTTGCTGTGCACTGGGTGCTACACGTGCTCATTTCGTCCTCATCACTGCACAGGTATTTGTATTTTTATTTTACAGGTGAGGAAATTGAGGCTCAGAGATGTTGAATAATATTTCTGGCATTAGCCAGGCATTGGCTAGAATAGGATTTGAACCCATGTCTGTCTCACTTTCCCTCATTGCTTCTTTGGGACTATCTGATACCTATAAAGCAGTCAGTTGAGAAGAGAGAGAAAGTTTGTCTTCTCCCGTGGTGGCTTTGCCTTCTCTGTCGGGCTTTACGAACATGCATTGCAGCACCGCTTCTTCCTCAGCACATTGGATCTCAGCCTTCCCCTGAGGGGCCCCTGATGTGGGAGAAGGGTGTTGGTCAATTTCTTCCCATGATGGAATTGGATGTCACTCCTGCCTAGAGGGGTAGCATTTTTGAAAAGGTTTTATTTAAATTCCAGTTAGTTAACATACAGTGTTATATTAGATTCAGGCGTACAATATAGTGATTCAGCACTTCCATACATCTCCCAGGGCTCATAAGGACAAGTACACCTCTGAATCCCCATCACCTATTTCACCCATCCCCCCACCCACCTCCCTTCTGGTAACCATCAGTTTGTTCTCCATAGTTAAGAGTCTGTTTCTTGGTTTCTCTCTCTTCCCCCTCTTATTGTTTCTTAAGATCCACATGAGTGAAATCATACAGTGTTTGTTTTTCTCTGACTTATTTTGCTTATCATATTACTCTCTAGATCATCCATGTCATTGCAAATGGTAAGATTGCATTCTTGTCTATGGCTGAGTAATATTCTATTGCACACATACACCATCTTCTTTATCCATTCATTAGTTGATGGACAGTTGGGCTGTTTCCATAATTTGGCTATTGTAGATAATGCTGCTATTAATATTGAGGTGCATGTATCCTTTTGAATTAGTATTTTTATATTCTTTGGGTAAATACCTAGTAGTGCAATTGCTGAATCATAAGGTAGTTCTATTTTTAAGTGTTTGGGGAACTCCGTACTGCCTTCCACTGTGGCTGCACCAATTTGCGTTCCCACCAGTAGGATTCGTTTTTTTCTCCACATCCTCACCAATACTTGTTTCTTGTGTTGGTTTAAGTCATTCTGATAGGTGTGAGGTGATATCTCATTGCAGTTTTGGTTTGCATTTCCTTAATGATAAATGGTGTTGAGCATCTTTTCGTGTGTCTGTTGGCCATCTGTCTGTCTTCTTTGGAGAGATGTCTGTTTATGTCTTCTGCCCATTTTTAAATTGGATTATTTATTTTTTGGATGTTGAGTCATATAAGGTCTTTATATATTTTGGATACTTACCATTTATCAGGTATGTCATTTGCAAATATCTTCTCCCATTTTGTAGGTTGTCTTTTAGTTTTGTTGATTGTTTCCTTTGCTGTGTAGTAGCTTTTTATTTTGATGTAGTCCCAATAGTTTATTTTTGCTTTTGTTTCCCTTGCCTCAGGAGACGAATCTAGAAAGAAGTTGCCATGGCCAATTTCAAAGAAGTTACTGCCTGTGCTCTTTTCTAGGATTTTGTATGGTTTCAGGTCTCACATTTCGGTCTTTATTTTTTTTAATAAAAATTTTTTATTATGTTATGTTAGTCACCATACATTACATCCCCGGGTTCAATGTAAAGTTCGATGCTTCATTAGTTGCGTATGACACCCAGTGCACCATGCAATACGTGCCCTCCTTACTACCCATCACGAGCCTATCCATCCCCCACCCCCCTCCCCTCTGAAGCCTTCAGTTTGTTTCCCAGAGTCCATAGTCTCTTATGGTTCACATTTAGGTCTTTAATCCATTTTAAGTTTGTTTTTGTGTGTGGTGTAAGAAAGTGGCCCAGTTTCATTCTTTTGCATGTTGCTGTCCAGTTTTCCCAACACCATTTGTTGAAGAGACAGTCTTTTTCCCATTGTATATTCTTGCCTCCTTTGCCAAAGATTAATTTACTATATAATTGTAGGTTTATTTCTGGGTTTTCTGTTCTGTTCCATTGATCTATGTGTCTGTTTTTGTGCCAGTACCATACTGTTTTGATACTGTTTTGGTGCTTTGTAATATAACTTGAAAGTCTGGAATTGTGATGCCTCCAGCATTGTTTTTCTTTTCTTTTCTTTTTTTTTTTTTGAGTTGTTGGATCAAGCTTTATTTAAACTCCAGGATTTTAAGTTATATGAGTCTCCTCTGCACATTCCCTTTATTATATAAATTACTTTGAGTTGGTTTTTATTTTTTTAATAATAATATTTTTTATTATGTTGTGTTAGTCACCATACAGTACATCCCCAGTTTTTTATGTAAAGTTCCATGATTCATTACTTGCGTATAATACCCAGTGCACCATGCAATAACGTGCCCTCCTTAATACCCATCACCAGCCTATCCCATTCCCCCACCCCCCTCCCCTCTGAAGCCCTCAGTTTGTTTTTCTTTTTCAAGATTGCTTTGGCTGTTTGGGGTCTTTTGTGGTGCCATACAAATTTTAGGATTATTCGTTCTAGCTCTGTGAAAAATGCTGGTGGTATTTTGATAGGGATTGCATTAAATGTGTAGATTGCACTGGGTAGAATAGACATTATAACAATATTTGTTCTTCTAATCCCTGAGTATGGGATGTCTTTCCATTTCCTGTGTCATCTTCAATTTCTTTCATCAGTGTTTTATAGTTTTCAGAGTACAGGTCTTTCACCTCTTTGGTTAGGTTTAGATACCCTATTATTTTTGGTTTAATTATAAATGTGATTGTTTTCTTAATTTCTGTTTCTGTTGCTTCATTATTGGTGTAGAGAACTGCAACAGATTTCTGTATGTTGATTTTGTATCCTGTGACTTTACTGAATACATTTATCAGTTCTAGTAGTTTTTTTTTGGTGGAGTCTTTAGGGTTTTCTTTATATAGTATCATGTCATCTGCAAATAATGAAAGTTTTATTTCTTTCTTGCCAATTTGGATGCCTTTTATTTTTTTGTTTTCTGTTTGCTGTGGCTAGGACTTCCAGGGCTATGTTGAATAAAAGTGGTGAGAGTGTGTTGTTCTCTGTGTTGTTCAGAGGGGTAGCATTTTACTTACTTACTTACTTACTTACTTTATTTATTTATTTATTTATTTATTTATTTATTCATTTATTTATTTATTGAGAGGTAGCATTTTAAAAGAAAAGTCTAAAGAAGAATGCTTAATTTAGGAGAAAGATACTTTATTGGTAGAATTTCAGGCAGCAGAAAAAGTAGAAGAGATTGATTTGGATAACGTAACCCCCCGCCCAGGCTTTCAGATGATACGAAAGCACTCTACCATCATGGAAAGTTAGTCTATTCCTGAGTGTGGGCTTCCTTTGGCTGAGTTTCAGGAAACTTCTTTCTACTGTTTCTTCTGAATTCTCATTCTCACACAAAATCATGGTCAGTCTTAGCAAACAAAAAAGGACATGGATAAGTTAAAATATGCATAAGTCATAATTTATGTGGGGAGCTGGGATCCTGAATGGGATCCTGGTGGCCTTGGACATGCTTATCCTCTCTCTGGGCATTAGTATCTTCATGTGCAAAAGGTGTGGGTTGGATCAGTGAGGACTCTGTTTTGGCGCATGACAAAAGTCCAATCTAATTGGCCTGGGTAGAGAAGGGAATAGTGTTGGCTCATGTAAATCAGAAGTCCAGGGTACCTTCAGATTCATCCATGGATTGATCCAAGGGCTCCCACATGGGATTGAGTTTCAGTCTGTCTTTGTCTCCACTTCCCTTTGACTGCCTATCCTCTTAGAAGACCGACCAGGAGAGACCACACTCTACCTGCCTAAGTCCTAGGAGTAGCTCTAATTCACCTTACCATGGTCACCATCTGTCTCTGAACCAATCACTGTGGCTGCAGATGGAAAGTGCTGATTGGCTAGGCCTGGGTCATGTGCCTTCTATCGGCTGAGGAGTGGGAGATCTGGAGGCCTGTTCCATCCAAGCCACATAGCCTGAGAGGTGGGAGGGCTGTTAGCAGAAAAAGGGAGAATGGAGATTGGGCAAGCCTTAACCACTACTATCCACCACTGCTGCTTAGTGGCCTTCCATTTCTGCTCTGGGGACCCCAGACATCTGAGGAGGAACTTCAACAATGTCTATAAATAGTAAAGTAGTTTCCAAAGTCAATGAGGATTTAAATGAATGGAGGAAATTGTTTATCACTTTCATTGCTCTAATATTGGGATTTCACTTAAGTTTTCATTTTGATAAGTCTTTTTGATTTTTCTAATTCAAAAAAGGCTGGAAACCAATGGACTAGATTATTTTTAAGTTTCTGTTCAGAACGTTCTAGTGGATTATATGCCAAAGTGAATATTTTTCTTCAATAGGGAACACATTAAAATAGTGAATAATTGGCCCTGCTTTGCCCACTTTTTTTTGACTCTGCCTTGTTCCTTCTTCTTCCTGATCCTACTGGCTTAAGTCTGCCCTCCCTCACTCCTAAGGACCCACCTGCTTCATGCTTTGCAAATATTCTTACAAATGCAAATGAAAAACACTTTCAGTGCAAGCACAGACCAGGTGCTGGTTCTTGCCTTTATCAGCCTGAATGACATGGAGCCAAAAGTAAGGAGCTCTCAGGGGTGGGCTGTTCCTAACATTTGGAGTCCTCTGGCAAGAGTACAAGCAGAGGTCCTTATACCACATGTCTTTGTATTTGTAAGTTATAAATCAAGCTAACAAAGTTAAATAAAATATGTTTCTTTCCTCTACCTTGACAAATGCCTCTTTGTAATGATCTAGAAGGCTGGATTTAAATTTAGAATTTTAAGACTTCTTAGAATTCTGCACTGGAACTGAGCAGGGAAGGGCAAACTAGCCCCCAACCCATGGCCCATTCCTGTTCTCTCTTCCCACCCTGGCTTGGCCCTGTTCTATGAGGGATCCTGCATGTAGGCATATGGACATCACTGTCACTCTTCCGGCAAAACTGTCCCCTGAATCAGTCATCAGTTTTACCATTCAGTGTTACCAGTTACAACCAGGGCTTGCTTCGAGTGTTTGCAGTTGTCCACAGCAGCGGGGTCTCAGTGAGCTGCTAACAATAACAGAGGAGCAGGATGGTAGATTGGCAGCTTCAGTTGAGGTGCCAAGATCAAAGCAGATCTAATACCCAAGTGAGTGGTGGGCAGTCTAGGACATGTACCTTCATCCTGGAGGGAATTGGGAAAGTCTTGGATATGGTGAGAATTTTGGAGAGAGCCACTAGAGTGGGAAAAGCCCAGGAAGCCCAGGAAGGTCAAGTGGCTTGTGGCAGCAGTCCTAAGGTACTGGTCCATGTGCATGGGAATCTGCCTGGAGCCATGTGGACTGCTGCCCACCAGGTCTGCCCAGAAGGAGTCTCTGAAACCAGCTCCACCCTACCTGGAATCCAGACCTCATCTCCTGGGCATAATCTCTCCACAAGCCTGGGGGCAGAGGTTGATAGTTGCCTTTAGTATCCACTCCCCACTTATTCTACAGCCATATGACTTGTGGTTGGACACATCCCTGTACAAATGGGAGACTGCGTTTCTCAGCTTCCCTTGCCAGGGGTGACGTTGTCACTAAGTTCTCACCAATGGGTTGTGAGCAGAAAGGGCATGTGAGAGCTCTGCTGTTGTTTAACAGTCATCTCTTCTGGGAAAATAAAGTCCTGATTGCAGCATTTGCCAATTTCCATGGTGTAAATACTCCCACCATGGCCGATTTCAAGCTAGGAATATGAGTTGGGGAGAGATATGCACAATCATCTCTTGGAACCAGTGGGATCAGGCTCTGGCACATCATTGGAGCAACTTCTAGCTCAAGCCCTCGAAAGGCACAGGCGTGCCCTCCTTTCTCCCTATCCCTCCATGCTGGCTGGAATGCAGACATGACAGCCATCTGTGCCAAGCAGATGAGGACAACACTCCAGGGATAGCAGGCCACCAAGAGAGAAAGAAGTTGGGCCCCGGCAACTTGGGGGAGCAGTGGCCATTCTGGTTCCGATGCTTCTATGAGAGCAAGATGAATATCTCTGCCTTGTAAATCATTTCAGTGTTGGGGTCTCTGCCACACACAATGAAAATTATGAAATTTATTTTATCAGGAGCCCATAAAGACAGAAAGAGAGGTTGTCTTTAAGCAGTGTCTGCTTCCTGCCCAGCAACACACACACATCTCCTGAGGGTAAGAAGGGAACAGCAGGTTTAGGGTCCAGCATGGGGGAAGGAGAGATCTAGTGAGAGGAAAACACAGACTTTCTGTCTTAATAAATCATGCTTCCCTCATTGCTTGCAGTTTCTTTCTCCAGTAGGCTATAGATTTCCAGAAAGACCTTTGTACTCAAAGTGCACCTGGCTATGCCCTTGACACCAGAGGTCAGTGACAAATTTGGGTTTGGCCCCATTCTGCTTCATGGAGAGAACATAAGCTAACAGTCTCTATTTTTACACTTTCTGCCAGGACAGGGATCTCGGTCTGTCTCTTCCTCAGGGAATGGCATCCATGACTGAGGTGCCAAGGCACCTCCACAAACTGCTCATTATCACCCAGCAACCCTGTGAGGTTGGATAACCATGGACTGTTCTTGCCCCTTGACAGATGACCAAACCAAAGCCCAGATAATCCATCTTGCTCCCGAGATCCCTTGCTTGATAGGCTAACTTCCTCAACCTACCATGGGCTCTGGGAAAGAAAGGATCATGTTGGGTGTTTGCCACTATTGCCCCAGCACCCAGCTCAGTGCCTGCTTTGGGGCTGGTCCTCAATGAATGTTTGTTGGTTCTCTGAATAAATAACTCGTCATTATAGCAATGGAGTAGTTTACAGAGCTCAAGCTGGAATACACTTTCCAGTGTGAGAATTTTTGGCAGTATATTGGAGGTGATGAAAGATTCAAACCAGGGCTAAACAAGCCAGCAGTAACCACATCAGTCACACTAAGACGATGTCCTCAAATGTCTGTGGGGTCCCAGAGTAGACTGTTCTTGATTCCTTTCATGTCATGTTGTTTTATGGGTGTGAATGGGGCTTCTTAGTCACAGGCACACTTATAGTGGGTGTCAGTGGATGCTCCATCGTTCTTTGATGCCAGCCTGATAGGTGGCCTCCTCACCATGTATAGTCCTTTCTGCCTCTGGTCACACAACTTACCCAATTAAGAACTGGACCAGAATCTTCTGCCATCTTGGAATTGAGCTATTCCTTAAACAAGTTATAGGTTAGATCAGTGGTTATCAGTTGGGACTGATTTCATACCCCCAGAAGACAATTGACATTGTTAAGATATTTTTGGTTGTCATACCTGGGGAGCAGGTGCTACTGGCATCTAGTGGGTGGAGGCCAGACATGCTGCTAAACATCTATAATGTACAGGACAGCTCTTACAGCAAAGAATTATCCCACCCCAAACATCAGCATACAGAGATTGAGAGACCCTGGACTAGAACTTGCAGCCATGGGGGATGGGAGCCTCAGCAGAAGCTGCAGGAGCAGGGGGAGCAGTGGGCCCTTCTGTGGTTAAAACCAGCCCTTCCAAGTTTCAGATTATAATCAGGCCTCCTTGCTGCAGCTATCCTGGGCACAGTGACCCTTATTGGGCAGTGGCTAACTTAGCTCCTGCTTCAGGAAGTGGCCTGTAAGTTACCCTGACTTCCCTGTAGCTGGTAGAAGTCTTGTTGGCACAACATGCCTGCATGGCCATTTGGAAGATGCATCAAGAGATAAAAACAAAACAAAATAAACAACCCAAAGAATCCCCCCACACTGCCTGCCCTTTGGACCAGTAACTTCTTTTCTAGAAATAAAGCCAAAGTATATAATTGGATACACACATAAAGATGTGTGAGGGGTAATCATTGCAATGTTATCTATAGTAGCATTAAATCAGTAAGGAATTTTAATATTATACTGTAATGTATTCATATGATAGAATGGTAGGCATTTGGGGTTGCATTCAGCTGCAAGGAACTGAAAATGTGACTACTGTAATTTTAACAGGTAGGGGTTTATTTACCAGCCAATAATAATAAATCCAGAAGTAGGCAATTCTAGGCTGATGCAGCAGCCCAAGGATACCATTAAGAACTCAGATTTCATCTAGTTTCAAGCTTTCATCCTTATGGTCACAGGATCATTGCTGCCCGTATAGGTATGATTTTAGCATTTCAGAAAAGAAAGAAAGAAAGAAAGAAAGAAAGAAAGAAAGAAAGAAAGAAAGAAAGAAAGAAAGAAAGAAAGAAAGAGGAGAGAGGGAGGGAGGGAGGAAGGAAGGAAGGAAAAGAAGAAAAGGCAAAAAGGCATGAATAAGTCTATTCCTTTTTATAAACTTTACCAGAAGACCTACCGAGTGAGTTCTGCTTTCATACATTGGCTAGAACTGTGTCACATGACCACCCCAAATGCTAAGGAGTCTGGGAAGGTAAGAATTTTTAGCTTCCCAGCTTTTTTTCCCTTCTACTTTCTCTTTTTTTAATTAAAAAAAATAATCACCTATTTCACCCATCCCCCCATCCACCTGCCCTCTGGTAACCATCAGTTTGTTCTCTATAATTAAGAGTCTGTTTCTTGGTTACTCTCTCTCTTTCTCTTTTTCACATTTGCCCATTTGTTTTGTTTCTTAAATTCCACATATGCATGAAATCATATGGTATTTGTCCTTCTCTGGCTGACTTATTTCACTTAGCATTATACTCTCTAGCTCTATCCATGTGGTGGCAAATGGCAAGATTTCATTCTTTTTGATGACTGAGTAATATTCCATTGTATATATGTACCACATCTTCTTTATCCATTCATCAGTCAATGGACACTGGGGCTACTTCCATAATTTGGCTATTATAAATAATGCTGCAATAAACATGGGCATGCATGTATCTCTTTGAATTGGTGTTTTTTCATTCCCAGCTTTTTTAACAAGAAAGTTAAGAGAGTAGGGTATCATCAAACCAAATGGCTATTGAGTAGCCGATCCACCATGTCTGTCACAACAAAGCAGACTTTAGAAATTATTAGGTAATATGAAAAATTTCAGGTAATGTAAAGTTTAGTAAAAAAAAAAAACTATATACAAAACTGTAGCCACAATATTATTCCAACTTTTTATTTGTATTTCCCTGATGCTGAGTGATGTTGAGCATTTTTTCATGTGTGTGTTGGCAATTTGTATGTCTTCTTTGGAGAAATGTCTGTTTATGTCTTTTTGCCCATTTATTGACCAGATTTTTTTTGTTTTTTGGGTGTTGAGTTTGATAAGATATTTATAGATTTTGGATATTAGCTCTTTATCTGATGAGACATTTACAAATATCTTCTCCCATTCCCTAGGTTGCCTTTTAGTTTTGTTGACTGTTTCCTTTGCTGTGCAAAAGCTTTTTATATTGATGAAGTCCCAATAGCTCAGTTTTGCTTTTGTTTCTCTTGCCTTTGGAGATGTGTCTGGTAAGTAGTTGCTGTGGCCAAGGTCAAAGAGGTTGCTGCCTGTGCTCTCCTCTAGGATTTTGATGAATTCCTGTCTCATACTTAGGTCTTTCATCCATTTTGAGCTTATTTTTGTGTATGGTGTAAGAAAGTGTCCCAGTTTCGTTCTTCTGCATGTGGCTGTCCAATTTTCCTGACACCGTTTGTTGAAGAGACTGTCTTTTTTTCTATTGGATATTCTTTCCTGTTTTGTTGAAGATTAGTTGACCATGGAGCTGAGGGTCCATTTCTGGGTTCTCTCTTCTGTTCCACTGATCTATGTGTCACAATGAGATACCACCTCACACTAGTCAGAATAGCTAAAATTAATAACTCAGGAAACAACAGATGTTGGTGAGGATGTGGAGAAAGGGGAACCCTCTTACAGTGTTGGCAATGACCAAACTATTCTCTGTTTCTATGAGCTCAGTTATTTTAGATTTCACACTCAAGTGACATCATATAGTATCTGCTTTTCTCTGTATGACTTATTTTACTTAGCATAATGCTAAGCTTCATCCATGTTGTTGCAAATGGGATGATTTCCTTTTTTATGGTGGAATAATATTTCATTGCCATACAGATCTCCTCAACTTACAATGGAGTTAGGCCCCAATAAACCCATGAGGGCACCGAATTTCCCAGACTCATGGACTGCTGGGCTTTGAGGTGGTGGCCCTGAGCATCAACATTCTCAGGAGTTGGGGCTGGTCTGGGGGATTCCTGGAAGACTTCCCCTGCCACCTCTACTCCTGGGCTGCTCCCAGGAGCCATCTCTAAGAACTTCACCCTTGTGTCCTGGCCACAGGACTGATGTGCTCCTACAGAAAGACCTCAGTCATCGGTGTGATCAGCCACTAAACCAGAGGGAATGGTACTCCTGTGTCTCCCTGAGAGGTAGGGGCCTTGGACCGTGGGGAGAGGGAGTCAGCCCAGGGATGATCTCCAAGGCAAGTGGAGAAATTTGAAGACTAGGAATGAAGAAAGCAGGCAGGCAGAAGGCACGCCCTTCTGGCCTTGGCTGAGACTACCTAGAGCTGAATGAATGGAGGAAACAGCAGGCAGATGAGGTGGGGTGCACACTGCTATCAGGGTTGCAGATCAGGGTTTCTTGGAGCCTCAGGAGAAAGGGGAAAACAGTAATAGTAAGACAAAGAAGTCATACTCATTAAGCATGTCTCTATGTTGCATGATGCTCTCTGCCTCTCATCCAGTGCTTACAGTAGCAGCTTATATCTACACCACATATAGGCCACTTGAGGAAGCAGAAATGTGGCCTTCATGCTTTAGAGTGGCACTGCCTGGGTCCAAGTTCCCTAACTATCAGCAGTATGACTTGGGAAGTTGCCGAAGTGCTCTGTGTCTCAGTTTCCTCTCTATAGAATGGGGATAATAATAGGATCTACAGCATAGGATTGCTGTGAGGATCAAGTGAATTAACACATGTAAAAAGCTCACACCAGTTGTGCTAGTAGTAAAACCTCAATAAAACGCCAAGTTCTAGTAATATAAAGTTTTTGTACAGGTCCCAAGAAGTAATGTATATAAATAATAGGTCCATGGAATGCATCCGATAAACACACTTACTTCAATAGGTATAACACTGCTTCATTCACTCCTGTATTAGATATATGAGGACATGGAGGCCTGGACAGTGAGAAGCGAATCTCCAAAGGTCACGCAGTGAGAGTGGGGCAAATCTGGGACCTGAGTATAGGTTTCCTGGCTTCTAGCAAAGACCAGGATATACACAGCAAACTTCCCTGGAAAACTTAAAGAAGGTACAAGGGAACTTAGCAAAGCATCTGGGGCAGGGGCCCCACACCACCCCCAGGGTAGAAAATGGGCCTCAGGAGAGGCCGAGAAGGCACTTGCCATCATGTGAACACTTCCTTTCATGAGGCCTCCCCGCAGTGCCTCCTTAGCCTCAGGTGGTTGTTCCCTAGGGACAGACCAGGTGTCCTTGAGCCATCCCAGAGCTGGTCTCTCCTGGAACGAAAGGAATGCTTCTTGCTGCACTTGGGTCCCCTGAGCAGTCACTGACTTTTGTTCTCCATATCCTGTTGTCTTGGGCTCAGCCCTGGCTGCCAGGCATTGGCTCAGATGACAGTCCCAGAGCCCCACCACCTGGCCTTTCTCAGTGGCCTGCCCAGGAAGCCAGCTGGAAAGTGAAATTCAGCAGCCATAGGCATCAAAGGCACCAAACTGATGTTGAGTAGGATAGTGCTGGGGAAGCCTGGGTCTGCCCTCAGCCCTGGCTCCAGCTCCTGGGTCTGATCAGGGCCAATGGCAAGACCACCCTTCTCTTGTGGGGCACACAGCCACATGATGTGTGGTTTCAGGGCTGTCATACACAGGTTCCATCTGCTCCAGGGGTGCTGGGCATTCTCTGAGGTTGGTTAGGCCAGGCCCAAGATGCTTTTGGGTTGAAGAATAAAAATAAATGTGGCATGAAACTGTTTTTAGCACTTTGAGAAGCTGATCAGAGAGCCAATGATTAACCCAAATGAGGAGTACCAGATTATCCAAGGCAGTTTTGCATTCAGCTGAAATTGTGCCATCCTAGCCAGTGCTGATTGGCATTGGTGTCATCATCAGAATTCCCAGGATGCTGGGGTGAATACTTAAAAGAGGCCTTTTATGATGACAAGGTGATGACCCCAAGATTGAGTGACCCCTGATTCTGTTTCTGAGATTCTAGTACCAATATCAGCTCTGAGTTCTGGCTGTTCAACCTGAGGCACACACACGAGGATGGAGGGTTCTAGAAGCCAAGAGGTTAACGTGACTCATCAGCCTAAAGTATCACATATGGCTGGAGATAACTGGTTGAAAGTTAATTAACTGGTAGGTAGTTAAAAACATAGTTTTTCTATTAAAACTTAACTGAGGTTCTACCTTGGAATGTTTGAAGGCCTTGTCATCCTTTAAAAATACTCTGGCTTGTCTTCCCTCACCCCTTCAATATTACCCTAAAGAAAAGATCTAGCTGGGCACCTGGGTTGCTCACTCAATAGAGAGTCTGCGTTTGGCTTGGGTCCTGGGATTGAGCCCCGCATTGGGCTCCCTGCTCAGTGGGGATCCTGCTTCTCCCTCTGCCCCTCCCACTCATTCTCTCAATCTCCCTCTCTCTCAAATAATAAATAAATAAAATCGTAAAAAAAAAAAGATCTAGCTAATTTACATAGGATTTAACCCAAAGGAAATAATTTCACATAGAATTTCATGTTCCCATCCCCTCCTCTCCACAGACCAAGAAGATGTGATTATCTCTAGCTGTGGAGAAGGTTGAATGCCCTTCTCTTCCCATGGTTGTCCCTGTGTCCAGGTCAGGCCCTGGGGGAAGTTCTGGATGTTTGCTGAACCACCTTGCATTCTGAAGCTCAGCCTCCCCCTGCCCTCATTTTGCACAGTGAGAAAGAGATCCATTTCCCTGAAGGGGCTTTGGGGCCTGGTTGGTGCACTGTATAAGGAGCCCCTCAGCTCAGGCTCTGGTCAGTTATCAGCAAAAGGCCAAAAGAGTTGGCTGGATTCATGCCCAGAGTTGCATCAACCCTGCAGGCATTTCCCCGATGTAGCTACCAACTGTCCCTGTGTCCTTCACAAAGGGCAGGCAGGACCTGTCTTGGAAAGGCAGTGGGGGTGGGGGCATGGAGAAAGAAAAGGCAGGGGGAGACAGGGAAAGGGCTCTGGACCTGCTACAGGTCATTCAGACATGACTGGTGGGTAGGCCCCTTGTCCCTGTCTAGGCCTCAAACTCTTCTGTTAGAAACAGAGTGGCAGGGTGGGCAGGAAAGGAGGACTAGGGGGCTGCCAAAGCCCTCCCCAGCTCTACCGTGCTATACATCCACAATCTGGGGTCTCTTCTGAGGGTTTGGATTATGAAGGTACTTCTTGCACATGTTAAGTGTGGGGCCTTCTCAGGGCAGAGGGGTACAGTGGTTTATAGTACAAGCTCTGAGGCCAACTGACAGGGTTCAGATCCCACAATGCCACTTGCTGCAAGTGTGATCTTTAATGCTCTGTGCCTCGGTTTCCCCATTTGGGAATAAAATAGTGCCCTGCTTCACTGTAAGCCCTGATTAAAGTAATTCAGCTAAAATAGAACATGTTGAGGGTCCCATGGATGTTGGCCCCACTAGCTTGAGCACTGGGAGCTGCATAAAGAGGCCCAGGACTGCAGCACTCACAGCTTCCATTGTCCTGCCTGTGGAGACAGCCTCCTGGAGCCGTGCGTTGTGGTGGCACCATGTAGGTGCTAACAGTAATCCACTCTGGTTGGGCATCACGGTCCCGTTTTCCAGATAAGGTGCTTAGAGTCTATTATGAGGCAGGCAGCATGCTAGACTGTGGCCAGATATATATGGGACACAGCCTATGCCCTCTGCAGTGTAACTGGGGAGTCCAGAACACACTGTGGATGGTGAAGGTGTTAGATGAGGCATGGCGGCAGTGGGACAGATTCTCACTGTTGACGCAGGAGCACCCTGGTCAGGGCTAGGCTGAGGCAGGCTCTTTCTCCCTGCCAGTGCCTCCTCCTTCAAACTGGTTTCTGTTCACAGCACTGGCAAGGAGCTCTAGGCTCCTCTGAGGCAGCTCTTCTGCTTCTGGTCAAGGTTGGGCTTGGCTCTGATACCTGGGATGATGGCAGCCATTTTTCAAGTCAACTTGGGGACAAGGCGATATGGAGAATGGATGAGCAGAGAGTAGGGAAGCACCTGATCCTTGATGTTGTGATTTCCCACTTCCCCATGTTTGCTCAGGCCTTTCCGGACACCTGGAATGCCATCTCCCAGTCTCAGTTTGTTATAAAGCCTAGTCGTGGCTTGGGGCTCAGCTCTAGCACTTCCTCTTCCATGTTGCCTTCCCTCTTCCCTTCCCAGAGTGGATCTCTGGGCTCCCAGATCATCCCAACCCTCCATGTGACAGTCTCAGCCTGCAACCAGATCTGACACCTTCCTGTGTGCACTGAGACATCCTGGAGGGCAGGGCCTCTGTAGCCCGTCTTCCACCAGGTCTCCCATGGGACCGTATTTTATCTAGTAACCCTTATAGGGATGGCTGGGTGAGAGTAGCTGTCCCAGAGCAGAAAAGGTTTGGACTTTCGCTGATGCTATTTGCCAACCTGGGAGAGCACTCTAGAGGTGCTGCCTACCATATTACCATCCAGTGACTACCTGCTGGATGCTTAAGAAAACGTCTTACTAGGGAATGTCTTTTCCCGCTCCAAGCCACTCTCCTGCCCCAGACTCTGCCCATGGGCCCCAGGCAGGGGTATTGAGGTGTGTCTCAACCTCCTCTGCAGCCCTAGCCGTAGCTGATGGGAGCTGACAGGCTGCCTAAAAACACGCAGCAGCCTGACGCCCCACTAATCTCCGCATCATCTGTGGGTGAACATTTCTAACAGAGGTGGAGGAGACAATAAAAGGAGCAGTGTTCCTGCATGCAGCACTTCTAGTGAAGCGTGTTTGCATGGTGATTCACATCAGCACATTTTTAATATCCATAAACCCATGCCGGCAAGGATGGGAGCAGCTTTGTGCCAAAGCTCCTGGCTTTGCAAATGTTCTGGACTTAGGAGAGAGCAGCCAGTGAGCAGGCAGGCAGGCTGGCTTGCTGGCTGGATTCCTACAGCATGCTGGGTGCCAAATGCAGTATCCATACTGCATGGTCCTGTGGGATTTCCTGAAGTCTCTGACCCAGCTCCTTAGAGTTGCTACACGTAGGCAAAGTCTTATCCAAATAAGCATTCATGCAGTTTGCTCCCAGCGCAGAGTTGTTCCTCACTCAGAGTTTTAATAATAGCTTCTCACTGCTTAATTGGTGAGTCCGACAGTCAAATGATCCTGCTGTCTAATGATGGTGGGTATCTAAGGTGCTGGCCTACAAGACATCTCAGGCATGGGCAGGGGGTCAGGAATGATCCAGAAGGCAGCATTTATTCTATGAACTTTCCCATGATGTTCCCAGAAATGTTCAAGGAGCAGAAGTTGCTACCAAGAGCAGTAAAACCTGTTCTGTGGTGTCAAGGAATACTAACACCAGTTGGGAAAATAAAAGGCAAAACAAATAGAGTGGATAGTTACAGGACAATGTCTGGTATGGGAAGAGAATGGCATGGTCCCTGAATTGAAGAAGTGGGTTGCCGTTCTCACTAACGTTATCAGAGAAGCTTTGTGGTGTTTACAATAATGTGAACTGTGGTACCACTCATGCTCAGTAGATGTAGGAAAAGTGTTGGATAAAATTCAGCATCCATTCATGATAATAACCCTCAACAAACTAGGACTAGAAATGAATTTAAATCAGAGAGGGAAACAAACCATGAGAGAATTTGGAATCCGAGAACCAAACTGATGGTTACAGAAGGGAGGGGGGTGGAGGGATGGGGTAACCAGGTAATGGGTATTAAGGAGGTCACATGTTGTGATAAGCACAGGGTGTTATATGCAACTAATGAATCGTTGAACACTACATCAAAAACTAATGATGTATTATATGTTAGCTAATTGAACAATTTAAAAAAAAGAATGAATTTGTTTGGTCTGAAAGAGGGTATCTATGAAGAAAACCCCTATAGCTAACATGAAAAACCCTATGACATCATACTTATTGGTGAAATAATGGACACTTTCTTCCTGAGCTTGAAAGCAAGATAGTGGCGTCCATTACCACCGCTTCTTTTACCACTCTACTGAGTAGCCTAGCCAGTGCAAGAAGGCATAAGGATTAGAAAGCAAGAAGTAGATGGGTCTTTATTTGTAGATGAAATGATTGTATATCAGAAAATCCAAAAGAATCTATAAACTGTTAATAATCATTAACATAGCTAATAACTACATTTAGTAAGACCATTGGATATAAAGACGATATGTAAAAATCATTTGTATTTCTATAACTAGTAACCAACAATTGGAAAATGAAATTCAAAAGTGGTACTATTTATAATTGCATCAAAATTTAGATATCTAGAATAAGTCTAATTAAAGCTGTGTAATACCTCTACACTGAAAACTATAGAACAGTGTTGAGAAAACTTAAAGAAGACCTAATTGAATGAAAACATGTTTCGTGTTCATGGGTTAGAAAATTCGATATTGTTAAGATTCAATTCTTTCCAAACTGATTTATAGATTCAATTCATCCCTAATCAACTTTCCAACAGATTTTTTTTCAGTGAATATCATCAAATTGATTTAGACTTCACGTAGCGAAGCAAAAGACCTAGAGTAGCCAAACAGTCTTGAAGAATGAGAACAAAATTGGAGAATTTTCACTACCAGATTTGAAGACTTACTAAAAACATGCAGTAATTAGGACAGTCTAGTATTGGCATAACAGTAGAAAAGTAAACAGTAGTAATTCTCTCTATCAGAATAGAAAGACCCAGTATGTAGTTCCTTGATTTATAACAAAGGTGCCACTGCAATTTGGTGGGGGAGAGGATCATGTTTGCCAAAATGATGCTAAAGCAGTTTGATAACTGTATAGAAAAAAAATATTGATTCCTACCTCACACCGTTAACATTAATTTAAGATACAGCATAGACCTAAATATGAAAAGTTATTCAATAAACTTCTAGAAGAAAACAGAGAAGATTTTCACGATCCTGGGATAGGAAAAGATTTCTTAAACAGGACACAAAAAGCACAAAAAAGCATATTTACCCAAAAAACCCCACAACATTTAACAAGCAAATAAAGGATGCTTAGATTGGGAGAAGGTATTCACAATACATATATAACGAAGGACTTGTACGTAGAACATATGAAGAACTCTTTTAAATCAATAACAAAAAAACAATAAAAAATGAACAAGACTTGGACAGGTATTTCTCAGAAGAAGATCTCCAAATGGCCATAAACATATGAAAAATTCTCAACATCATTACTCATGAGGGAAATGTAAATTAAAACCAAAGTGGGAAAGCTCTATACACCCCCTACCCTGGCTAACAAATAGATGGACAAACAAACAATAAAAGCTTGATAATTCCAAGGGTTGCCAAGGTAGTGGACGAGCTGCAAACCTCTTATATTGCTTGATAGGAGTATTAAATGGTTCAAACACTTTGAAAAACTATCTGGCATTATCTGCAACAGCTAAACATATGCACATATATGGCCAACTCCAAGTTATATTTCCAAGATAAAGACAAGTATAACAATGTTCATACAACTTCGTTGTATGTGCAAAACAGAAAAAGAACCCCAAAAAACAAAAATCAAGAAACCCCCTGAGTATTAATCTACTAAGAAGATGACAGAGAAATCAGAGTATATTCATAAAATGGAATACCACATATCAGTACAAAGAGGATGAACTTTTGATACATGACAACATGGATGAATCTCACAGATATTATCTTGAGCCAGAGAAGCAGACATTAAAGAGTACATGCAGTATGAATTATGGGAAAGTCAAAGAACAAGAAAAACTGCTGTATGATGATAGAAATAGAGTAGGCAGCTCTAGTGGGATAAGGAGTACTAACTGAGACAGGCCACATGAGAACTTTCTGGGATGTTGGAAATGTTTTATACCTTGGTCTGGATGGTTCCAATGTGTAGAGAAAAGTAAAAATTCAAGAATAATGGACAAATCCCAAGACTTGAATTTCCAATGATGAAACTAGAGGATGATATTTTGGGGTGTATGTGTGGGGGTGGTCCTCATACCCGATCATTATTTCAGGTAGATGATCCCATACTTCACTGAGAAGTTAGATTGTTTCTAATTATTACAGAAGTTAATTTTCTTGATTCATAGAAGTGTACTTCTTTTTTTAAAAATGTTTTATTTAAATTCAATTTAATTCACATATAGTATATTATTAGTTTCAGAGGGAATTTAGTTATTCATCAGTTGCATATAACACCCAGTGCTAATTACATTAAGTGTCCTCATTAATGCCCATCACCCAATTATCCCATCCTCCCACCCACCTTCCCTACAACAACCCTCAGTTTATGTCCTATTATGGTTTGTCTTCCTTTCTGTTTTTGTCTTTTTTTTCCTTCCCTTCCCCTCTGTTTGTTTTGTTCATAGAAATGTACTTCTAAGATATTAATAGATAATGTCCAATTACCCACCACAAAGATATACAAATCATGCTTCCACCTTTTTTTCTCCACCCACAGTCAGTGTGGGTGGCTCCAGGTAGAAATGAAAGTGCTGGCTTTGGGGTAAGCTGCTCACAGGGCTCTTCATAATATTCCTGATGGTGTCATCTCCATGCATGACCAACTTCTGAGTAGGAATGAAGAGGCTGGGCAGGAATCAGACTCAATGGCCTGAAAATGAGTCTCTTATGTTAGTTTCAGATACCTGAAAGCCATCCAAACCCTAACAAGAAAGTGAGGGCTAGGCATCTGAGCAAAATGCTTCATTGGGAAAGAAAAGCATTTCCTTTTTTCTTTCTTTCTTTCTTTCTTTCTTTCTTTCTTTCTTTCTTTCTTTCTTTCTTTCTTTTTCTTTCTTTCTCTCTCTCCTGCCTTCCTTCCTTCCTTCCTTCCTTCCTTCCTTCCTTCCTTCCTTTTCTTTCTTGTTTTAAAGATTTTATTTAGGGGCGCCTGGGTGGCATAGCGGTTGAGCGTCTGCCTTCAGCTCAGGGCATGATCCCGGCGTTATGGGATCGAGCCCCACATCAGGCTTCTGCTATGAGGCCTGCTTCTTCCTCTCCCACTCACCCTGTTTGTGTTCCTTCTCTCGCTGGCTGTCTCTATCTCTGTCAAATAAATAAATAAAATCTTTAAAAAAAAATAAAGATTTTATTTATTTATTTGAGAGAGAGAGAGAGAGAGAGCACACACAAGCTGGGAGAGCGGAAGGCAGAGGGAGAAGCAGGCTCCCTGATGAGCAAGGAGCCCAGTGCAGGACTCTATCCCAGGACCCTGGGAGCATGACCTGAGCCGAAGACAGACATTTAACTGACTGAGTTACCCAGGCATCCCGAAAAGCATTTTGTAAAAGGGGAAGAATGAAGAATGAAGCGTCACCTTTGGGACTGACACAGCCTTAAGCAAATGAAGAGTTTTGTTTATGTGTTCATTAAAAGTAAAATTTACTTTATATCTTTTCAAAGAGACCTTCAGCAATTTGACAAGATTTATTACATTGAAAACTGCTGAATCCTTCAATTCTCTACTTCTGTTTCTAAAAATATTCATTCACGGGTGGTAAAATATATGCACAGATATGTACCATGTTGGAAATATGAAAAGCTGTAAAAACCCTAAATGCCCATCAATAGGGGAATGAATAAATAAAATAAATAAAATAAATTTCAATAAATGTATATATTGGAATACTATGCAACTATGACAAATAATGTTGCTGATATGTTTGTGGACATAGAAAAATATCTGCAATTTATTGTGAGTGAGAAAGCAAGTTGCTGAGCAATATTGGAGAATATATCTGTCTATGATATCTACATATCTATAGAGCTTTCACATTGGAAACATTCTCCAATATTGCTCAGCAACTTGCATTCTCACTCATAATATATAAAACATGTACACTGAAAATATGTAGTCTTAGTGGTGATTATCTTTGAGGTCTGGAGTCACAGGGGACTCACTTTGTGCACAATCTGTTTCTACATCCTTTAGATGTTTTAGATAGAGTGTGTATTATTAGACTTTTGTAATGAAAAGTAAAAAAAAATGAATTCAGTAGGTGTGATGTCTAGCTTTGTTCTTTCTCAAGATTGATTTGGCTATTCATGGTCTTTGTGGTTCCATATGAATTGCAGAATTGTATTTTCTACTTTGGTAAGAAATGTCTTTGGAATTTTGATAGGGATTACAGTGAATCTGTAGATTGCTTTGGGTAGTATGGACATTTTAACAATATTAAGTCTTCTAATTCATGAACATGAGATGTTTTTCCATTGGTTTGTGTCTTATTTAATTACTTTTATCAATGTTTTATTAAAACAAAGTTTTCAGTATACAAGTCTTCACTTCCTAGCTAAGTTTACTCCTAAGTGTTTTATTCTTTTTGGTACCATTGTAAATGAGATTGTTTTCCAAATTTCCTTTTTAGATCGTTTGTTGTTAGTGTATGGAAACATTAGTGTGTATTAATCATGTATACTGCAATTTTACTGAATTCATGTCCTAGTTCTAACAGGTTTTTGGTGAAGTCTTTAGGGTTTTTTTATATATAAAATCATCTTATCTTCAAACAGGGATAATTTTACTTTTTTCTTTCCTATTTGAATGCCTTTTATTTCTTTTTCTTGACAAATTGCCCTGGTTAGGACTTCTAGTACTATGATGAATAGAAGTGGTAAAAAAAAAAAAAGTGGTGAGAATGGGCATACTACTGGTCTTAAAGGAAAATCTTTTAGTTTTGCCCCAGTCATTATGATGTTAGCTATGGGCATATATAGCCTTTTTTATGTTGAGGTATTTTCAAAATATAATACAAAGCTACAGTAATCAAGACAGTATGGTACTGGTGTAAGACAGATACATAGACCAATGGAGCAGAACACAGAGCCCAGAAATAAATCTACACATTTACAGTCAACTGATCTTCAACAAGGGTGCCAAGAATATACAATAGGGAAGGGTTAATCTCTTCAACAAATGGTGTTGGGAAAACTGAATAACCACATGCAAAAAGAATGAAATTGGACCCTTATCTTACACATACACAAAAATCAACTCAAAATGGATTAAAGACTTAAATCTAAGTCTTTAACTAAGTGTAATGTAAGTCTGAAACTAAAACTCCCAGAGTAAAACATAGGGGAAAGTCTTCATGACTTTGGTCTCAAAAATGATTTCGTGGATACAACAGCAAAAGCAAAGGCAATAGAAAGAAAATAAACAAGTGGACTAAGTCAAACTAAAAAGCTTCTGCACAGCAAAGGAAATAAACACAGAGTGTAAAGGCACTTTTTTTCCTTTTAAAAGCTTTTACTTAAATCCCAGTTACATATAGTGTAATATTAGTTTCAGTAGTAAAATTTTGTGATTCATCACTTACAAAGAACACCCAGGAAAATATTTTCAAACTATATCTTTCAAAGGGTTAATCTCCAAAATATAAAACTCCTATAACTCAGTAGCAACAAAATTAATAACCTGACTAAAAAATGGGTTAAGGACTTAAATAGACATTTCTTCAAAGGAGACATATAAACGGCCAACAGACACATGAAAAGATGCTCAACATCACTCATCATCAGGGACATGCAAATCAAAACCACAATGAGATATCACTTCACACCTGTCAAGGTGGCTATTATAAAAAAAATAACCCAAAGACAGCACGTATTGTGAGAATATGGAGAAACTGGAGCCCTTGCACACCGTTGGTGGAAATGCAAAATGCTGCAGCCACTAAGGAAAGCAGTATCCCTCAACATTTGAAAAATAAAACCAATAATCCCATTTCTGGGTATTTATTCAAAATAATTAAAATCAGGATCTTTACAAGATATTATCACTTTCATGTTTGCTGCAGCACTATTCACAATAGCCAAGATGTGGAAACAATCTCACTGTCCATCAACAGGTAAATGGATTAAAAAATATATATGGTATGCATACAATGGAATATTATTCAGCCTTAAAAAAGAAATTCTTCAATATGCTACATCATGGACAAACCTTGAGGGCATTACGCTAAGTGAAATAAGCCAGTCGTAGAAAGACAAATACTGCATTTTTCTTTCACATGAGGTATCTAAATTAGTCAAATCCATAGAATCAAAGAGTAGAATGGCAGTTGACAGGGGTAGGGGGAGAGGGGAAATGAGAAGTTACTAATCAACAGGCATAAAGTTTCAATTAAGCAAAATGAGTAAGTTCTAGGGATTTGCCGTACAACATTGTACCATTAGTCAACGATACTATATTGTACACTTAAAATTTTGTTGAGAGGGTAGATCTTAGGTTTTGTGCTCTTACCACAGTAAAAAAAATACAACTTTTGTTTTTAAGGGAACCCCAGGGGAAAACAGTATTAGGTGGCCCGCAATCCTCCTCCTTTGAGGTCTCTGGGAGTTGGGAATGTGGAGACTCTGGGCTGACGACATCCGATTGGGAGTGTCCGGTTGGGTGGGAGAGAGGATGATGGCTCCCACCTACAAAGTAAAAAATAAGAACCAGAGGCCCCAGGCACTCCTGGGAGGTCTGATCCTGACAGCTTCCTCCCGGAACAATGAGCTGACACTGGATAGTCTGCAATCACCCACCAGTTGCTCTTCCTGTCCTGGCTCAATCAGCTTGTCAGGGCCTGGGAAATGAGGTGGGGTCTCTGGATGTGCAGGTTCCGGTTGGACAACCTCAGAGCCCCTAAATGCATTCCAGCTCCTCAGGTTCTGAGCCAATTGCTTTGCCTGCCTGCTTTTAGAGGGATGTTAAAAAAAAAAAAAGGTGGCCAACTGAGTTAGTTGGTTTCAATTTCCTTTGCCTAAAGATGTCATGACTTGTGTTTATGCTAGTGGTCTCCAGTGTGTGGCTGCAGTCACATGCTTGTTGGGAAAGAAGGGGTGACACCTAGAGAATGTTTGCCTTGCACTGCAGTTTAACTTTTGCTTCCCAAGGCTGATTTAAGCTTTTATATCATACTTCCCAAGTCTCTGTCTGCTCCATGCTGGCTGCTAGAGACAGCAGTGAAAGGACACAGTCCTTACCTCCAAGGGCTCATAGCTGAGTGCGGAAGAACATGCTTGTATCACAGGCAATTGTAGGGCTTCAGAATAATGGGATGGAATGGGGGAAGGCACTGCGGCCTCTTTGCCAGTGGAACAGAGCTCTGGCTGGGGCATAGGACTCTTGGGTTGTAGACCTACAACTGGGACTTTTTGTACATCACTGTACAAACTGAAACCAATCTCTTATTTCTGAAGGCCTCAGTTTTTACCTTTGTAAAGTGGGAGAGAAGATTATTTGTCCTCACAATCCTATCGAATCATTATGAGAGACAGAAATTAGCTGTGAAAGTGCCTGGGGCAAGGGGGTATAAACATGGCTTGAGTGCTGATATTTATGTTTGTTCTGTTTGCTGTTGCCAGTGAACAAAGGGCTATGACTTTGAGGTTGCACTTGTAGAAACCATACCTTGAATTTCTTTGTTTCTCTGAGAGTATCCAGGGTCCTCCCAGAACCCCAAGACCATCTCAACACTAGCACAGTCCCATTGCACTTCAAGATGAAGATGTGATTGGCCAATGCTGGCTGGTGGCCCAGCTGTGCTGATGGAACCCTCCTCGGAGCAACTGGATGCAAGTCCATGTGGGTTCAGGCTTGATGGTGCCCACCGCATGGATGGAAGCTGAAAGTGAGGTTGGGAAGGGGCTTTGCAGTTGTGTACAATGAGTCCTATCTTATAACTGTTCTAATTCATAGTAGAGCCTGCATTGTTCCCTGTTTCCCTTCTGCACCTTGGATGAGTGTTAGAATGTCCCTGCCTAGATGTAGCAGTGTTAAAGGAAGCTGGATTTGGAGGGTTCCAGGGTGAGCAATGCTCCTGAGGGTGGTGCAGGGTGACACGATGAGGAAAGAGGCACCCTGACGAGGGTGGCCCTCAGGTAATGGGGTCAGGAAGCAGAGGCTGTTTGTCCCTTCCCAGGACACTGTTCTCCAGCCATTGGAACCATGCGCTTGCTGTTCTACACTTTTCTCTCTTCTCCACACACCTCTTCCCTTTGCCTTCCTTTTCTTTTCCACCTTTCCCCTCATTCTCTCCCCTCAATCCTAGCTCTGCACAGGTATCCCATGTTCTCCAGGTACACCCAACCCAGAGGCAGCAGCACAAACATCTGTTTCCATCTTCATTTGTTACTAGCATGTGTTCTTTACATCCTTGATCATAATTATAATGACTGCTTTACAATCCTTGTCTGCTAATTCCAACATCTGGGTCTCCATTCATTGTCTTTTCTCTTGCGAATTGGTCACGGTTTTCTGTTCCTCACGTGTTGAGTAATTTTTTGTTGTTGTATCCTGGACATCATGAATGTAATGTTGTGGGGGGACTGGAATCTGTTATATTCTTATGGAGAGTGTTGGTTTTTGCTTTAGCTGGTAATTAACTTGGTCAGGCTCAAACTGCAAGCTGTTTCTGAGGCAGCAACACAAATCTCATTGAGTTCTTTTATGCTTAATTGAGCAACTTTGAGCATGCTCAGTGAATGCATGGGTCAGCAGTCACCAGAAGTTGACAGAGTTTATGCATAGAATTTAGGACTCCTCTTTGGCCCTCTTCTTCCTAGGATTCTGTTACTTTTCAGCAGCTCAGGTTTCCTTGAGCTTCATGCTTTGGTTATTTAAGCCTGAAAAACTGTGGTTTTCAATAAGAGCTTTAGTCACCCCACCTGATGCTCTCTGCTCAGTGTCTACTCAAGAGCTGATTTTGTACTGTTTTCAAGCTAAAAGCCATACAAATAGGAAATAGCCTGTGTCCCATCCCTTCTTCCAAATGTAAGCTCCCCTCTAGGATCTGCCTGATTTTGTTCACTCCCCAGTGCTTTTAGATAGTTGTATTTTTAATTTTGTCCAGAGTTAATAGTTATTTTCACTGGTAGGTCTGGTCCAATAGGAGCTTACTTGGCCATACAAAAAGTAGAACGCCTTCTATTTTTCCATTTCACCGTTGTTAGAGTGTTATCAAGATTGTCTCATGGTTGCAAAGTGACTCCTATAGCCCAAGCCATCAGGTTAACACGATGGAAGGAATGGAAGATGGATGAAAAAGCAAGGGCAACATGTGCTTTCTAGCTCCATTGGCCACCCTTTAAAGGACTTTCCTGTAACTCTTCTAACTTCTGCGCATCCCATTGGTCCAAATTTAATTGTAAGGTAATGAAATGTATGAATGAAATGTAATTATTAAGTTGGGCACATTGCTGTTCCCAACAGAATTAGAGTTAAGTTAGTAAGGAGAGAGAATGACTCTCAGGAAGGCAGCTAGAAGCTATCCCATTTCATAGGGATATTACGAAAATTAAAAATGCTAATACTGGTTAACTGCTTAATACCACTCCTGTAACATGGGAGGCACCCCATAAATATTGGTTCGAGTATTGCTGTAAGTTTCACAATAGACATAAGCCCAGTGCATGATGGAAATCCCAAAGAGAGGCACCTAGCCCAACTAGGAATAGAGGGGCGACAGTGAAGACTTCCAGGAGGCAGTGATACCTGAGCCAAATCCGAAACAGTAAAGGATAACCATTAAGGCAGGTGAGAGAGGAGAGGAAACCCAGGCAGGAATAGCAGTGAGAAACAGCCTGTCATGTGTAGAGATACAGCAATTCATCTCCAGTGTCCAAAAAAGTGGGAACATATAGTGGAAGACAATTTTATATGTGGTCAGGTGTAGCAGTCAAGTTGGAGCACGCGCAGGCGCGCGCGCGCACACACACACACACACACACACGCACACACACGAGATTTACCCAGTCCTGCAGACCTCCCTTGGGAGAGAAGCCCGGTAGGAGGCACGCCCAAGTCCCAAGCTCTGCAGAACTTCCCCTTTCTGGGAGTTCAGGGTGGAGGTGCAGAGCTGTGGGCTGAGTGGTCACTGTGGCCCCCTGAGAGGTCTGTCCCTCCCCATCCCCCATAACTCTTCTCAAAGATAGGGGCTTTCAAAAACACACTTGACAAGTTTGGTCAAACAGGAAGTCAAGAGCTGATAGTGTGGGAGGGAAGCAGGAGTGGGGGTTTGCTGCCTAGGCCTTTTCCAGCCTTCTTTTCCCACCCTCACCCCAGCCTGGGTCTGGTCCCCAATACCTAGATTCCCGCAGGTGTGGGCTTGGGAGGAGTGTGAGCACCCAGGGACCAGATGTGCTTGTGTCTCTGGGTTTCCTCTTAGCTTCTGTCCCTTCCCTTGTGGAGGAAACATCCACAGAGTGTCAGCCAGGGATTTTTTCCTTATTGTGTTCTGTTTCTGCTAGAACGTCCTCGTGGCTCATAATCTCTCTGTGTCTCCTGACCCCTCTCTGCAGTACTTTGCTCAGTTTGGGACAGTTCATATTCACTGCGTACCTGTAAGGTGTCAGGGCCCTGTCCTGGGCCTGGAGGAGCTCTGCCTGGGATGCGTGATATGTGTGCATGTGTGTGCACGTGTATGCTCACGTGTGTGTGCATGCATGTCTGTGTGTGGGGTATTTGATATAAGAACATAGTCGATGTACCTTATCCTCCTGTTTACTGTGCAGAAGTATTCTATTTCTATTATTGTAAACTGTGACTTTTGTCATTCTTTTATTTTTTATTTTTATTTATTTTTATAATTTTTATTTTGTTATATTAGTCACCATACAGTTCATCCCCAGTTTTTGCCATTCTTTTATTAATGGGTATTTTGGTTGTTTCTGGGGCTGTGGGGTTTCTGGGGCAATTGCCAGGATGCCGCCATAGCGTGCTCGTATGTGCCCCCTCATGGGTGAATGGCTGTACGGGCCCGCAGTGAGAAGGGAATTCCAGGGAAGCCAATGGCAAGCTGCCCTCCGGAGCATCTGTACCAGCTTACGCTCATGTGAGCTGTGACTATAACCCATTTCCTCATATTCTCATCAACACTTGACCCTATTGCACATTTAAAATGTCAGAAGAATTTGTCAGGAGAATTATGTCCTTGTTTGCTTGACACTGCACTGGGAGTCCACTTGAGGAGACTCTGAGCTCCTCAAGGTCAGGGACTATCATGTCTTGCTGAAATTTAAGATTTTTAAAAAACTCCATTTTTCCTTCTGAATTGGTTTAGAAAGCTGAACTCCCCTTTTAGTGGTTACTCTTAAAATTTTAAATGTACGTTTAATGCTTGAAGGTGATCACCCTCTTCCCATCTTCCCTGCCTTACTTGTTATCATTGTCCACTAATTTGGTTTCAAATTATTTTATATCCCAATATGAGCCATTATCATCTAATAAAACTGATGGTTGCTTAGCCTTGCATACATATTTACTGTTTTCTTTGTTCTCAATTCCTTCTTGTCTACAAGATCTTTTCTCTGGAACCATGTTCCTCTTTTTTGTCTTATAGTGAAGACGTGGTAGTAAACTCAGTTCTTTTAAAGGCTCTGGTCCTTTTATTCTTACTCCCCACCCCCAGCTTTACTGAGTTATAATTGACAATTAGAAATTGTATATATTTAAAATGTACAACCTGATGATTTGATATGCATATTCATTGCAAAATAGTCATCACAACCGAGCTAATTAACATCTGTTACCCCACATAGTTACTATTTGTGTGTGTGCACATGTGCACATGATGGTAACACTTAAGATCTACCCTCTTAGCAAATTTCAAATATGCAATACCCTATTGTTAACTATAGTCACACTGTTTTACATTAAATCTCAAGAACTTACTTCTCATAACTGAATGAAGCATGAAAGACTATGGACTCTGAGAAACAAACTGAGGGCTTCAGAGGGGAGGGGGTGGGGGAATGGGATAGACCGGTGATGGGTAGTAAGGAGGGCACGTACTGCATGGTGCACTACCAGGTATCCTGAAACTTTGTGCCCCTTGATCAACATCTCCTCATTTCTCCCTCTCTCCTAGCTTCTGGTAAACACAGCTGTATTTTCCATTCCTATGAATTTGATTATTTTAGATTCCACATGTAAGTGAGATTGTACAGTATTTGTCTTCATTCCTATGGCTAATTTCACCGGATATCATGTCCTCTAATTTCATCCATGTTCTTGCAAATGGCAAGATTTCCTACTTTCTAAAGGCTAGATAACACACACACACACACACACACACACACACACACACACACGAGTTAAGCTGAATTTAGAATTCTAGGTAAATAGTTATTTTCCCTCAGCATGCTGAAGACATTATTCCATTGCCTTCTGTCTTCCATTGTTGCGCTTGTTGGCCTGCTTGTTTTTCTTTTATAAGTAATCTGTCTTTTCCCTGTGGCATTTTTAAAAGATTTTTTTCTATGTGTTCTGCAATTTCATTATGATCGGTCTACATGTGAACTCATTTTTAGTTATCCTGCTTGGATTTCTTGCAATTCCTGAATTCAATGATTCATGTCTTTTATCAATTTTGAAAATTTCTTAGTCATTATTTCTTCAAAGATTGCCTGTCTCTAAGTTGTGTCTTCAGAACTCCAGTTAGATATAATTTAGACCTCCTCATTTTATATTCCATGTCTCTTAGTATCTCTTATATTTTTCATCTCTTATCTGTGTGCTGTACTATGAGTAATTTCTTTAGATCTGTCTTCCAGTTCACGAATTCTCTATTCCAATGTTTAATCAATTCTATTAGATTTTAAATTTCAATGATCTGAGTTTCCGTTTCAAGAAGACATATTGAATTATTTAAGTAAATAGACCTGGCCATTTTTATTAGTTTTTGTTTCTTGCTTGAGTTTCCAGTCCCCTGTTTTGCTGTATTAAGGAAGGCACATATTGCATGGTGCACTGGGTGTTATATGCAAATAATGAATCATGGAACATTACATCAAAAACTAAGGATATACTGTATGGTGACTAACATAACATAATAAAAATTACTGTAAAAAACATTTTAAATGTACTTATTTCATATACTGTACCTAATCAATCCGGTGTCTCAAGTCCTTGTAGGTATGATTCAACTATTGGTTGTTTTTGATAATTCTCACTTACTGATTCTCATGTGTCTTATATTTTTTTGATTGTGAGCTCTATCTGACTGCTCTAAATTTTTAGGGTGCCTAAGGATGCCTGGGTCGATGGTATGCTTCTGCAGAGAGAATTTGCTTTTGCCTCTGCCACGTGTTGCAAAGCACTGCTGGCCTGGGACTACTTTAATTTCTTGGCTTGGGCTTTCCTAGATCAAGCAAATAGTGTAAATTTGAACCCAGACCTGCAGGGTGCTGGGCTACAGTTGTAGATTGTCAGCAGAGTCTTTATTCTTTTTATTTTTATTTTTTTTCTCCACTTGGACCTGAGCCTAAGATCAAATCTTGGATCTATGATGGTTGAATTATCTTGTCTCCCTTTGATGGTGAGTGGATTTTTTTTCCTAATGTATTCTTTCACTGAGAATGTAGCCCTTCAAAGCCCCCAGCTTCTGTGTATGGGAGAGACGCAGATAGGGGATCCAACCACATATATGCTTAAGGTCTTGTGTCCTCTGTTTCCAGTAAACCCCGAGAATCCAGTTTCCTGGTCTCAGCAAATGCCTGGGAACTGCTGTGGTGCAGTGCTGGCTCTCCAGGCTGGAGGCCTGTCTGCCCTTTGCCTATGACATTGGCAGAGTCCTTGTCTTACTCCAAGTTTAGCTCTACTTTTAAAAAGATGGTTTGATATATTTTATCCAGCAGTTTTTTTTTAAACCAGGAGTGTGTGTGTGTGTGTGTGTGCGTGTGTGTGTGTGTAATTTAGAATATTGAATCCACAATATGGTCAGGAGTAGAAATTCTTATTAGGATTTTGAAGTATGAGTAGGAGTTCAGTACCAACTGTGTCAGAGTCTAGCACTCAACTATTGTTTCGTTTTGCAGACACATTGCTCAGCCTGTTTTAGCTCTTTACAAATTCCTCAGACTTGGTGCCTGGTTCTAGATTAAGCATGGCTTCCTGCTACAGAGTGTTTTCAGGGCTCAGGCCATGTGGACCCCATCCTAGATTTTTCTTCCTGCATTTCTGCTATTGACCATTACCATCACTTTTACAAGTGGCCTTTAGCACAGGGATGTGTTCTTATAACCTGCCTAATTGGCAACTTTATGCACTCAATCTGCTTCCCCCGTCTTTCTGAGACAAGGACCTTAGTCTCAGGACCCTGTGACCCTGCTGGAATACCTGCCCTACGTCCTTTCCACAGCTGGAGCCAAGCTAGAGCTTGCTGTAGCACTTGAGATGTCAGGCTTAGAGATTTGTTCTCTGGGGTTTTTCCTTCTAGAAAAATTTTCTATTGACTGTTAAGACTTTAGTGTAAAAGAGCTTATCTGATGCTATCATAATAGTAGAAGCCAGTATTTACTGAATTCCTAGAGTGCACTTGGCAATTTTTATTGAGACCCCACACTGAAAGCAGGGAATGGGAAAGATCACGCTATAGATCAAGATGTGGCCTGGGGTCTGTGGCTGGCCAAAGCGGTACTGAGATGGGTTCCAAGGTGTGGTAGGTTTCATGAGGGCCCTGAGGGCTTAGAAAAGGAAGTCATCACTGGCAGGGGATGGGGACAGATAGACATTCATCATTCATTTGGTCGACAAACACTCCTTAAGCACCTACTGAGTGCCAGGCATTGTGCTGGGTGCTGGAGATGCAGATAAAGATGGGGACTGGCCTCAAGTTGCTTAGAGGAGTTGCATGTCACCTAAGATCATCTACCCTAGTCTTTCATCGTACAGATGAAGTAACTGAGGTCCAGAGAGGGAGGGAACTGGCTCAGGGTTGCACAGCAAGTACTTTCATCCCAGAGATAGTGAGGATGGCCAAGAGGAAAGAGAGTCTGAAGTGAGGGAGGTCCTGTATCTCTCTACTTCCCTGGAAGTCATCTGCCCACCAGGTGACCCAGGCTGCAGTGTGGAGGCCTGGGGCCAGCCCGAGACTGCTCCCACAGGGTCTTGTGGTAGGCACCTCTGTAGCTCCCAGAGGCTACTGGGGCTGCAGTGGGATGGGGAATCCTTCCACTTGCCTCCAGTCCCCAGGCAGCAGGGAATCACTGACTGAGAAGGCTCTGCTGCTGTGTGGCAAGGGGGTCCTTTCTCTCCCACCCCATCATGGGTGAAACCCATGGGACAGAGCTGGCTTTATCAGACTCCAGCTGTGGCTGCCTTGGGCTTTCCGGGAGGTGCTGGAGCTGGGAGTGAGGCTCAGGACAGGCTGACACAGCCGAGAGGAGATAATTTCAATCTGCAGCCTCCAGATTGAAGGAGAAATGTAAACACAGCCTGTGAGCCAGCAGGCTTGGGGGCGGGGTGGGTGGGCACTGGGCACCTTGCTCACTAGGCCTCCTCACAGAGCCACTTTGAGGGGAGTTCTGGTTGTTTTCCCATGACCTGGCTCTTCGCAAGCATGTGAGGGAGCGGTTGCTTTGGCTGCCGAGGTCCCTACGGGCCAGTCTCACCCTTAGTGAGTCTCAGTGAGTAGACTCCTGGCTCGACCTTGACGCAGTCCGCCAACCCTAATTCTGTTTCACAGTAGCTCTGGGGCCTCCTTCAGTGAGGCCCCTGATTTCTCTCACCTTAGTTTTGCTCATCTATAAAATGGGAATCATATTAGAACCACCCTCATTCTACTGGTGTTTATTGAGCACAGCCTGAGTTCCAGGCACCATTCTGGCACGGAGGATGCAGCCATGAATAAAACCCAAAGCAGAGACTGTCCTTCTCCTCAGAGCTGAAAGGGAGGCTTCAATGAGATAATGTGGCGGAAACGTTTGACAGTGGACTTGACACAGAGAAATGCTGCGGTGGTTGTCACCATGAATTAAGTAATTAGAGTCAGTGTGGCCTGGGTCCATCTCTTATCCTCCTCACCCCTTCACAAGGCTAACTCACATTTGGGCTTCAGTACTTAGATGCTCCCCCCTATAAGAAGGCTTCCCTAACTTTTCAAGGCTGGATTAGCCCCCTCCCTCCACTCTACACCCCTCCCCTTCCCATGCTTCATTATGAGCCTTATCACAGATGATTGTCACCACGTGCTCCCCTGTCTGTGCCCCAGCATGGCTATGTGCTCCGCAAGGTAGGGCTGGGTCTTCACAGTCTCTGCTCAGAACCTAGCACACTGCAGATGCTCATTAGATGTTTGCTGAATGAATGACTGATTGTCAGTCCAAACCATACCCCCGACTCTCAGGCACTTTGGTCCATCTCTGGAAAGGAGTCTGGAGAAGGAAGTTCTTAGTCCATGTCTGGGGATCACTGGGGAAGTCACAGGTCTGTGGTGCAGAATTCTGTCAGTATGGGTATGTGATAGTGATTGCTGAGTCCTTACCGTACCTGGACACGGTTAGGACCTCTTTTAGGTAGATTTAATCTGCAGTCCGTTCCTATGAGAAAAGAAATGCTATTTTTGCAGATGAGGAGATGGAGGACCAAAGGGGTTCCAAATCTTGCCCAAGTTCATCCAGGTGGTAAATGTGGGTGGAGTCAGGATTTGAATCCAAGTGGAGCCCCTCCAGGGCTGATGTTCACTGCCCCTCACCGTAGAATCCCTCAGGCCCATGTATGGTGTGTGGCTGTGTGGGCCGGTGAGCACGCGTGGCTTGTGTCAAGTGTATCTTAGGCACCTCTGTCATCCTGGTTCTGAGCAGGCCTTATAGCTGGGGGCTGCAGAAAGGAAGGGGCTGTTGTTTAGGCCCAAGTGACAGAAAAGGGTAGGCTAGAAGCATGTGCCATTATGAAAACCATGAATAATAACCAGCGTGTTCTGAGAAGCCATCTACCTGCTTCTGGGGGCACCTAGTGAGGTGGGCTGAGAGCCCTCAAGCCTGGAGGGATGGGGCCTGCTATGGGTCTGAGAGGTCACAGCTTGGCACGGCTATTTGTTTGCTGGCTAATTTTAACGTTTTTCAGGTAATGTATCTCCGGGGACCCCAATGACATGTTTCTTTTTCCCCAGCTATGGTCAAAATGATTCTTGGGAAATTGGCAAGTGCCCATGTTGGTCAGAGGAGAGGAGCCCGTGTGCCTTAGCGGGTGCCTCTATTTGGGTGTACAAGTGTGCCTGGCTCCACACAATCCTGGCAGGGGCTCTGACTTCATTACTCAGAAAGAAAGAAGCTTCCTCGATGCAAATTGTCATTTGTTCATTCAGTCAACACTCCTCAAGAACTGACTCTGTGCCAAGCCCTGCACGGGGCATTAGGGATGAAATGGAGATCGAGGCCCAGGTCCTGTCCTCGGGAGCTGACCGTTTAGTGGGAGAGTCAGGCCAGGAAACAGGTGACAGTGGCCCAGGATGGGGAGGGCTCTGCTGGAGGGGCACACAGAGGGCACACTGTGGAGCAACTCCCAGTGCAGCCTTGGAAAGGGAGCCTACAGAAAGCTTCCTGGAGGAGGTGACAACTGGGCTGGGTTTTGATGGATGCATTTAAGATAATTAGGGAGACAAAGTGGGGGAATGCTTTAATGGATGGTAGGTAGTATAAATGCCTAGTAAGGAGAGGGGGTGCAGGGCGTTCAGGAAATACTGTCGTTTGGTTTGGATGGGAGAGTCGTGTATATGTGTGTGTTTATGTGTGTGTTTATGTATGTGTTTGTGTATGTGTATGTGTGTGTCTGTGTGTGTGTGTGTGTGCGTGCATTTGCATATTGGGAAAGGTAGTGACTGAAGGGTTGTATTGAAATTTTCTATTTACATGTTTTTTGTGAAAAACTTCTATGAATTTTAATGCATGAAGAACATTTAATCATTCACATTTTAGTGTGAATTCTCTTTGCAGAGAAGCTTGTATCCTTGAATTAGAATGTGTGCTGAAAGACAGGGCAGGCCACCCCAGTCACAATTGGTCATGCTCCCAACTCTGACACATTCCACGCAACTCTTAAAACCCTCCTGAAACCTGTTGATACTTTCAGCTTTATCCCCTCTGAGGTGTAATAATCTTGTCATCTGCCCTGCACTGCAGGAAGCTGAGAAACCAGATATCTGTCCTACACTCACCTCTGGCTAACCCTGTGGGGAGGAAGGGACGTTCCTCATACAGAGGCATGGCTTGGGCAGGCCCCACGGGCCCAGGGCCTGGCTCTGAGGGACTGAGGGGAAGGCTGGGAAGGCTGCTGGTGAGACCACCAGGGCCCAGCCCCTGCTTGCTGTCTCTGTGCCCAGACCTTGCCAAGCTCCCAGCTGTGATACCTTCTCACTGACAGATTAAAACAATAGATCACCCCATTCAGAGGGGCATCCAATAACCCAAACCATGTGGGCTCCATGGTGGGGATGTGTGGAGAGGAAAAGCATACTTCTGAGGGGAGAGAGGAAGGCACAGGGAAGAGCGTTTGCCTCAATAGTGTGTGTCCTGTCTGCAGAGGGCCTCATC
Source organism: Ailuropoda melanoleuca (assembly GCF_002007445.2). Taxonomy (NCBI): domain Eukaryota; kingdom Metazoa; phylum Chordata; class Mammalia; order Carnivora; family Ursidae; genus Ailuropoda; species Ailuropoda melanoleuca. The sequence goes on along the minus strand of NC_048223.1, from coordinate 9,718,934 downwards.
ATCCTGTCTGGATGGACGCTCAGTGGGCGTGCAGCCAAGCAGTGGAGCCCCAGGCCTCTCCGCCACGGGCCACTCGCCGGGTAGCCCTAGCTTTGGACAACACTGGTGGTCCTGCTGCAGGTACACCTCTGGGGTGGGGACTTGGAGGGTACAGCCCCAGGGAAGTAGCAGAAATAAAATGTCTCCTAAAGGAGTTGCCTGTGTCAGGACCTGAAGGTTTGAGCCCGTGGGATGGCAAGCTCCTCTCTCAGGGCACAGCTGACTTCTGAGGGGTCTGGGGTACAGGGTCAGGCCCTGAGCCACCCAAGGGCAAGGACTGTGGATGGCATGTTCCAGGTAGGGTGGCCACTTGTTGGGGACACAGTGGACGATTCACTGTCCGTTGGACTGCTGCAACAGATCCATTAAGAAACTCCTTTGGGCCCCTACCTTGTAGGATACTTGTGTATATATTGTCCCTTTTGATCCTAGAACAAGCCTTGGTTGAATTAAATCATTCCAAAAGGGAACTCCCCCAGGTCACAGCTAGGAACTGGGGAAGGCAGGCTTTGAATCTGGGTGTAAGCCCATTCCCACCCAACACGTTGTGAGCCTTTGCGTCCAGGGGCCATCTGCAGGCTGCTGGGGTTCACAGCCTGGCTGGACCACCTTTATGCAGGGTGGACTTGGGACAATTACTTAACTGCTCTGTGCCTCAGTTTCCTCATCTAGCAAGGCTGATCGTTGCACTTACCTATAGGATCCCAGGGAAGCTCCGGTGAGGTGACACATGTAAGATTCTGAGCAAGGACCAGGTGATTGTAACTGCTCACTGAGTGGTGGCCGCCCAGGCTGTCAGTGGAATTCCTGAGGTCGACCTGGATGGTGGAAAAGCATGTTGGGGCAGATGTGGTCTGGGTACCCAGGGCCTTGGACTGAAGGGAGAGCTTCTTGGGCCTCCCAAATGTCTCCCCCCTCTTTTAAGTCCCAAGAGATGACTTAGCCACTGGGCTCCACCAGCCGCTTCTCCAGAGTCACTCACCTGTCAGGAACAGTGAAGGGAAACTGAAAACACTAAGAAATTGTTGCATGGCTGGAAGCTGGGTGTGGTTGTTCAGGTGCCAGACCACCTGGCCTTGAGAGGTCAAGAGTCATCTGGCAAGGTCATTTGGAAATGATGGACTTAGTGTAGTTTGTATTAAAGGAGTGTTCTTGTACATTTTTGTGATGGGGGAGTGGGGCCTCAGACCTGGAGTGGTCCTCGAATGGGTAATCCTATATCCTGGGGGCCAACACAGTCCTGGTTATGTGTATTGTCTCAAAGCTAGTATTATTAGTGCCTCTTTTCACTGCCAGAAGTGTCCTGATTTGAGTAATAAATGACACAGTCTCCCTATTCTGAGCCACAGGCCAGACCTTATCGACCAGAGCTGGCTGCCCTCTGGGTGTGGAGGTGTGTCAGAAGGCACCCTTCTTCCCTGGCAAGGCCTGTTCCTGAGGGGCAACCAGGGCCTGGGCTGGTAGGGCTGGTCTGAGAAACTTCCCTGTAGGGTCCCAGCCTTTGGGAGCCCGGGCAGCACAGCCCTTGAAGCTAGAGAGTCGGGGGTGGGATGGGAGAATGGACAGAGGGTGGCTTTGAGCTCAGTCTGGCTGGCAGCATGCAGGCCTGGGACAAGAGCCAGAGACCACAGTGCTTTGTCACCTGGGTACTAGCTGGGGAGACTTTAGCTGGAAGAGATGTGAAATACTGGTCTGGCTTAACTTTTTCATTTTCCTACTAATAATGACAATAGTAAATATGACTGCCTTTAAATAAGCACCGACTAAGTGCTAGGGGTGTGTGTGTGTGTGCGTGTGTGTGTACATTCACATGTGTATAAAATATTGATACATTCTGTATACTCTATATAATGTATATTGTGCATACACAAACACACTTCTTGAAAAAGTCCGCTGATGCAGAGCGAGACAAAAAAGGGGAAAAGAAGGGACCCTCTTCATGTGTCACCACCGTTAAGTGGCAGAGGAGGGATTCAGACCCAGGTGCATTTGACCTCAGAGCTGGTGTCCTTTGCAGTTCCAACCTCCGCCCCCCCTGCCGTGCGTTAGGGTCTGGCATGCCTCTTGCACAACCCTGGAAGATTGGGAGGCAGGGAAAGATGGGATTGCTGGGGACCTTTCTGTCCCTGTCTGTCCCTTGCCCTCTGCGGGGCCAGCTCCGGCAAGGAAAGGCCAAGCTCAAGGCCATGTGAGGAGTTCCCAAGCTGTCTTTCATCCGGTCCCGCAGTTATTTGTTCAGCATGCAGTGCAAATTTCCCTGTCTCAAAACATGGAATCTGGTACAGCTTTGCCTGGATCAATGTCCAACCCCTTTCAAGTTCTGGAGAAAGTTACTCCTCTCCAAAGTTCAGACCTGCCAGACTCAATAACTCCACAAAAATGCTTGGATGAAAATTGCTCCAAGCAATCCCAGCGGAAAGCCAGCACCTCACCCCTCGTTTAAAGTTATGATCCTTATCATAATTAATTCAATAAAGAAGTAATGTGCTTCAACCTAGGCAGAGAGAATAATTTTCTGTCCTGACTGGTATAAACTTTCAACTAGGGACATTTAAACTCTGGGTCTGAGCTCTCGCAGCAAGTAATAAATTGCAGACCCAGGCAGGGCTGCAGAACCCCGTTTAAACTGCGGTAAATAGGCCGCTATTGAAGAGAGGAAGATTTGGATTCGGGTGGGCAGCTCCAATAAATAGCAGAGTGTTGTTTATAAACCCTGCAGTCCCGGCCGGCCTCCGCCTTGAGACAGGCAGTAGCATTTGCTTGTTGAAAGCGCCAGAGTGTTTGATCCTAGCGCTCGGTGGACCCACCTTGAGTCTTGAATCTAAAATCCATTTCCTTCCATAATTGAAAGGTAGGATTAGCCTGGCTTCTAAACAGACTAACACATTCTCAAGTGGAGATATTGACTTAGAGACTAAACCAACCCATCCCAGAGCTGTATTTCCTACTCGTTCCTCTGAGGTTCGGTGATTAAAGTTCATTCTGGATTTGTTTTGAACACGTTCAGAGTAATGAGGCTCCTGAATGGTCCCAGAAGCCCATTAGGTTTACAGAAATCACAAGTTTAGCAATCTAAGTCTTTGGAAACAAGTGGAAAAAAAAAAGAAGGAAAGTCAGTTTTAATCAAAACAGCTTTCAGATTGCATATTATGGGAAGAGATGAATTCGACCTCCATTGTTTTCTGAAAAGAATTCAATGATGGGGAGGCAGGGTTCTTTAAAGTGATTAAATTTGGGAACATCAAGGCGATTGTCTGACTCGGTTTCTTTGGTTCCTGGCTAAAGATTTTGGATACCTCCTTTGTGAACCGACAGCAAGCATGCATTCCAAAACTCAAGAGGGCCTTTCTCATCGGTTTTGTGGGGTGGAAAACAATTGTGTTATCAGCCCGCATTCCGCTCCATCTGCCTCCAGCTCAGGCAGAGATGCACTGCGACAAGGCTCACTGCCCTGGTAACCGTTCCAAACCTCACCGGCTCTGCAGAGCGCTAGGTCCAAGATGAATTGCCGGTTCTGGAGAAGTGACTGAGCATACTCATGCATGTTATCTATCAAAACACACAAAGTACACACACTAGATAGCCGAGACTTTTTATCTCACCAAAAATGTGAAGGGCTGCCCTCGGGGAGGAGAGAGAAGCAGCCTAGAGACCTAGATGGGGAAGAAGCCAGGTGAGAGGATGGGGCAGCCAATTAATTAAGTCAGGTCTGGATACCACCCCTTTATGACCTTTTTGGAGCACGAAGAAATGTAAATGAATAATAATATATCAGTAATAGCAATAATCGCATGCCACACACATCGACCATTTTCTGTGCCTTGTAAAAAAAAATCATAATCTAATCTTCTGTGTGTGTCTTACTTGTATTTGTGTCACCTGTTCAAGGTAGAGTGTAAAACTTGAAGGTGAAGTTACCTTAGCTTTTGATATGGCCAGATATTTCTGGTGCTGGTGACCCTGGGTTTTTTTTCTTTCCAGTCAATGTTTTTTAAATGAGGAAAACATCCAGTTTATGATTTGTAATGCCGGATATCCAATTAAAAAAAAAAAAAAGGAAAGGACAATTCAACAACAGTAACTTAAGTAGTAAACTAAGATAAGCACTCGAGCGGCTTAGTGGCTGGGTGCTGTTTCTAAGCATCCCCTCGGACTGCTCCTGGCCCCTGCGGCGGCCACCCTGTCTGGAGTGAGAGAGCCCGGAGGACTCTCAGGTCCCCAGACAGCTCAGATGTCAATAGCATCTGTAGGTTCTGTCTCCCTGACATTGTCTCCCCAGTGAGAAGTGGCCTTGAAGACTTCTGGGGACTTTCTCTCTTAAACCTGGGCCAGCACTGCCCAGCAATTTCAAACAGACCCAATAAGGAGGCTGGAACTGGCACAGGAGGGGACCCCAGGAGGCGCGTCCAGATTAGAGCAGCAACTGAAATCCACAAAGCTGAGGCTCAGTTGCTTTCGCGACACACGCATTTAAGCCAGCACGTTTGACCAACGCTCACAACCCCTGCCCGCGCCCCCTTCTACCCCCCAATCCCTCTTGGATTGATTAAATTGGCTCAAGATGACACCAATAATTGGCTCAAGATGGGGCTTCGACAGGCCCAATGATCCATATCTTCGCATTCCCTAAAATCAGTCCTTTCAGCTCTGTGTTGGATTTAGGATGGTTTACATTGGCTCCGTCACAAACATTTTAATAAAGTCCCAGAGAAACCGCAAACGGGTGACATCATTGGATGGTGTTAAAAAAAAAAAAAAGAGTCCCATTTTGTAAGAGAGAGGCTGGGCCTCTGGAGTGTGATCACGCTCTGTCCTCCTGTTTGGTCATTCAACAATCATCCGCTGTAATTAGGACCATAATATTTAAAACGGGGTGCGGCGGTGGGGGGTGGGTGGCCGGCAAAGGCCATTAGCTAATAAGTCAAAAACAAATACGAATATTTTGACATAAAGTAGCCAAGAAGATGAACGGCTGTAGGGTGGGTGTGCAGCACCAGGGCTGGGGGGCTTGCAGCCTGGACTCGGGTGGATGCGCCTGCAGCTTTCATTGTAAGGACATCCCCCTTGTCCCCTGTCCCTGGAGGCCCGGACCTGAGGACTGGAGAGGAGAGCAGTTCAGAGCCTAGGGATTCTCGTCAGGAGGGCTTCTTGCTGAGGGGTGGACTATAGGGACCTTTCCTTTCCTTCTCTCTATTCTTCGGTTTACTTACCCTGAACTTTCTCAAAGGGTGTATATTAGTTTTATAATCAGAAAAAAAATCATCTGTGCTTTGTCAAAAATTAATATAGCAATTTTGATCATGTCCGAGGACTATAATTATGTATTAGACTGAAAATGTCTGGAATAACATGCACTATTAATGTTATGGTGGTTCTCTCTGGGTGGTGGGATTAGGTGGAACTAGGAGAGCCTTTTGTCTTCTACTCTTTTGTGAATTATTTTTGTAGTAGACAAAAAGTTTCAAAGGAAAGTGAAATACTGAAACCTGAAGAAAATGAATTCGATTCATTTGGACAGGATTAAAATACGTAAGTGTCCAACACCCCTGCAAAAAATAGAAGCTGCTGTGGTTTTAGCATTGTGTTGTATTTTAAAAATACATTTCCCTCACATAATTATGAAGTTAGAAGAAGCAAGACGTTTTTCAATGGCAGCACCCAACTTCCCAGCTGAGGAGGGCACGTACGCCGATCTCCCTGAGTGTCAGGACCGCCACACCGTCTGAGGTGAGTTGGTATGCTGCTGGGTCCCCCAACGCCCTGTTCTTGCTCCCACAGAAAGGGCCGACGCATTTGATGTGCACCTCCCTGTCAGCCTGCCGGGCCGAAGTCATGTTGTAGGTTTCCCAGAATAATCGATCCATTATGGCCATCACAATTAATTGACTTTTCTGTGACTCAGGGTCAATCTGATGCCAGAACCTACCTTGATCACTTTTTCTTGCAAGAGATTTCAGGATTGTTTTGTTTCATTTCCTTTGTAAACGTATCCGTAGTTTTATGGTTCACACTAGAAGGGGGATCTGGGACCTTAGAGTCCACTTAAAAATAAAAGAGAAGGGGAAAACACAGACTATGTGATGTGTCTGTGCGTGCACGCCTATGTGCATGTGACTGTATTTTCTTTTTTTTAAAATAACGTGTCTCTTAAAGGCTGAAACCGGCCATAACGGCCTGTTAAAGCGGGCCTCATTTTGCTGATCGGGGATCGGGCACATGGAAAATACCTGTTGTTTTAACTAAATACGTCTACTATGAGAACTGGACCCTGTTCTTGTGCTAAACAAATGCATTACATTTGCACAACGTAAACTCACTGCTTTAACTCCTGTTTGACCCCAAAATATTTCAGGGCTTATTCTTTCTGTCTTTCCTCCCCGCCTTATTTTTTTTCCCAGAGAGAAAGGGCAAAGGAGAGTGGACTCTGAAATGAGACAGACATGAGATCAAGTCCCTTTTCTGTTTCTCGCTGTGTGGCCACAGCAGGTCACCTGCCCTCTGCAAGACTTCAGCCCCTCTCATCTGTAAACTGAAAATAGCATCCAGTTCTGCTGCGATGGGCGTAGAGCACCGAGCACACACTCTCTTTTGTCCAGGTTGATGGAGGAAGGTGCCGTTCAGAGACCGAGGCTCTGTGGTGTGGGAGAAGAGCAGTGGGTAAGAAATGCTAGAGCGTCGTTTCAGTCACAGCTGAATCACTTTGGAGAGTCCCGTCCTCTCCTGGGGACTGTTTTCCCATATGACACCCGGGAAGCAGAAGCGGGGAGCGTGTGGAGCGTGGGTCAGGAGCTCAGCTGCTGCGGTCCCCATCCTGGCCACACGACCTCGGGTCACCTCACTGTATTGCGTGACTTTCCTCCCCCATAAAACAGAGTCGTCGTGACAATTAACGTGTGGCTGTCCCTGCAGCAGCGTGTGACCAGTGGTGTAGGACAGTCCGCTTTGCCATCACCCCTGCGCTGATATTCTCCCAGGTCCCTTCTGGCTCTGTCGATGTTTGATTTCTGCTTCCTTTGCCCTCATCGTTTCAGGGAAAGGCCGATTTTTTATTTTATTCTTCAACATTAAGGTAACTGCAAACATATTGTTGAAAAAAAAATGAAAGGTATTTTTCAGGCTTTAGTCTGCAATAACTTAAAGAAAAGGACCCAGAAAGAAAAAAAAATCAAGGACCCAGCACTGTCTTGATTCTGCACAAATGTTCGCCTCCTTCAAAGAGGCAAGAAGGCAAGTGCTGCCAGATCTGATTGTGCAGACCCGGAGGATCTGATCGCCCGTCACTAAGGCTACTAATCAAATTTCCATCCAATATGCTCACGCAGGATTTCCTGATCAAACACTTAAGCCTGCCCCTCTGCACCCCCATTAGCTAACATGTTTTATATGCAGAGGGGTCATCAAAAGTGTAATTGCCTTAAAGAAACTTAATCCTGCATTCTTGTCAACTCAAAGATAGCTAATAATGCTCGCGAGCTGATATTTTCCCAACATCAGGGGTGCACCAGAAATTAGGATCTTGCTCTCATCTTCCTCACAGCAGATGTGGAAACCTAGGGGTACCAATACCTCTCATGGACCAGGTAAAAAAGATGAGTGTTCTCTAAACTTAGCTGGCTTCCCAGGGAAAGCACATTGCTACCACACGGTGCTGGAAGATGGAATAGAGCCATGAAGAGCCAAGCCCGGTGGTTTCTCAGTGTCGATGTGACATTACTCCGGCGACCAAGTTCCACCCTTACATATGGACATTTATGAGGATATCGCATCTATTTTAGGTCCACCTTAATTTGATCAGATCACATTTTGGAGTGCCTGCGAAAGAGGCTTGCTAGATGCCTGATAAGACAGTGCCTCACAAAGTGAAAGTACTGCGCTTTGAAAGAAAGGGATTATGTGATTATTGATTTTAATGTTAGCTATTGTATTTAAGAAAGGTAAATAAAAACATTCTATGATTGACATTGGTATATTACATGAATATATTCTAAACATATCATATGCCTAACACATCAGCATATTGTCATGTTTTATGGCTTTTGAGATTCTTGTTTGGGCAGTTGATCAGGGAATTATTTTCTTGAAAATCAAGAATTTTTTTAAGCTCTTATTTCACAAAGGTGTTTCTCATATTTGAAGCAGATTTTGATTCCGTGTCAAATAATCACTAAGTGCAAATGTGTTTCAGGTTATCTCTGCTGTGTGTTCTCCCCTTTGGTGAGCAGGTTGAAACTGGCTCTGTTCTGAGAAGCTGTCATGTTTGTCCTAACCGTGTGCCGACGTGTAAGTGTGTGTGCGAGCACACGTGTGCACGCGCACACACATACTAGCATGGACAAAGTAGTGATGCCTCGCTGGGACTTGTGGTTTGAATGAGAGAAGGCCCCAGTCAGGCTGGGACAAGCAGGTCAGGAAATTTAACCTGACTCCCAACCCCAGTCATCACCGGCAGGGTCTGGAAAGGCCAGCTTTGTCAGGATTCAGGATCCTTGGTGTCTGAGTGGCAAAACCGATTTGAGGTCCTGTCTGTTCGGCCCTAACATTTGCCCCGGCCTCCTCTGCCCAGCACCCACTCTCCCCTGCTTCTGTGCACAGGGCCCCGGTTTCTCTTGACGGGGGTATGGAGTGAGTGTGATTACCCCTGACTCCACTCTGGGGTAAGGTCAGGGGTCACCTGCATGGGTTTACTCGGCTGCTTCGGAAAGACAAAGAAAATGTGTTCCTTGTGTTTGTGGGGGAGAACAGAGCCTGCCACGGGGGTCTGGAGAGGCCAGTGTAAAAAGAACCATATAACAAACACATGAATGATGGTACAAGTTTTAGTCGTTTGAAGAGGTCTAGGTACAAGCCCAGGAGGGAGGAAGGGGTCTTCCCTCTTTATAGATGAGAAATTAAGTGGCCCGTCAATGTCGTAAGGTCCTTTGGCAACCACGCTTTTCTCCTGCCCCAGATAAAATCCAGCCCTGTCCCCTCCAAGCCCATGCTCTGTCCCCTACTCCACCCTGCCCCTAAAGAAATGCCGTGCAGTGGCACCCGACAATGAATGTTCATGCACGCAGTCATACCTGGGACACGGTCCTCCATGTGATCCAATGACTTGTCGAGCTGTGCAGACACAAAAGAAAGGATATTTCCTCTCCATCCCAGATACCTCTGGATGGAACATCCTGGGAGGAAGTCCTCAGACATCAGACATCAACCATCCTAGGTGTCATCAGAGGGTGTCTTGGGAAGAGGGCTGGGGAATTCCCATCAGCACCTCCCTGCCAACCACCAGAAGGAGTCTAAGTAGATCAGGAAATTAAATAAATAGGGGCGCCTGGGTGGCACAGCGGTTAAGCGTCTGCCTTCGGCTCAGGGCGTGATCGNGGAAATTAAATAAATAGGGGCGCCTGGGTGGCACAGCGGTTAAGCGTCTGCCTTCGGCTCAGGGCGTGATCCTGGCGTTATGGGATCGAGCCCCACATCAGGCTCCTCTGCTATGAGCCTGCTTCTTCCTCTCCCACTCCCCCTGCTTGTGTTCCCTCTCTCGCTGGCTGTCTCTATCTCTGTCGAATAAATAAATAAAATCTTTAAAAAAAAAAAGAAATTAAATAAATAATAAATAAATAAAATACAGCGTAAATCAATTTGGTGTTCTTGCTGAGCAACTTTAGCTCTGAGACAAATCTCCCGACTGCCTCCCTGTCTTAAATTCTGCCCCTGATCGATCATCTTCTGTATAAACATGGAGACAACCTTGCTAACAAGTGTCTGCATTGGCCATTTCAGCCTATCTCGTTTATTCATTACAGTTAGTCTGCATTTTGTCAGGCCCTGATTTTGGAGCTGGGCACACAGGCGAACAGGACATGTCCCGGCGCCCACGGACTGTTCAGGGAGGTCAAGGGCTCAGCCCTGCACTCGGGTCGAAAGGCGAGTAAGGCGCTGCTTACGTTAGTGCTTGCTGCAAGCTTGTGCCGTGTGCTGAGCTACCGCGAGACCGCAACTCTGAGCCCACTTGCGTTGCAGGAGGGCATCTCTTTATTCTTCAGCATAAGCAGCTCTTTGAACGGGGCTCGTCGTAGGCTGGGTGGCACAGAGGCAGAGAAACAGTGTGGGCTGCTCGTGGAACACGGGTTGTTACTTGATGCACTGGATGATCCATGTCTGATTTGACAAATTACTCGGCAATTTGATATTTTGCTAGTAAAAAAAAAAAAATCCCCCTAACAGCTGAATGCAAAACTCACTTGATATGTTAATATGCCATAAACTCAGAGAATGCCTATGCTTGGCATGCCCTGAAAGGCTGTGGACCAGCCTCCCATTTGACAGATGAGGACACTGAGGCCCGGAGAGTGAAGGACTTGCTCGGAGAAGCAGTGGGAATCATCAGGTGGCAGAATATGGGTGTTTCTGTTACTGGGGCACAGGTCCAATGAGTTTATTGCCACAAATAGAAGACTCTCAGTTACCCCACGCAGCCACATAACTTGACATAGCTCAGGAAGTAATTCCAATGTCAAGAGTTTCACATACTTTTCAACTTTGTTTTACCAAAACGCATCTGCTGTTCAGAAACATCCTCACGTCTTTTAGGAGAAACATCTCGAAAGGACAATGGGAATATTTTCTATTTTTACAATGATGTCTGATCTTTTACCTTTGGGAGATTTGTATTTAAACCAACTCAGCTTGCCAACTTCCCTTAAAGAAAAAGTCATTAAATTTCCAATTGGAAATTTGAGCATAAATGAGAGATTTCAAATGAAAACAGCAAGGAATTCTGCAAAGGCATCTGATCCTGCATCATACTTCCAAATCTTCTTTAAATTAGCTCTATGTCAAAAGGCTACGTGGAAAGACCTTCTCTTTTGTCTGATAAAGGAAAAATTGGAACAATATCGCTCCACTTTAGGATCCAGGCGATCATTTGGTTTCATTCCAAGGAGAGTATTTTTTTTTTCTTTTTAAACTTTGGTCTGTAGCTGCACATGTGTGTGACTTTAATCAGTTTCTCCCATAGTTTTGTTGCCATTTAAGCTATTCTATACTTGCTGACCTTTTCTCAAATCAGTTGGGTGGATCTTGTTTGTGATAGGACGTTTAGCTCCATCAGCAGAGAAATATTTTACCTGCTGTATATAACATTGCCCTGGTAGAAGAAAATCAAGGTTCTTCTGAAAAGGCAGCTGGGGAGCAAGATGAGTTCATTGCCCCAGTGCCTCCTGGGGCTGTTCCTTATCAAAGCATGTGATTCCATATCAAAAAAACGTGACCATGGAGAAACACTTAAAGACCCGCGACTCCATTAGAATCTCTGCCAGTTTCACCCAGTGCTTTTTTCTAGACTCTCAGTGACCAAGATAATGCCTCACCAAGACTTGAGAGCCTGTGTCTGTCCTCAAGAGAAGTCTTCCCAGAGACACTCTGTCCATCCGTAGTAGCCTAATGCCATCTTCTGTCTCAAGGTCAGCCTGGCCCTGTGGTCCCGCCGGTGATGTGATTGTCTCTGATGCAGGGCTCAGCCAGAGGGGCAAAGGTCTTAGTGTCACAGGCCTCCCGGGAACCAGACAGTCTAGTGTGTGGCTCATCGTTAGGCCACGTCAGAGACTGTTGCCTTGGAAGTGCATGCTTCATTACTTCCTCCACTTGGTCTATCAGCAGACATTTTGTGAGGACCTACCCTGTGTCCAGTCCATGCCAGGAACCGGGCACCACGCCGTGGGCCCTCACGGTTTGTTAGGAAACTCAATTATGGAATGGGTGTCACAGAATTGAGGGAATGGGCTCCCGGAAGTCCAGAAATCACCCAGTGTCCTTCACCATGAAGCCATGTTCTTCACCATGAAGTGAAATGATGTCTGCACACAGTGAACAATGGGATTCTTAAACCAGCCAAGAGGTAATGAGAAAATACTTCAGACATTTAGAGCTTTAGAGCAGAACAAAACTGTTAGATAATTATAGGTACATTTTTCCAGAACATTCTCCCTAATGGGAGGAGATGTCATGGGAGGTGGGAGCCCAATCCAAATATTTATGTTTCTTTCCTGTCAGTGTTATCAGTAAATTTTCCCCTTCCTTCCCTTCCATCCCTTCTCCCTTCTTCCTCCCTTCATTTCTTTTCCTATTGTGCACCAGGAATAGAACCACCACCTCTGGAAGAGATACACAGAAGCTGTTTTTCCAGAATGCTGTTAAGCTTGCACTCCACACAGGACCAGCCGGGGGTAACTGTGGCTCTTGGGTTTTGGTTTTCAGCATTCTCCCCAGTCCTTTCTGGCCTATTCTCTCTAGCCCATTTCCTTCTTCCTCCTTGCTCCTCTTCCTCCAGCTCTCTTCTTCCTTCAAACCCTTTCTCTTAGAAACGTAATTTTCAGCAACAGTTTAGGAACTCTTCTGCCTTCCTCCAAGAGACATTTGGATTTTGAACAGGAACTGAGGAAGCAGTGTTCAGGCAACAAGTTCCTGGGATTTATTTTGGAGCTGGTGTGTAGGGATGAAAACAGCATCCAGGGAATTGTGTGTGTGTGTGGGGGGCTACTTTCTGGGTACCCTACACCAAGCGGGGCTTTGCCTTTTCCTTCTACTCTAGACTGTGGATTCTGTAAGGCCAGGCAGGGATTGTTCACACTTGTGTCTCCAGAACCCAGCACTTGGTGCTCAGAGAGGGCTCCTCCAGAGGAAGAATGAATTTGTGCACAGCATCAGCCCTCCTCCCTGGGACTTGTAGGCACCATGCGAGCTTATGGCACCACTGTTTCTACTCTTTTTTCTCTCCTCCTCCATCTTCTGTTTTTCTTCACTTTGCTTTTCCAGTAACTACTCAGCATGAGAGCCATAGGATTTTTTTTTTTTTTAGAATTTAGAATTTTTTTTTCTGTGGCATGATGAATTTTTCCTAATGGTTCACGTATGTTTGGGAAAATGGGTAGTGTTGATTTGTTGAGTATTCAGTTCTACTTACAGCTTTTAGAGCGAGATTGTTATTCATCTGTACCCGTACTTCTTGTTTTCTACTTGATTTATTGGTTTCTGAGCAGGAACTGTTAAAATCTCCCATCTTGATTCTAGATTTGTCTGTTTCTTCCTTTGGTTTCTGTTTTTGGTTTATATATTTTTAAGGTCTGAATCAGGTGTATTAAAATTCATGGTCTATGTCTTCTAGGTGTTTATCAGGGTGAAACGTTCTTTGTCCTTTAACTTTTTTTTTTCCTTCTTGGTCAAGCATTTTATGTTTTCTGATATTAATATTGTTAACATCTATTTTCTTTATCATGTGCCTTATACGTGTTTTTCTTTTGAGAAGGTTTTTTTTTTAAAGTAGAAGAGAACGGATACAAAGAGCACACATATTCACGCACCAAGAATTAAAGACTATTGACATTTTCTTCCTCCTTCTCTTCTGTTAAGAAATGAAACACCTCAGAGCTAAAAGTCTCTTAACTAATGCTCCCTATCTTCCCCAAACTTCCCTGAAGACCCACTATCTTTTTTTTTTAAGATTTTTTATTTATTTGACAGAGATAGAGACAGCCAGCGAGAGAGGGAACACAAGCAAGGGGAGTGGGAGAGGAAGAAGCAGGCTCATAGCAGAAGAGCCTGATGTGGGGCTCGATCGAACGCTGGGATCACGCCCTGAGCCAAAGGCAGACGCTTAACCGCTGTGCCACCCAGGCGCCCCTGAAGACCCACTATCTTGAGTTTGGTGGGTGCCATTCCCATGTGTTACTTGTGCTTTTACATACATGCATGTCATTCCTAAGCAGTATACAATCAGATTTTGTGGTTTTAAATCTACATAAATGATGTCATACTTTATGTAGGATTCTGTGCTTTTCATTTTAAATGTGCACTGTGTTTTTAAAAATTCACCTTGTTGGTGTATGTAGATATCGTTCTTCTCTTTTGGCTGTTATATAGAATTCTACCATATAATAATGCACCATATTTTATTTATCTATTTACTTATTGATGGACACTTATGTGGATTCCCATTTTCCACTCTTATAAACAACGCTGCCAAGCACATCCTTGTACAAGTCTAACTATTGCTAGATCTCTCTCCAGACCGGTGCACCATTTCACACCCCTGACGACACATTGGAGAGCTCTTTCAGGTGTATACCAGTAAAAAGAATCTCTGAATTGTGGAATATGTGCATTTACACTCTTCCAGGATACTGCCAAAGGCTCCCTAGTTTGGCTGTGCTAGTAACAGTCTGACCCCAAGAAACATAGAAGAGGACCCCTCTTTCCAGTTCCTCATTTGTATTTGATATTGTCAATGTTTTAAAATATTTGCTCATCTGTCAAGTGAAAAACAAAATATTGTTTGTTGTTCTGATTTGTGTTCCCGTGAGGTCGAACATGTTTATTGGCCTTAAAACTTTCCTTCTTTTGGGTAGGGAATCATTTTTCCATTCGTTAGATACTTTTCTATTTTTTTTCAGCCTAATCTGTGACTCATTGCTTTTGAAGAGGAGATTTTAATTTATTAAATAATTTTAATTTCTGAAATATTTGAATGCATTATTGACATTTTATATTTTCATTTACAGTGTTATTGTTTCTCATTCCTAGTCTTTGTTGTATTGATAAAGTTTACTTAGTTCCATTTTCATTTTGTGTTTGCCAGCAAATTTTTATTGTCGATATGTTAAGATATTATTCCATTTATGTGTAGAATTAGTAAAACCTTTCTTTTGATCTGGAGTCCATCTTCAGGCCATCATTTAGAGAGAGGTTGTAGATGGAATGCTTTCTGAAATCTTGACTGTCTGAAGGTAACTTCAGTCTGTTTTCATATTGGGATGATTTTTTGACTGGGTATAGAACTTCAGGTTCAAAATATTTTATTTGACCTATTTTTAAATCTCAAAACATTAGTTGTTTCTCCATTATTTTCTTGCCTTTAATGTCCCTCAAAGAAGTGTCTGTTTATATAATTCTTATTCATCTATATATCTAGTTTTCTCCTCTCTGGGAATATCGAGGAATAAGAATTCTTCTTAAGACTATGAAGTATGAATTATTTACCATTTATTACAAATAAATCTATAATGGAGTTCATCGATAGTCATTTTCAACTGACTTAATACTTGGTTCAACTTTGGTAAATTGTCTTCTATGTATTTTTTCCTTTTCTTTGAGCTTCTGCTGCAGAGTTGATTTTATTATTCTCCTCAATCTATAACCCATTCGCCTACTGGTTTGTGTATAACTTCTCTTGTTTACTTTCACCATTTCTTTTCTCTCTTATCACTAATCTACACTGCCATTCCCCCTCCCTCTCCAATGGTATCCTTTCTAATGCTTTTGGTGTTTCTCTTTGCCCTACATAGGGTTTTTGTGTACATATTTCTCCTTCCTTCCTTCCTTCCTCCCTCCCTCCTTCTCTTCCTTCCCTTTCTTTTTTTAAAAAAATAGATTTATTTATTTTAGAGAGCAATCGAGCAGGGGGAGGAGCAGAGGGAGAGGGACAAGCAGACTTGGTGCTTAGTGCAAAGTCTGAAGCAGGGCTTGATCCTATGACCCTGAGATCATGACCTGAGCTGAAATCAGACGCTTAACCGACTGAGCCACCCAGGCTCCCCTTCCTTCTCTTTCTTTTTTCTAGACCTCAGGTACAGAGGGTTGGTTTTATTAAACTCCTCAGGTCACAAACACTGTCATATTTGTCTATTCAGAGCCACTTTCTTATTTATTCCATTCTGTTTTCTCAATTACACCAACCCCCTTTCTCCTCATTCTTGGACATTTCTGTGTGCTCTTATAAAATGTGTGGGGTTATTTATCTGTGAAGATATTTTCAATTTACACAAATGGCACCTCACTACAGAGCTTATAAGTTTTATGCTTGTCACTGAGCAGTCATTTTTAAAGACCTGTCCATGCCGCTGTGTGAACACACAGTCCTTGGGGGTGCTAACAGTACTGGTGCTTTACTTGCTGAAGAGTGTCCCATCCCCCAGTGATGGACACTAGGTTGCCTCCCTTCCCTCCCACCCCCAACAACATGATGATGAACATCCTCACAATGTCCCCTTGTGGACCTCTGTGGGATTTTCTTGAAATATGTATTCAAGAGTCCAATTTCTGAATCACGGGGTGTATCCTATCCTAGTTTAATTACTTTCAGGTTTATCCCCCAAAGGTGTGTATACTACTGGATACTCCCATCACCAGTGAACAGAAGTCACTGTATTCTAACATTTTGTCAACATTGGAGTTATTGAGTTTTCTAATTTTTGTTCATCTAATAAGAACAGAGGAATCTCTCTTGGTTTAATTTACATTTCTCTAATTCTTGAACATTTTAGTTTTCTCTTTTTGGTTGACGTTCTTATCATTTTCCCTATATATTTTTCTGTTGGGTTTCCTGGTATCTGTTTTGTTGTTGATTTTTTAAGGGTTCCTCATATAGTCCAGAAATTAGACTATTGTCAATTTAATACATCGGAAATATATTCTTCCAGTCTTCTGCCTATAGTTTTGTCTGTGATGTCTGTCAGTGAAGAAAAATCCTTAGATTTTATTTAATCAAATCCATTTTTATTTATTTACTAATGTATTGTTCATGATTTGTGGTTTGGGGATTTTATTTAAGAAGTCCTTTCCTGGGGCACCTGGTGGCTCAGTCGGTTAATAAGTGTCTGCCTTCAGCTCAGGTCATGATCCCGGGGTCCTGGGATTGAGTCCCGAATCGGGCTCCCTACTTAGTGGGGAACCTGCTTCTCCCTCTCCCTCTGCTGCTCCCCCTGCTTGTGCTCTCTCTCTCTTTCAAATAAAAAAAATCTCTACATAAAAAAAGAAGTGATTTCCCGCCTCTAGAGTACAAAGGTTTATTATGTACTGCCAACTTTATAGTTTACATTATACTCTTAAGCCTTTAATCCATCCGAGTTCCATCGCCATGCACTGTAGTTTAAAATGTTCTCTAAAGTGAGCCATTTTCCCCAAGACAATCTTCTAAGGAGGCCATCTTTTTCACATTCATTTGTGATGTCACCTTTATCTTATCAAATTCCCATATACGCAAGGGCAGTTCTCCGAGCTCTTTCATCTGTACCACTGTCCATTTGCCTGTCCTTGTACCAGCAACAGACCATTGTTATTGTTATGGCTTTGTAGTATGTCTTAATAGCTAGTTGAGCAATTTCAAAATAGTTGGAACTATTTCTAGGCTTTTATTATTCCTTGTATATTTCCAAATAAGTTTATTAAGCTTAAAAAATCCTCTTGGAATATTAATAGTGATCACATGACATATGAGATTGTTTGGAGCAACAGCGATATCTTTATAATAGTAGATGTTCCCATCCAAAAGTGTGGGATGCCTATTCAAATCTTCTTTATGCCCTTCAATAGCGGTACTGGACATTCTTTGTCATGATAATTCATAGATGATAGTTTTCATTGCAATCCTGAGTGACATCTTTTTTCGTTTTGTTCCATTTTCTAGTTATTTCTCGTTTTGAAAATGCTGTTGAGCTTTGTAACTTGATATTATATCTGACAACTTGCTGAACTATCTTTTAATTTTAATATTTGTCCATTGACTCTGTTGGTTCTTCTTGCCTGGGCCTTTTTGAAGGACCAGATTGAAATATTTAGCAGTTGTTGCTCTGTGTGTGTGTGTGTGTGTGTGTGTGTGTGTGTGTGTGTGTGTTTAAATTTACATGAATGACATGGTGTAGCCCTCTTTCTGTTCCTTTCTCTTCTTGGTCACTCAACACAATGTTTCCAAACACTATCCACGTAACTATATGTATCTCCACATGATTCCTTTTGCTATCTGCGTTGTATGCCACTGCATTTATTTATCCATTTTCTTAGTGGTTAATTTCTAGGTTGCCCCCACTCTCTGCCCCGAGGAACAGTGCTGTGATAGGCAGCCCTATATGTTTCTTTATGGGGCTGTGCACCAATTTCTCCAGAGCAGTATCAGGAATAGAATTGATAGGTCATAGAGAATATGCGTGCTGCATTTCACTAATTGCTTCCAGATTGCTCTCCAGCATTACTGTGCCACTCTGCATACCCACTGGTGTTGGAACAGAGTTTCTTCCCTTGTAGGCACCAGCCCTGTCATTTGTTATGATTCGATTTTATAATTTTTGCTACTCTAATGGTGCCTTTGTGGCTTGTTTGATTGCTCTTTTCCTAATTACTAATGAGGCCGAGTATCTTGTCATAAAATTGCTAGTTTTTCTGGTTTGAACTGCCTCCTTGATTTGCTAGAGTGCTTTTAAATTCTTGCAAATATCTACTCCTGACCTGCCATTGGTCTATTTACCTTGTCCAGGGTATCTTTTGTTGCATATTGTTTGCCAGGATAATTCCTGGATACTTTGTTCTTTCTGCTGCTACTATGAACGGCATCTTGTTTTCTGTTATAGATTGGTTGTTGCTACTGTGGAGAATATATTGATTTTTGGAAATTAAGTTTGTTTCTGGCAACCTGGCTTAACTCTCATTATTTCTATCGTTTATCTGGTTTTGTTGCATTTTCTATGTAGGTAATCAAATCATATGCAAATAATGAGAGTTCGGTTTCTTCCCTGCCTATCTTTTACCTTTTATTTATTTTTCTTGTTTTACTCTGCAGGCTGGGGCTGCTAGTACTAGCACGAACCTATTTTAAGCAGTGATAGTGGGCTTCTTTAATTGGTTGCTGATATTGGAGAGAACGTGTCTAAAGGTTTTCCATGGAGTATGTTTACACCATGTTTTATTTTATTTTATTTTTTTAATAATATTTAGTTATATTAGTCACCATACAGTACATCCCCAGTTCTTGATGCAATGTTCCATGATTCATTACTTGCATATAACACCCGGTGCACCATGCAATATGTGCCCTCCTTAATCCATCACCAGTCTATCCCAATCCCCCACTCCCCTCCCCTCTGAAGCCCTCAGTTTGTTTCCCAGAGTCCACAGTCTCTCATGGTTCATTCCCCCTTCTGTTTACCCCCCCTTCATTCTTCCCTTTCTTCTCCTACCGATCTTCCTATTTCTTATGTTCCATAAATGAGTGAAACCATATGATAATTGTCTTTCTCTGCTTGACTTATTTCACTTAGCATAATCTCCTCCAGTCCCGTCCATGTTGCTGCAAATGTTGTGTAATTGTTCTTTCTGATGGGCGAGTAATATTCCATTGAATATATGGACCACATCTTAATCCAGTCATCTGTTGAAGGGCATCTCGGCTCCTTCCATGATTTAGCTATTTACACCATGTTTTAATCTATAGTCATTGTCAAAATAAGGAACTTCCAGCCCTTCCTACTTTTCTGAGAACTTTTATCTTAAATAGTTAGACTTTTATCAGAAGTAATTTATCAGGCTGTCTTTTTTGTACCTAATGATACACTTGTATAATTTTCTTCTTTAGTCCATTAATGTGTGAGTAAAGTAATTTTAAAAATTTAATTTCAATATAATGCATACTTGTAAATACACTTTTGGATTCAGATAACTAGCTATTATTAAGGGTCTTGTTTTCTTGCCTTATAAGGTCCTTATCTGGCTTTGGAATCATGGATAAATGATTCCAGCCTCAGAAAATGAGTTGGATAGCCTTCCCTCTTTTATTTTCTAGAACAGCTTGTATAATACAGACTTTAACAATTTCTTAATTGTGTTGGCCTCTTCTTAAAGCCATCTAAGCCTCAGACTTTTCTTGGTAGTTGAAGCGGGCAGTAGCAACAAGAGCAGTCTTTTATTATATAATTTCTATTTCTCTAATGGTTATTTTATTTCCATTTTGTCTTTTGCCACATTTGGCACTGTAGATTCTTTCCAAAATTGTACCTCATATTGTCATATGGACTTTTTTTATAATTTAAAAAATTATTTTAGTCTCTGTTGTAACTGGGATTATTTCTTTTTTATCCTGCATTTTGCCTATAATTTTCTCCTTTTCCCTTTTGTAAGTTTTATTAATGTTTTATTCTTTAAAAAAAAACACCTTTAGTGTTTTCTATTGCTTTGATTTTTCTCTATTATCAATTTCTGCCCTTATTTTTTCTTATATTATTTTTATCTTTTTTATTTTTCTTTTGGAGACAATTTTTTTGTTCTGCTATTCCCTAAGCTTCTTAATTTGCATGCCACCTTTATCTGTAGTCTGATAAATGTATTTAAAGCTGTACATTTTTCTCTAAGTACCATTTTAGCCGCCCTGTATGGGTCTTACATGTAGTATAACTCAGATAAAAGTATTTCATAATTTTTAATTGTCAATTTTAACATTTAGTTGTGCTAATATTTTTTCTTTGAGAAATCAGTCTCTGCGAAGGGTGTGTCAAAGTCTTCAACTAAAATTGTTGACTTAACTATTTTCTCTAGTTTATTGGTTGTTACTTTATATATTTTGAATCTGTGTCTTTAACTACAATATATATAATCTTTATGTCTTATAAATGTAGTAGTCCTTTTACTACGGCATAGTGTTCTTTTTTCTCTCTTTATGAACTTTTTGCCTTAAAATCTATTTAGTCTCCTATTAAAATGACCACTCTGGTTTTCTTTTGGTTCATATTTGCCTGGAGTATCTTCTTTTTCAATCTTTTTATTTTTAAACAGTCTATATTCTTCTGTTTGAAATGTTTTCTTCTGGGCAATATATTATTTGATTTTTTTAAAAAAAGACCCATTCTGATAGTCTTTTTTTTTAATGATTTTTTATTATATTATGTTAGACACCATACAGTACATTCCCGGATTCCGATGTAAAGTTCGATGCTTCATTAGTTGTGCATAACACCCAGTGCACCATGCAATACGTGC